>NC_133649.1:293638945-293980329 GCF_009905375.1 Apium graveolens
CGAACCAAGCAGAGTTATGACCTGTTGTAGCATTTACCTATTCTTCTATAAAAGAAGATGAGAAGTGCTCATTTCATTCACACTTTCATTTCAACTCCTCTCAAATTTTCTCAAGTTTTAGAAGCTCTCAACTTCTTAAGTTTTTTAAGATGTCTCAAGGCCCTAGCAAGCCCTCCATCTCGGCCAAGAAAGCCATGCAAAAGAGAACTACAATCCGATCTCTGAAAGGTATAGTTTTCATTTTCCCTATTCCCATAACCGTTGTTCCAATAGTTTAAGAAGCATGCTTGATGCGTAGGATGAGTATCCGAGCATCGTTCAATTTGATGCATTCAAGCATAAGAGCATGCTCGATGAAGAGGATGTCGATGAGATTCAGTCAAGTTACCTCGGGCCTGATTGTGTAGAAGTTTGCAAAGCCAAGTCCAATGAGAGGACTTGCAATCTGAGTGCCAACGACCTTAGTATTCCACTGAGTGTTTCAATGTTCTGAAGTATTTTCATGTTGAAGGCATCTCCTTCCTCCAGGCCTGACTGGGTTCTTCTACAACACATGCCCCGTGTTCCTCACATTGTGAACACGTATTCTCTCAATGACTTTAATAACTAGTGGAACAAAAAGTTTATGGTCTTGGAGGGGAAGTAGGGTGACTGGGGAGTTTAATTCATACGTGATTTCAGCTGTCCAGTAGACATTGCTCACTACATCCTTCACCTCACAAATGCTGAGCTCTACGATCTTGATCTCCTTATTGATGATAATGGAAGGACCCCTTATTGGGAGTTTGTTACGGAGACGAAGCTCGTCGAGGCTGGCATTAACAACCTTTTTAGAGAGGATATTTATTTTTATTCTATCTCAAACTTGGTCAAGTTTGTTCTTATATCCATTTTTTCTTTGTTTTGTTTAAGTTGATGAGGCCCTGGATGCACGTACTGATAAGAGTGACATGATTACGGGAATGATGGCCAGGGAAGCTGCCAAGCAGGTTAATTGCATTCCCAAAGTCCCGACACTCCTTGAGGCCTCCGGCTCTGGAAAGAAAAGGGTCAAAGATTCAGATGAAAATGTGAAGATCCCCTTCAAACCTTTATGGGGCATATCCACCAATGACTTGGTGTTCAAAAGTTCATCCCTTGTTCTTGAATGATCCAAGAATTGCATCACTCCCCTAGACCTTCTTCACGTCTCATCGGGTGAGAATCTACTCGAGGCCGGCCGGGACTTTCTGTGTTGGGGACTCGGCCCTCTTGAGTCTTGCTTGATCTTAGTATTTTACCTCTATTCCCTTTGGAGTTAACCTTCTTACGACTTCTCTTTTTTTTTCTTTGCAAGGCCAATCCCTACTTTATTGCATCTTCTACATAAAGCATCAAGATGGGGAGTGACTACGCTGCACTGCAAACCTCCATGAAAAAGATGAAGATCTCTTCAGATAAGTGGGAGTCTAAGGCACATCAAGCAGAGGACAAAGCCGCTCTCCTTGAGAAGAAGCATGCCAAGGAGATGAAAAGGAGGAAGATAGAGTGGAGAAAGCTTGTGAATTGTATCATGGATCCAATGAGTTTCTTTAGATGATGGATGATCATGATGATCAGATGCGTCATGTGAACCTGGATATGGAATGGCAAAGTGGCATCAAGGATGTTTATGACATGTATACAGATGTGGTTGATCCAAGCCTTTTCACTTGCCCTTGGAAAGTTCCCGTGTTGGATCCACCCGGACAGGCCTCCGGGTCCGTACTAGAGACCTCCCTCCAGCAATATCTATCTAGTTCGAGCCGAAGGGGTTCTGGTTCTAAGGGAACAAATATCTTTAAACAACTGTTTACAAATTCTTCACTTCTCAATAAAACCCTAAATCTAAAGCTGCACTTTATTGATAAAATCCTGAATCAGAAGCCGCACTTAATTAAAATAAGGAGGAGGTAATTTTCCAGTATTGATCGTAGTCAACACCCGTCTCAACAAACAAGAGCTTGATACTAGGATTAAGAATGGTGGGAAAAGCAAGTGGTGAGGTCAGGGGTTGTTATATTTTTGACGAGATTTGTTGATGTTTTCGAGATAAGTAAAAATGGTAATATAGGATCAAGAACTCAGAACAAAGAACAGATGATAGAGGGATTGATAATATAAGTTTAGTCTTTTAGATAATAGGGTTGGGCTTAAATTAAATGTTTAGATAATTTGGTTGGGCTCGAATTGGTTAGGTTGGACCGACAAGGTTGATTTTTATTTTGATATTTTATTTGTCAAAGAGTTGCTCGGTTGGGCTCGAACTCGGCTCGACTCGTATTTGTTGCGAACAACCTCAAGTTCGGCCCGTTAGTAAATGAATTCGAGTTCGAACACGCTTTTTTATTCAAGAAAGAAGCTCGACACAGTTCGATTCATCAGAAAAAATATAAACTCGACTCGTTTATGTCAAAAATCAGCTCGACTCAGGTCGGGTATGTATAGCCCTATGACTAGCTAGGATCCAGTCGATAATGAAATATAGTATTTGAAGGTGTTTTATAACTTGCAGGATTTTCATGGTAGCTCATGAAGGAGTAAATCGGGGTTGACAATATGATCTAGGGTCCAACATGTACCTAGGGCTACCAGAATGGAATTATTGTACTGGCATGATATCGTTACCAAAGATAGCTCACAAAAGGAGCTAATGGAGGGGCCTCCTCATAGTTTGTGAGGTAGTTTTCCGAATGCAATCTATCACCTGTTTATGTTTTCGGCACTATGCCATAAATGCTCGTATGCGATGTTTTTTTTTGAGTTTTGCAAGAAAAGCGTTGCAATAAATATAAGATTTTGGCTTATCTACAACCATGAGAAAATATAGTTGCATTACATTTCAGCTGACATTGCCTATAAATAATGGTGTTGCAGAATTTGTGGTGTTGCATTAGCCATCTGCCAAAGTAATATGTTGCCATGTGGAAGAGGGTCCCACGCGTGGGACCCACACTGCTGACATGGCAGCTGTCGTGGGAATATAGGTTACACCTGTGGTACCTACGCTGCTTATGTGGCATCTTACATCGAAGAAGTGGGGCCAGATGCAATGCAAACACTGCTGACATGGCAACCCACGTGATAGGTGGGCCCACACGTGGGACCAACAATACTGACGTGTCTGCTGACATAGCAGGTGTTGTGACGTGCTGGCTGAAAGGAATATGTCCTAAGTCCAATCGTGTATTAGGATTTAGGAATAACTTTTATGTAATCTGTTTTGATTTCATTGATATTAATAAAGACTTGTTTTGTTTTTATTACGGGCTTTATCTATTTAAGTGTTTAAATAAGATATACCATAGTTTAGAGTAAAGCTTTTTATGGATTATGATGAGATCATAATAGTGAGACCTAAAAAGATGATAACTCTAAACTTAAATAGTTCCTGGTCGTAGGATTACTAACTGGTAATTAATAATCCGCAGAGATCGGTACATACTATGCTTGCTTCATTATGAAGGATGTCTGTTCTCATAGACATTTGTGTGGTGACACTATAGCTAGTATGTAGGTGCTTATTATAGAATAAGTTCACTGAACATGACTCGCACACTGAACAACTGATGGAGTTCACTCACGTGTCAGCAGTTGTTCACTTAGTGATAGTTGTACAAGTATCCTTAGACTTGAGGTCATCATAGTCATCTTGTGTACACTGAACTATGCTTTGGTTTAATTCTTAGTCTCCAGGGATAATTATTAGGGCTCTTCTGGGTATAGGAATTTGTACACGAAGATAGTGTATGATCAATAAAGGATCTACCCCTTCCAGTGAAGGAAGCGAATGTTCAAGGCTGATCCACTTATGCTAGTTCAGGAATCTCTGGCCAGAGTAAATGAAATTAGAAAGGAGTTTCTAATTTGCATAAACTACGCATAGTAAATGGTAAGCAAAGTGATTGAATTAGATAGGCTTGACACGAGATCCATGCCTTGCATTTAAGGACATTGTAGGGTAGAAGGAGTTTATTGTACGGTAACTATTCACTGACAGGTTCTTGATATTCTAAGCAGTGAATTCATATTATCCGGATAGTCGCGATATGTTGAGAAGCATCACTCACGATGTAGAATAAATATGATTAATTAATTAATCATATTTAATAAATTAGAGAATTCTAATAAATAATGATAAAATAGTTTTATTATTATTTATTTCTACTACCGGCTTAATATTGAACCTACAGGGTCACACCATAAAAAGAGAATGATTTAATGGTGGAGGAATTAATTAATAATGGCTAAATAATTATTTATTTGTGAAATAAATAATTAATTGACAAATTTAATAATTGATTAAATGAGATTTAATTGATTATAAATTAATTAAGAAAAGTTCTTAATATTATTAATTAAAGGATTTAATTTTTGGAAATTAAATCAAGAGAGAGAATTATTTCTAAAGTGTTTAGAAAAAGGATTAATGATTAAAAGGTGTTTTAATTATTAATGAGAATAATAAATGGGATAATAATAATATTTATGGGAAAATTTCAGCTGAAAATTTTGCCTATAAATACACTATTATAGACCCTAATTTTATTCTAACCCAAAACCCAAAAAGTTTGAAAAACCCAATTCTCCAACCTTCTTCCTCCTCCTTAACATCGTTTTCTTGGTGGATACCGGTGGAGTGCTTCACACTTGAGGAGCAAACTGCTAGGATCTCTGATCGTTGTCTCCGAATTATTTTAAAAGGTTAGATTCGATCCCTCAAATTTTTATTCACGATTTATATGCTTTTATTTGGATTTTGTATGTGTAAAAGTGTTTTGCCACACCCCGCTGCGTTTAAAAAATCCAACAATGGTATCAGATCATAGGTTGTATGCATATAGATTTGTGGGTAAAATTCAGAATTTTATGTGTTTGTATGAATTAATTATGATTTTTACAAGTTATATTATAGATTAATTTTTTCTGATGAGAAATCGTTTCTCAGCAATAATTTTGAATGTTGATCTGGGTTCTACAAGGTTGTAGATCGTCTGGGTATTTTTTTCATAATTTTAGGATGATAGATTTTTTTATTATGAATTTTTGAAGTTCTTGTAATTAAACCTTCGTAATTAAATAATCATATATATATAATTTGTAAGTATATATATATTGCATCTGCATATGTCTGTGCCGTATGCTCTCTGTTCTGCACGGAAGCACAGGAGATGACAGGTCAGAGTTGTCAGGCACGGCAACCAAAGCAACGGCGGCTGCAAGAAAAAAAATAGGGGTGTAACGCATTCTGGGAATGCGTTACAGACCTGTGACGGCATTCACCGAATGCGTTACACCCTTAAATGGCTTAAAAGGTGTGTAACGCATCACCGGAATGCGTTGCAGGGCGTGTAACGCATTCCTGTAATGCGTTACAGCCCGTCTGTTGATTTTAAAATTGATTTTCAGGGAGTTTTCGTAACTCCGTGTTGGGCGTGCAATATACCGTGGATTCGTTTTTCGAGACGGATCTAATGGTGTGATCAATTTTAGTTTATATAAAAGTTTTGAACTGTTTACTATTTCCCTGAAGTGTTTTAAAAGCTATTTTTGACTGTTTTTAATTGCTTTTAAATGCTTCATGTGATACATACAGATGTATAATGCTTTAGACTAATGTGCTAGATGATGTACATGCCTACCTTGATGTTTATTCATGTTGATATATGTGATATATGCTTACTTTATCATGCGATGATAGATTTAGGTGAACTAAATGAACATAAGGCGTTTGTTAGACAACCTAGTATAGTGAAATTGTTTCATAACCTTAAGAATAATATTATGAATATAATCATGAGATTCTGTGTTTGTGAAACACGTAATTGAATATGAATTTTCGATATGAGAGAAAGGATGATCTGTCAACAACAATTTCTATCTGTAAGAAAGGGTTATTAATGACGCCTCTTGACAATGCTCCACCGATCTGGAATCATCTGATTTTGATTATTGATTGAAATATTTAATTAAAGGAAAAATCTCTTTATAATATGATTATGATGTACATAATCTAATCCCTCTAAAATTAAATATATCAAGTAGTAATTGGCCAATGATACAACGGGCTTGTGTCGGTCATAGCCTTCCAACATGATAGAAAAGTAGTTCTTATTTTTGAATCATTGTCGGTTCGTGCTACAGCCGAGGGCTTGATTTTGAAATAAGAAATACTTATCTATTACATAGAGATGTGTACATTGAATAAGAATCTAACGGTCGTACGTGCTACAGCCGTGGGCCTTTGAGGACTAATTCAACTGTCGGATGTTGGGTTAGACTTGACTTAGAATATTGAGTTTGTCGTGCTACAGCCGAGACTCAATTATTCAAGAGGCTAAGTTTGATTAGGGAATAACATGAGATGTAATTGACAAGAGTTGTTCTGCCTATTGAACATTGCATGGCGGTTCGTGCTACAACCGAGGTTGTGTAATGGAATGTAGGATCCCTATTCTCACTAGCATTATGAATGCTTAATTTTTCACGTAGGGGGGTTGAATAAATTAAGAAAACTAGTGGGAGCCACTTATGAATAAAGACCCGATTCATATAGTGTTTTGAAATGAAATCGAATATTTGCTAAGTGTTGTTATGTGTTTATCATTTACAGATTTACTTTGTACGTTATGTCTTCTGCACTATCACTCAGGAGCATACTGGATGCTCACAAATTGACTGGTCCTAATTATGCTGACTGGCTTCGAAACTTGAGAATTGTTCTAAGGATTGAGAAGCTGGAATACGTGATTGACTCACCTAAGCCTACTGAACCTGCTAGTGATGCACATAATGATGAACATGTTATGTATCGTAAGTGGATAGATGATGCAAATGTTGCTCAATGCATCATGCTAGCTTCCATGAACATTGAGCTACAGAAGCAACATGAGCATATGGATGCTCACACTATCCTCATGCATCTACAAGAGTTGTATGATATGGCAGGGAGGACAGCTCGATATGAGATATCGAAGGAGCTGTTCGGTTGTAGGATGTCTGAGGGATCATCTGTGAATGACCATGTACTTAAGATGATCAATTTGATTGAACATCTTGGACAACTTGGTTTTGCCATGGATGGGGAGCTGAGCCAAGACTTGGTCTTGCAATCGCTTCCGAGTTCGTTCTCCGCAGTTTGTTGTGAACTTTCACATGAATAAGTTGGATGTCAGCCTGCCTGAACTCCACAACATGTGAAGACTGCGGAATCGAATTTCCCCCCTAAGAAGAGTTCTGTTCTTCTAATTGGTGAAGGTTCCAATCCTAAGAAGAGGAAGAGGAACTCTTCAAGAAGAAGAAAGTAGGTGAGAAAAACGCCGGTTCCACCAAAAGCTGAAGACCCCAAGAGCAAAGTTGTTTCCTTTCACTGTAACAAGGTGGGGGCACTGGAAGAGGAACTGCAAGGTTTACCTTGCAGAATTGAAGAGAAGGGGTAGTGAGATTACCGCTTCTGATTCAGGTATGTTCATGATAGAAGTGAATATGTCATTTCTACTTGGGTATTAGATACCGCCTGTGGTTGTCATATCTGCAATTGTTGCAGGGACCAAGGAGAAGTAGGACTCTTGAGGAAGAGAAGGTGATTCTACTAATGGAAATGGAGCAAGAGTTGCTGCTGAAGATGTAGAATCATTTCATTTACATAGGCCTACGGGCAAGACTATTGTTTGAAATAATTGTTATTTTGTTCCCTCGATTGTGAGGAATATTATTTCTATTCCCATGTTAGACTTGGATGGATTTTCATTTATTATTGAGAATAATGAATGTTCTATTCTAAGAGATAATATTCTTTATGGACGTGGTGCTTTAAATAATGGTCTGTATATATATGACATAATTTACTTCAGATTGAACAAACTAATAAAAGAAAAGGGATGATGAAAATCTCACTTCGTTATGGCACTGCAGTCTCCATTAGTGGACATGGAGAGAGGGCTGCAGATTTGCTAGGAATGGTACACACAGATGTATGTGGACCAATGTCTACGCAAGCCATGGGTGGATTTTCATACTTCATTACTTATATAGATGATAGATCTGGATTCAGATATGTGTTTGATGAAACACAAGTCTGAGGCCTTTGAAAAGTTCAAAGAATATAAGTATGAAGTGGAGAAACAACCAAACATAGTATTATAATTCTTCGATCAGATCGAGGCGGTGAATACTTTAATGGAGTGTTTCTGGATTATCTCAAAGTAAATGGTATAGTCTCCCAGTGGACGCCTCCAGATTGGTATCTGAAAGGAGAAATCGAACTTTGTTAGACATAGTTCGGTCCATGATGAGCTATGCAAATCTTCCAGTATTCCTATGAGGTTATGCATTGGAAACCTCGGCATATTTACTGAATAAAGGTGCCTTCCAAATCTGTTCCTCAAACTCCGTATGAGATATGGGAAAGAAAGGAAACCGAGTCTTAAACACGTTAAGATTTGGGGATGTCCAGCTTATGTCAAGTAAGTTGACCCAGATAAGCTGGAATATCGATCCGTAAAATGTAGTTTTGTGGGATATCCTAAAGAGACTTTAGGGTATTACTTTTACACCGATCATCGGGTGTTTGTCTCCAGACATGCTACCTTCTTGGAAAAGGAGTTTATCCTTGAAGGAAACAGTGGGAGCAAAATTGAACTTGATGAAGTTCAAGAAGCATAAACTGCTACGGATCAAGTGGAAACACCTGTTCTGACTGAACAACCTTTTGTGGAATAGCCCATTCATAGATCAGGGAGAGTGTCTCGCCAACCTGAGAGGTAATATGGCCTTGTCATTGAGAATGACAATGAGTTGTCTATCATTGATGATGACGACCCTGTGACCTATAATGAGGCTATGAGTAGTGTTGACTCAGAGAAATGGCATAGTGCCATGAAATCCAGAATAGAATCTATGTATACGGTATACAAAAGATAGATTATAGCAGATGGCCAGGTGGAGACCTTTAAGGCCAGGCTTTTGGGAAAAGGATTCAAACAAAGGCAATGGATTGACTTTGATGAAACCTTTTACATGTAGCCCTGTTAAAATCAGTTCCGATTTTGCTTGTGAATGCTGCTTACTACGACTATGTGATCTGGAAAATAGCCAGATGGTTTCTTTCAAGGGAAATGAAAACCTAGTGTGTAAGCTGCTGCAAACCATATATGGTTTAAAGCAAGCTTCTCGAAAGATGGAACATTCGTTTTGATGAGACAATCAAAGAGTTTGATTTATCAAAAAACGTAGATGAACCATGCGTCTACAAAAGGGTTAGTGGGAGCGCGATAACATTTCTTGTATTGTATTGAATTAGAGTTGACACACATAACAACATAGCAGAGCCACTCACAAAGCTACTTTATGAAAGTCACTTTGATCGTCAAGATGGGTATTAGATACCAGAGTGATTGGCTTTAGTACAAGTGGGAGATTGAAAGGAATATGTCCTAAGTCCAATCGTGTATTAGGATTTAGGAATAACTTTTATGTAATCTGTTTTTCATTTCATTGATATTAATAAAGACTTGTTTTGTTTTTATTACGGGCTTTATCTATTTAAGTGTTTAAATAAGATATACCATAGTTTAGAGTAAAGCTTTTTATGGATTATGATGAGATCATAATAGTGAGACCTAAAAAGATGATAACTCTAAACTTAAATAGTTCCTGGTCGTAGGATTACTAACTGGTAATTAATAATCCGCAGAGATCGGTACATACTATGCTTGCTTCATTATGAAGGATGTCTGTTCTCATAGACATTTGTGTGGTGACACTATAGCTAGTATGTAGGTGCTTATTATAGAATAAGTTCACTGAACATGACTCGCACAGCTGAACAACTGATGGAGTTCACTCACGTGTCAACAGTTATTCACTTAGTGATAGTTGTACAAGTATCCTTAGACTTGAGGTCATCATAGTCATCTTGTGTACACTGAACTATGCTTTAGTTTAGTTCTTAGTCTCCAGGGACAATTATTAGGGCTCTTCTGGGTATAGGAATTTGTACACGAAGATAGTGTATGATCCATAAAGGATCTACCCCTTCCAGTGAAGGAAGCGAATGTTCAAGGCTGATCCACTTATGCTAGTTCAGGAATCTCTGGCCAGAGTAAATGAAATTAGAAAGGAGTTTCTAATTTGCATAGAACTACGCATAGTAAATGGTAAGCAAAGTGATTGAATTATATAGGCTTGACACAAGATCCATGCCTTGTATTTAATCGGGACATTGTAGGGTAGAAGGAGTTTATTGTACGGTAACTATTCACTGACAGGTTCTTGGTATTCTAAGCAGTGAATTCATATTATCCGGATAGTCGCGATATGTTGAGAAGCATCACTCACGATGTAGAATAAATATGATTAATTAATTAATCATATTTAATAAATTAGAGAATTTATATAAATAATGATAAAATAGTTTTATTATTATTTATTTCTACTACCGGCTTAATATTGAACCTACAGGGTCACACCATAAAAAGAGAATGATTTAATGGTGGAGGAATTAATTAATAATGGCTAAATAATTATTTATTTGTGAAATAAATAATTAATTGGCAAATTTAATAATTGATTAAATGAGATTTAATTGATTATAAATTAATTAAGAAAAGTTCTTAATATTATTAATTAAAGGATTTAATTTTTGGAAATTAAATCAAGATAGAGAATTATTTCTAAAGTATTTAGAAAAAGGATTAATGATTAAAAGGTGTTTTAATTATTAATGAGAATAATAAATGGGATAATAATAATAATATTTATGGGAAAATTTCAGCTAAAAATTTTGCCTATAAATACACTATTATAGACCCTAATTTTATTCTAACCCGAAAACCCAAAAAGTTTGAAAAACCCAATTCTCTCCACCTTCTTCCTCCTCCTTAACATCGTTTTCTTGGTGGATACCGGTGGAGTGCTTCACACTTGAGGAGCAACTGCTAAGGATCTCTGATCGTTGTGTCCGAATTATTTTAAAAGGTAAGATTCGATCCCTCAAATTTTTATTCACGATTTATATGCTTTTATTTGGATTTTGTATGTGTAAAAGTGTTTTGCCACGCCCCGCTGCGTTTAAAAATCCAACAATGGCGTGGCACAAAAGCGTTGCATTTGAATGGTTGCTGTTGCATTTGACCTTGCAGGGTTGCATTTACTAGTATCCATGTACTAACTTTGTTCAAATTGTGATTTTAATTTTACAATTACATTTTTTACGATCTAACTTGAGATGTTAATTATTAATGAATTTAGTGATATGAAAATTTTTAAAAAAAATTATGTACTTATTTGTTAGGATTTTGGTTTAAGGTTTAGAATTTGGGGTTTAGCATTTAGGGTTTGGGGTTTGAGGTTTTGACGTTTGGGGTGCTTTTAATTTTTAAATTTTATTAATGATTTTGATGATCCAATCGTACAGATATTAAAATTTTAAGGATTTTAGTTATATTGAAATATTCATTAAAATTTTATATCTATATGGTTCCATTTTGTCAAATACACAGTTCCAATAACAAGTAACACGTGTTGTCCCCAATGGTGATTTAAATTTATTTTCGGCAATCCAGCCCTAGGATATTAATATCTGACGAATTTAGGCATGTGAAATATTATTCTATAAAAATTCTTATTTATATAGTATAATTATAATTTCGTCAAAGGTCAATCCAATAACGTATGTCTCGATATTGTCATTATTTTTTTAAACTCTTTTCCGACGAGCCAATGGTACGGATGTTGATATCAAATGATTATCAGTGATGTTTTTTTAAAATTAATTTATATTTGTAAAAAGTGTAATTTAAATTAACTCAAGTTTACATATTGAAAATATGTATAATGATATTTAAATGTTATATATTTTCACTTTAAATTTCGATATGTAATATATCTAAAGTTATATCAATTTTTGTATTTCACATATATTTTTTAATGCCCTTAATATTTCAAAGTTATAAACTAATTAAGATTAAAAAAGAAATTTATAATAATTTACCAAAAATTTAAGATACACAGAACTAGCACAAGGTGAAATTTGTGAAATTTGTGAGCGGTTAGTCTTCCCCCCTTAACGAAAATTAGACTCAAAATTAAGTTCACTCTCAAAATTCATCTCAGTCTCAGACATCATAATTCTCAGTCACGATTCTTCGATTAAGTACTCAACCATCTTCGATCTCAACCATCTTCGATTAAGTTTGGGGCATAAACTCGATTCTTCGATTCAGTACTCTTAGTCTGGAAAGCCATCTTCGATTCAGTTTTGGGCTTTGGTATATTCAATTCGAACATGTTTGCTTATTATGGTTTTATTTAATGAAATATGTTTGTTTAGGACTTTCTTATTTTGATTTAGGATTTTATTTTTAGATGTTGATTTTTAATTTTCCAGTGGTGATTTTATGTTTTAGATGGTGATTTTTGGTTTAACGGTGGTGATTTGATATTTTACGGTGGTGATTTTCTGGTTGTCATCGGAGGTGGTGGTGGTCGGAAAAGGGGGTTGCCGGAGGTGGTGTTGGTTGGTGCTTGAATTAGAATGAAGACGGCCAAATATTAAATGAATGGTGAGATATTAATATAAGGCATACAAATGAATGGCTAGGATTAATTCTCATATCCCACAATAATAAAGGTTCTCATTTGAGCGCGACCTTATATATTGTGACGCCCCTATATCCACCATTTTGTAGATTCAGGTCGCTACGATATCAAGCTTCACACACCTGTATTATTATTAAAAACCATAGCCAAATATATCATTTATTGTGGACACCACTGCACAGATCTCAGGACCGAGTCTCTCTCACAACCTGTTTATTACATAAGCCATAGAAACCTAATACAAGTATGGCTAACAACTTAACTTTATTACGTATTACAGTAATTATATAGCAGTATTTTAGATGCTGTCACACAAACATGTCCCTTTTCCTTCCTTTTCCTTGACTGATCAGATGGTCTGCCAACCTCATTCTTTAATATTTTGGAGAAATACAAGACTAACAAGAGTGAGCAATCGAATGCTTAACACATATGAATATTTGATTAAAATAATAGAAATAGGTGCCAAAAGCAACAATATTTTAAATACTAAAAGGAATACTCCACAACACATTACAAACATCACAAATAAGCTCTTATATGGCACGATGCCACATGATTCAAGATTAACTGGTCATTTTTCCATCCTCGGTACATCAATGATGCGATCAACTATCACAGTGTACCGTCCTTCTACGAATCTTACCCTCACCCGATCATGGCTCGATGTAAGAACGCCTAGTACATACTTGCTAGAATAAAAGAAGGTTTAACGTCTTAACCCTCGGCTGCACTTGAGCCGAATAACATGTCCACACATCGGACTTGTCACCATAAATACCATGGTTTAAATTCCACGTTGACGTGTATAGATAGACACATCCCAATTCATTTCTCAATTCACGTCACATCACAATGATTCAAAATCACATCACATATTCTGGTTCGAACAATAAACCAGTCTCTTGTTTAGTAAGGATATTATTTTAACATCGATATGAACGATATATCGATAAACTCCAAGCACATGGATTATCCAGAATTATGAGAATAATCATGTCAAAAAAAATATCCATTCTTTCCGATGATAAATATATTCGAAGGTGTTTGTGCAAGAATTAAAAGAAAGAATAAATGATCGATTTATCAATCATGCATTTTGGAAGGGTTCAATGAATTGATAAAAGTAGATTTAATAAAGAAATTAAAAAATCGATCCGACTGATGAATCGATGTAAATTCAAGGATGATATAAACGAACATAGAAATTTATATTTGTCAGAAAGGGACTATGGTAACTGTCATGAATGATAGGAGCAGTCAGGAACATAAATATAAGTTATTATTTTGTTATATTTATGAGATTCAACAAGTGGTCTATATTAGGAAATTTCATCAAAAGGAAATAATCGCCAAAAAGTTCTCCAAATTTTAAATCCGTAATATTCACCATCAGTAAGAAATGTATATATAAGTCATAAATAGGAAGGGAGCAGAGAAAACTTGTCTTGTCTCCGATAATAGCGCACTAGCAGTGAAAATTCACCTTTACGGGTTAAATAATTCCACTTCGGGTATTTTTTAAAATAATAAATCACACCAAAACATTTTAGTATAAATATTTCAAAATACATCCTCTTATAGACCTTAAATAGTGTTTTTATATTTATCCATCGCTTAAACTTCTAATTTCTTGGGTGCTAATTCTAGTAACTCATCTCAAATCAAATTTATTAAATATCGAAAGAATTATTTAGCCTTAGAAAATAACTCGATTAGTTATTTAAATAATATAAGGATATTCTTGTTCCCAATCTATATCTAAAAAAAATATTTCTCTTTTAAGTGAAGAAAATATCCCAAATTACAAAATATTAACTATTTACAAATAAAATTTCTGATTAAGTATGATACTTCTCAGTACACCTAAAGTATTACTACAACAATCCTAGGTCAATTAATTTTGTCTCACTATAATTATTAACTAAATCCCCCACTTACAAAATAATATTAGTTGTCGAAATAAAATTCCAAATTAAAGTCGAGAGACAATCTTGATTTAACCCTTTAATTACTTATCTTCAATAATTGCTTAAAGAATTTAATATTTCTAATGAGTTCCAATAGTTCGGCTTATTCAGTTATATACGATTCAAACTTACATCCCATTAATATTTTTATTTTTAGTAATTTAGTCTCTTGTACCAAATATTATTAAATTAATAAGCCGATCACAGTCTAATATCCCTCACAGTTATCATTAAAATCCTTTTTAATTTTAATTTGCAATTATTACTCATCACAATATTCCTCAATCTATTTTCATTTTAATTTATTTATTACTATCTCCTTATTTTATTATTTATTTTTCACAATTTTCCAACTATTATTATTATTTGATCCCTTTTTATAACAATTATTTAATGTAATGGCAAAGGACTGTTCGGCCCCTATATTCTTCCTTCTGCTTCACCCCTCCACCCAACTGCATCCATGGCGGCACCAACGGTGGTTGGCGTACGGTCGTCGTCTGGAAAATTTTCCGGCGAGTTCCAAACGCAGATATTTTTTACCCTTATTTTTTCCCCTTTTTCCGATCTATAGTTCTACCTAATTAGTTATTCGAAACTCGATCTCGAACTCCATATCCGGTCAAACTCTGACCACTCCATTTCTCTCTCTCTGCCTAATCGATCAATGCCACCACCATTGACGAGGGTGGTTTCGCCGTTTTCCCGCCACACATGCTCAAACACACACAAAAACATAAGACATGCACGCACACTCAAACACTCACACACATACACACACAACATAGCACATACACAAACACCTCCTCAATCACATAACCACCCACCTCCTTCTCCTCTTCCACTTCTCGGCGTCAATCGCCGCTGCCTCCACCGCCATCGCGGTGGTTCCCGATTTTCCGGCCTCTCGAACACTTATCGTCACTCCACATCCACCCACTTTAATTCCAACAACACAAAACCACCACTTCTTCAATTAATTTACTAAAATCAAAACAATAACCAATTTCACCCTTAACCCGAATTCTAATTTAATTGATTATCGGTAAGGCCCAATTTCTTCAATTTGGACCCTAATAGCCCAAAATAATTTTTATTCACTAATTAAGATATTAATTAGCTTCCAAAAATATCACACTCTAATTACTACATAATAATATTACTAAAATCACATACTCACTCATTCTTTATTCATTCATTTATGAAGCCACACAAAATGCTAGTTGCTTAATTAAAATTTCAAGGCAAATCATATGCTTCTACTAATTAAAAAAAATCATGGGTAAGGAATGATTACCTTAATTATAATCTTTTAGTTAGAGTTGAGTAGAATTTTAATCTTCTTAAACTAAAATTCTCCTTGAATCACCCAAACTCATCTTGATCTTCCTCAAACCACAAATTATGATCTCCGACCTAGCCAATTTTTGTGACTAAAAATATTTGGGGGAAAATTTAGGGATTTAGGAAGAGGTGATCATTTTAGTAAAGTAAGATTTATTTTATAGACTCAATTAACTAAGGTTAGCATACTAACCTAAATTGTAACTAGAGTATACTCTACCATATTCTAGAATTCTCCACCATATTCTAGAATTATCTAGACTTATTATTGCTAGGATTTGTTTTCTAAATATTCATAAAATTAAAAATATAATAAGAGAACCCACTAGTCACTCTTTTTCAAAAATAATATTTGCATCATCAAATAATTTGGAGAGTAATATGTGTTTACTTAATAAAAATAATTTAATAACAACCTTAACCAATTTTGGAAAAGATGAAAATAAAATAAAAATAAATGATATCAATAAAATGAAAATAAATATTGTAAGCGTCTAAAATCCACCTTTTGTTTTCCTATAAAAATATAATTTAGTATGCGACACAAATATTTATATAAAAGTCTTGACCGAGAGAAAATTCCAAAAATATTTTATTATTATTCTCAATGAATATTTACACCGGAAATATCTATAATTACAAATGTAACATTCACTTTATAATTTAAATGGTCAGCAAAAGTTAATATGAAGAAAAACCCTAAAAACGTTACGTTTTTTAGAATCAAACGTACGAACGAAGGCTTTATCGAACTCCGATTCGGGCGTGCTACATATCAAAACGAATCTCTTGAAAAATCCTTTCCGAATCCACCATCTTTTTTGAGCAAGAATCAAGGTATTTTTTCTTATTTAATTATTTTATTTCAAATTTATTAAAGATTAAATTATGAAAATTTATTATTGATATTGTTGATATGATTTGATGATTCCATCGTGTAGATAATATTTTTCTGGTCAATTTGGTATATTATATGTCAAAAACCGAGTTCAATAACATGTAGAAAAGTTTGTTTGATTTTTGAGTTTGAATGTCCTTGGTCTACTTGAGTAATTCACCGGAAAAAATTATATTCTGGCCGGATTTTTGATCCGTTAAACCTGGGTACATACAACTTGCATTAATAAATAGATCATGTTATGGGCAATCATATCATATGACAAATAGTATGTTGAAGGCCGAAATCGATCGTCGGAATCTGGGGAAGCTCGCCGGCGGTGAATCTTCAACCTCAATTTCCGGCCAATCGATTACGTTTCTGGACAGTTCAAGAACGGCAACAAGTTCCTGGCGATGTAACGATCAATCCCAGTTATTTTTGCATGATTCTGGGCAGGTTCAGTCGCAGCCGGCGAGCTCGATGGCGGCGGCCATGGCTGCCGGTGGTGAGGGTGGAGGTGGTGGTGAAATTATATTTTCATCACCCACCTTTCACCTATTTTGCATTTTAGTCCTTTCTTTTTAAAAACATTTCAAAAATGATATTCTGTTATTTTAAAAATAATTTTTTATTTAATTATTTTAAATTCAGAAAATTCTTTTTAATTATTTATTTACATAAAAATAAATCTGATTTATTTTATCAATTAATTTTAATTAGTTTTTAATTATTTTAATTAATCGATTAATTTAATATTAATTAATTAATGTAATATTAATTGATTAATTAATTAATTTTAATAATTAATAATTAAATTAATTATTAAATTAATATTGTACATTAATATTTCGTCGACTCTATTGTCATTAAATTATTGTTCATGATCTTTTGTACTTTTCTCAAAATTTCAACTATATTAGAAGTCAAAATCCCGCACTTGTTAAAAGCAAACAACATATTATTATATTGATTATGGCTCCCCAAAATGTGCTAAGTTTTTTTTACTGTTGGGACTGAAGTGTAGTAATAGTACTAACTATAAAATTTTGGGGCCTACACAATCGACCTAAATATCATCCCTCTGTGTCAGACCTGATCAATTCACAAGTTTCATTTACTAAAATTCGACTTTATATTTCGTTGTCAACAAGAAGAACAATAAACTAGAAGTGTGTTAAAATTTTGTAACATTCATCAATGTTCCAAAGACTATAATAAAACTAGCATGAATACCTGTGTAAAGCACGTGCCATATTATAATTCATATAATTATTTTATTTATGTATCATTAAGAGTTAATTTTTGGTACGATCACAAGTTTATATAATATTTTTTATATTATTATATGAAAATCAATAATCAAACGAAACTCTCATTTATTAACTTTGTTTACTGTCATGGAATAAAAACTAGGGTTCGTTAGTATTTAATGCTAGAATTTATGAGTTTCGAGGTTTAATGGTTGTTCTTGCTAGGGGTGCAAACGAGCCAAACTGTTCGTGAGCTACTCGAGCTCGGCTCATAAAAACTCGAATTCGGCTCGAAAATAATCGATCCGAGCTCGAGCTTTTCTAATTTTTAACCGAGCCGAGCTCGAGCTTTAAATTATTCGGCTCGTAAGGTTCACGAGTCTTATCGAGCCTTTATTATTTTTTAAGTTTTTATTATATGTAAAAAATTTTATATATGACTTATTTGTATCGAGTCGAACTCGAGCCGCACTTGAGTCAAACCGACCATATTTCAATTTTTTTAATATTTAGTGAATTAATTTGAGCTTTCGAGCCGAACTCGAACCTACCGAACCTTTTACGAGCCGAGCTTCGAACTTGAAACTGAAGGCTCGGTCGAGCTCGATCCCAAACTATTTTAATCGAGCTCGAGCCGAGCCGAGCTTGGCAGTATTCGGCTCGGCTCTATTACACCCTTAGTTCTTGCGGTGGGGACTGGCTGTCCTCGCAAGATGCCTACGTAATTCTGTATTTTAGAGAATCAAGCCAAAACGTAGTTCTAGGTTGAGGGATGGAGCCTTACATATAAAGGTGAGTCTATGGTTAGACTGGTGTTAGGAGACTTGGTGGACAAGTCTCCAACTTAGATGGTAATTAGGACTCCCGTAAGGCGAGGAATTCTAGATCTTTCCTTGTAGGAGTTAGTGTTCATGTTGGACGTCATGTCTCTGTTTTTTCAGCCATACTAGGCCTAGTCCATGAACAACTCATGTTCGTGGACCTTGACGACCTCTGCTCGTGGGCCTCAATGACTTTTGCAGTCTTTATTTCCTTGACCAACCTGGTCTGTATTGAACTTTGGACAGGAATTGCAATCATAATTAATGTGACATTTATTATGTCTTTAGGATATATTTTCTATCCATATCATTTGCCCCCAACTTTCGGGAATACTACTTGAGTTTTCATAGAAGTTATAATGGTCTATTCGCGACTCAGGGTACTTTCGTCCCTTCACGGGTATCGGCCCTTCATGGGTATCGTCGTTTTATCGTAAAGTGTGGAGCAACCTACACGCTTATAGGGACTTATATAGTGTGAGTATATACACTTAGGGCCTTTGCACAGGCTAATTGAACAGTGTTCAACATTAAACGGTCCTAATAAGGTCTAAAAAGCGAGCATTTATCACCCCTTAACCTTCGTCAAGGTCAATTATGGAGTGAAAGCTGCTAACAGGCCCTAAGCGAGGCAAATCGGACCTAAGCGGGGCTAATCTCCATGTATAAGCTGCTAATTAGGCTTAAAATAGCCTAATTATAAGCTAAAATACACTAATTGGCCTTAATCGAGGCTAATCTGCCCTAATTGGGGCTAATGGGTATTAACCAGGACTATTTAATATGCATAAACAACTAATTATCCCTAACCCACGCTAATCAAGTGTGCGAATAAATTAACCGGCCTTAAACGGGGCTAATTATATCATACGATCCATTAATTACCCTTGATTCAGGTTAATTACTTGTAATATACATTAATCGAACCTAATTGGGTTTAAATCTCACTAATAGGCCCTAATCAAGGCTAAGTTTAAAATCCAGAAAATTTCCAATTTTTTTTTCGAATTTTTCCCAATTTTTCTAAAAATTTTCAAAAATTTTCACAGGAGGTTTACCGGAAAACCTCAAGGAGGTCCTGATCGGCTAGAGCCTCCCATGTGGAGGAATCGGCCCTTCTTGGTCGGCTGGGGGTGAGCCTCCTGTTGAACGAGAGGTGGATGTCCTGTAATTTTTTTTGCAATAGGTTCTACTCGTCCTAAAGCCCCCCAGTATGGAGGACTCGGCTCCTCCTACTCTTGGTCGGTCATGGAGCCACCTCCATGGTGGTCCTGGTCGGCTGGATCGTGGAGCATCTAGAAACTTTTCTGTTCTGGTTCTCGTGAACGCTTTGTACTTGTTCTAATGAATGTTTTGCTCTTGTTCTAGTGAACGTTTTGCTCTTGTTGTAGTGAACATTCTACTCTTCACGAAACTTGTTTCGTGGACGTTCTAGTGTTCACGAAACTTGTTCTCGTGGATGCTTCAACCCTTGCGAAACTTGTTCTCGTGGATGTTCTAACCTTCACGAAACTGGTTCTCGTTGGACGTCTAACTTTCCACAAAATTTCAAGAGATTTTCTAGGAGGGTCACCGGGAATCCGTCAGGAGGCCCTGGACTAACATTAAAGGAGGTTCTGGGCGGCTCTAAGCCCTCCATGTGGAGGACTCAATCCTTGTACTTGGTCTGTCATGGAATCACCTCCATGATGGTTCTGGTCGGCCGAGAGGTGAACGTTCTCCGAACTATTTTGTATTTGTTCTTGTGAAGGTTCTAGGCTTGTTATGGTGAACGTTCTACTCTTTTTGGTGGTGAACGTTCGGCCTTGTTCTCATGAACGTCCTGCTCTTCACAAACCTTGCTTATCAGAACATTCTCGTAATCGGGTCGTGGCTATAGATGGCCATTGGTGTTGGATTAAGAGCTTGATCTTGCTCTAATCTTCATGATTTTTACTAATCTTGGTGATTAGTATGATTAATCACCGAATTAAGACTAATAACTTATGTTTAACCTTCCGGGCATTTCTTATAGGACTGATACGATAAGCGAGATTCTGAGTCACTTTGTTTGTTTATTATGTCCTTTCTTCTAATCTCTTGATCATTTTCCTACCATTTTTAGGTCTTTTTCCGAGAGATACTTGCTAGCACAAACCAAGCAGAGTTATGACCTGTTGTAACAGGTACCTATTCTTCTATAAAAGAAGATGAGAATTGCTCATTTTCATTCACATTTTCATTTCAACTCCTCTCAAATTCTCTCAAGTTTTAGAAGCTCTCAACTTCTTAAGTTTTTTAAGATATTTCAAGGCCCTAGCAAGCCCTCCATCTCGGCCAAGAAAGCCATGCAAAAGAGAACTACAATCTGATCTCTAAAAGGTATAGTTTTTGTTTCTCCCTATTCCCATAACCGTTGTTCCAATAATTTAAGAAGCATGCTTGATGCGCGGGATGATGAGTATCTGAGCATCATTCAATTTGATGCATTCAAGCATAAGAGCATGCTCGATGAAGAGGACATCAACGAGATTCAGTCAAGTTACCTCGGACCTGATTGTGTAGAAGTTTGCAAAACCAAGTATAAATTGTATGTGTATAAGGCAGCTTTGAAATCTGGGCTAAGGTTTCCCCTGCACCCCTTTATTTGGAGACTCCTCGCTATGTTGAAGGTTCACCTGTGTCAGCTTTACCCAACGGATGGGATTTCATTATTATTTTTATCATGAGGTGCAACGACATTGGTATTCCACTGAGTGTTTCAATGTTCTGAAGTATTTTCATGTTGAAGGCATCTCCTTCCTCCAGGCCCGACTGGGTTCTTCTACAACACAAGCCCCGTGTTCCTCACATTGTGAACACGTATTCTCTCAATGACTTTATTAACCAGTGGATAAAAGAGTTTGTGGTCTTGGAGTGGAAGTAGGGTGACTGGGGAGTTTAATTCATACGTGATTTCAGCTGTCCAGTAGATAGTGCTCACTACATCCTTCACCTCACAGATGCTGAGCTCTACGATCTTGATCTCCTTATTGATGATAATGGAAGGACCCCTTATTGGGAGTTTGTTATGGAGACGAAGCTCGTCGAGGCTGGCATTAACAACCTCTCTAGAGAGGATATTTATTTTTATTCTATCTCAAACTTGGTCAAGTTTGTTCCTATATCCATCTTTTCTTTGTTTTGTTTAAGCTGATAAGGCCCTGGATGCACTGACTGATAAGAGTGACATGATTACGGGAATGATGGCCAGGGAAGCTGCCAAGCAAGTTAATCACATTCCCAAAGTCCCAACATTCCTTGAGTCCTCCGACTCTAGAAAGAAAAGGGTCAAGGATTCAGATGAAAATGTGAAGATCCCCTTCAAACCTTTGTGGGGCATATCCATCAATGACTTGGTGTTCAGAAGTTCGTCCCTTGTTCTTGAATGGTCCAAGAATTGCATCACTCCATAGAACTTCTTCACGTCTCATCGGGTGAAAAACTACTCGAGGCCGGCCGGGACTTTCGGTGTTGGGGACTCAGCCCTCTTGAGTCTTGATTAATCTTAGTATTTTACCTCTATTCCCTTTGGAGTTAATCTTCTTACGACTTCTCTTTTTTGTTTTTTGTGCAAGGCCAATCCCTACTTTGTTGCATCTTCTACATAAAGCATCAAGATAAGGAGTGACTACACTGCACTGCAAACCTCCATGAAAAAGAAGAAGATCTCTTCAGATAAGTGGGAGTCTAAGTACATCAAGCAGAGGACAAAGCCGCTCTACTCGAGAAGAAGCATGCCAAGGAGATGAAAAGCATGAAGATGGAGTGGACAAAGCTTGTGAATTGTATCATGGATCCAATGAGTTTCTTTGGATGATGGATGATCATGATGATCAGATACGTGAACCTGTCTATGGGATGGAAAAGGGGCATCAAGGATGTTTATGACATGTATACAAATGTGGTTGATCTGAGCCTTTTCACTTGCCCTTGGAAAGTTACCGTGTTGGATCCACCTGGAAAGGTCTCCGGGTCCGTACTAGAGACCTCCCTCCAGCAATATCTATCTAGTTCGAGCCGCAGGGGTTCTGGTTCTAAGGGAAAAGCTCCTTCAGGAAGCCTTGGCTCCAAGGCGGCTCTCTACGGAAAGATCCGGGAGCCAGTTCCAGAGAATAACAGCTCTTCCTTTGAGGCTGGTTCAAATGAAGATGGTGAAGAAGAAGAAGACGAGGACGAGGTCTCTCTCTCTCTCTCTCTCTCTCTCTCTCTCCCTCTCTCTCCACCATCCAACGCCGACTCCCACCACCAACAATACCACCTCTGCATCTGCAGCCGCGATAAAGCATCGTCGCCTCCTTACTGCCATAACTCCCTCTCGCCGAAACTCTCCTTCTCCCCCTCTTCTTTTCCAATTTCAATCGTTGATTTTACCCGATTTATTTTTTCTCCGACAAAACTCAGATTTAAAATTACTAGTTTGATTTGATTTTTCATAGTTTTATATCATTTTTGTAATTTTATATAATATAGTATTGTTTGTTAGTCAAATAATGATGATATTTGAAATATTTGTGATTCCGGTGGTGGTGTATTGTTGTGATGAAGGCGGCGTATGGTGGTGGTGATGGGTGATGTTATTGTGGTGGTAAAAATTGTAGGTGGTGGTTGTGGAGTGTGATTTTACGGTTGATGGTGGTGATTAGTGATGATTAATGATGATGTTGTGGTGATTATGTTGGTATAATAGGTAAAATTGGTGACTGTGATCGAAATTGGTGGGATATGATAGTAATCGAATCTGGTAATCTTATGTTTTTCGGCGATGATTTTATATTTGTAAGTGTTGATTTTTAATTTTTCAGTGGTGATTTTATTTATTTGACAGTGATGATTTTTGGTTTGACGATGGTGATTTTATATTTTAAGGTGGTGATTTTCTGATTGTCGTCGGAGGTGGTGGTGGTCAGAAAAGGGGGTTGCCGGAGGTGGTGGTGGTTGGTGCTTGAATTAGAATGAAGACGGTCAAATATTAAATGAATGGTGAAAAATTAATATAAGACATAAAAATGAGTGGATATGATTGGTTCTTATTTCTCACAATAATAAAGGTTCTCATTTGAGCGCGACCCTATATATATGATATAATATATTTCAGAGTATATAAACGAATAAGTAAATAAATTTATCTTTTTAAAATTATAATTATTAAATATTATAATATTAATAGATTAACACTACTTTTATTATGATTTCAAGCCTAGATCATTATTATAAGCCTTCAAGTTCAATTAGTCATTTACCTACCCATCTGTTAGCCCGATTACTCTATTAGCCGCACTCCCGTTAAGGATCAGACCCTATCTCTCTGACTATTACTAAGCTTTGCTGTTATTTTAGTTATTCAACATTAACATGACATTTTTCATTTTCAAAAATTGCATATAATAACAAATCCCCAACCGTAAATGATGCAGTTAACCGCTTGCTGACACGGTTGCTGAAATAATTGTGCAAACAATATCTTGTAATGCCATGTATAACATTCAAATAATTTTGAATTGTATAACATTCAAATAATTTTGAATTGTTGGGTGGGAAGATGATTGATTTAATATAATGAAATAAATGGCAATACATGTATGTGACATGTGCTTTGTTCATGCAGAGATAAGAACCAAAGAAAATAAATTTATATATGTTGATAGTTCTAAAATAAAACATATACATAAGAATAAAGATTACAAATATTTTCCCCTAATTAATATGGGAAAACATACATATATAAACGTACATAGATCCAAAAGCCTCAATATTTTAAAAATAGCATATGTGTTAAATTCACTAACATAATTTTTGGTGTTTTGATAGTAAAATGGATGGCCTTTTAGCTGTTTCAAAAATTAGACAAAACAAAATTAATATAACAAAAATAAATCATATAAATTGAAAGACCATGAAATTAGTGAGTATTGCCGTAAGAAATTTAGTGACTATGATTGATGTGGTTAGTATTTTATGAAGGAATATTGTTATTGTTAATAAACTAATGTTCTAGGCGTAAGTTCATATAAAATTTTTTGAGTTTTTTTCCATTTTTTTTATAAAATGATTTCAGCAATTACAATTGTTAAAATTTAAATTGTTAGAAAATACAATCCGGGAACTTGAGCACCCTAATACAATTTTAGTGTGTTTTTTTCAAAAAAAATATTTGATTTTAATGTTGATTAATGTTACAAAAAAAACTATAATAAAATATTGTTATTATATTTTTTATTTTATAATTTAATTTTATTATTTTCTAAATACAATCGTGTCTTATATTTATTGCAGTATCAAGTGATTTTGTGTGTCAACTAGCATATTTGTCCAACATAATGAGTATAGGCAGTGACTATTAGTTTATGATACATAAAATCAATTCCATCCAATTCTCTCCTTTTACAGAAGTGCAAGTCAGTATAAATAAATAAAATGTTAAATAAGTACACATACTTCTACATATTCCTCGACATTATCAAATCTAACAAGTACAAACTACAAATCCATAATTTATAGTCTTATAATACAAAAATCCCTCCATAATACTAATTACAGAGATGAAGAAACAACTAAACATGTCTTCATCATTCTTCTTAGGCTTACCATAATTTTGTTGGATAAGAATAAAAAGAGGGGTGTTACAAAGATTGTAAATATTGGAGACATTGTAATTAAGAGCAATACTTTTGTTAGATAAGTGTGGCCATAAAATATAAGAATATGGTGGTTTTGGGGAGAGTAGTCATCTCTTCTTTATAAATTTTTATTAAGGGGGACACAGAGGGAGGCTATGGAACAAAATATCGAAAAGCATGTTGTTGAGGCCATGATCAACCCACAAGCAGTTCTTGATTATTGTTTTAGTTCCGATGAGTCTGGGAAGATTAAAGGGATTCAAGATATTCAGATGAAGGCTAAGCAACATTTATCAAGTCTTGTATGGATTCTTCGGCCAATGATGATACTCCTGCCTTTTTCTTCTACTCAATTCAAGCTAACTGACGAATCCTTCAAAATTACCATTCAACCAATAAATAAGAAAACTTAAATTCCTAGATAAATATTTAGACCCAAATGATACTTGAAGGCTATAAGTTCTAATAAATCAATTTAATGGTAACCGGGTAATTATATAAAACTTTATTTTTGTAACTTGTGGCCAATCTTAATATAAACTGCTAGGCACAATAGTAAAGTATAAGCACATCTTAACTAGTGGCCATTCCAGAAATTTGAAAATGAGGTACAAATTGCACAAATCAAATTATCAAATAACACTTATATTTTTCCCTTCAATTTTAATCGAACAAAAACTATATATTATAACATGGTTACTAATATTAAAGGCCTACAATCAATCGCCCCTGATACTAAAATAATATACTTAAAATCTTGAATGGAAACTCTAGAATAAAAGTAAATTGTAAAAAATAATTTGCACACATGACCAAAATTTCAAACCACTTATAGAGCTGGGTTATTTTCTTTTATTATCAATTTTTTATTTAAAATTTAGATCTTATCCAAGACACATCATATTTCTACCAACTATACTGTAAGGATAAGTTACCATACCAGCATATAGTGCAACATCCGATCTTCTCCACTAATAAAATTTTGCTGATGTATCAAGAACAATCCCTATAAAATAAAAGAACAATTGTGACCCTCCACAATTTTACATAAAAATCAACTCTTATGTGTAAGGTGTATAAATATTTTGGTCAATAATTACTTTTTTTAAAAAATCTTACAAACATAGTATTGCAGATAAATTGAAAACTAGGAAGATGTGGACCAATTTTACAAATTGAAATTATACCTAAGATCAATTTTTTCCTTTATCATCTAATTCACTATCTCCTTCTTCATCTTCATCTATAATGCCACATGATAAGTTTACCATCTTCCGGTGCCTAATAGTTTGATGGATGACACCAAGTTAGTAATAGATGGTGACTAAGGGACTACAATAATTTTGTATATATAGTGTAAGCCTGAATCTAGAACCATCTACAATGATCGCGATATATTTAAAATATGTTTTTAGTTGTTAATTTTAGAAATCTCCAGAAGTTATTAGTGAATTTAATAAAACTAATATCTAGAATTTTCTAGAGATATCTTTCAATTATGTAAATGAGTTCTAGAAGTATGTAGAGATATTATTTTTTAAAATTTATTATTTGGTGTTAATTTTAGAAACTTCTCCAGAGGGAGAGGGTGTTACATGTTATTAGTAAGATGAAATGGAATTAAAAGAAGAGAAGAACGTAGAGTTGTCTAGAAATATCTTTATAATATATTATTGGTGCAATAAACAGAGGTAAAAGATGCAACCTTAATTACCCCACTTTTTCAACTATCTCCCATTTTTTATGGCCTTTGAATTGAAGTTAAGTTATTTTTCAATAATTTAATAGATTTCAATTTTATTGATAAATCAAATAGACTAGGAAGAAAATCATCATTATAAAAAAGAAAGAACACTAGAAATAAGAATGAGATGAATATGTGAAAATGATTGTCTAATTAAAGAGTTAAAAAAACAAGGTGACTCAAGTTAAATTTTTGAAAACACATGTGTAAATGTCAATTAAATTTAAGCAATACCGTTCAACTAATATATAAATTTTATAAGGGATGATATAGATTAAAAGTTGATATGTGTTTTATAAAATAATTATTTAGAGGTTTATTTGTATTTATTAAGTAAAATAATCAATTAATTTTATTAAATAACTATATTATGACAAGAACATCCAAACAAACTAATCATAAAAATTCTAATATTTTGATTTTAATATAATAAACATGTCATTTCTCAAAGGAGGAGTACTTCAACATATCTACATATATTTAAATACACATATATCAATATATATTAGGAATTTTTTCTTACTTTTTATAATCATTATTTATTAAATCGATAAGTATTTTATACTTGATATTTTTATATATAATAATTATAAGAGCATTATATGAGATATTGTAATTATAATTTTTATTTTATATTTTTATTCAAATATTTTATAAACACAATTTATCATGTTAGTTCAACTAGTTCTAATTAATGCAAGGCTGGTTTTGCTGGTAATCGGACAATGTTATCATGTTAGTTTGGTTACTGTTAATTGATGTAAGAGGTTGGTGTAAACCAACATATTTGTCGTACATAATAATTGTTTTTTGTTAACTATAAGAGGCCTATTTGTCCTGCATTATGACTATTTGTTACAAACTATGGACTTTTGAGATTTGTTGGCCAAGAGCGGGTAATATTATACGAATTAATAACTTCTTAGCAAGCTTAACAAGGGTATCAGAACTTTAGATAACGGTTCATAACAATCTCAAATGGGCTCATAAATGAGCCTCAAAAGACGAAGGTGGGCTACCAAATGATGGGATTAAGGTGAATGCAGGTGGGCCTTATAGCATGGGTTTATGAAAGGTAGAGAGTCTGATAGTTCCGGTCACACCAAAGGAGACAGATTCGACGGTATCAAGGCCGATGTGTGAAGGGAAAGATTGATGAGAGTTGTCACACAACCTTTGTGAGATGGACAGTTTTCTAATTAATAAGTAGTCGGTGTACTCCAGTAGCATGAGGTGTTTTGGTATATGCCCAAAAATAAATAGACTCGACAACTAAAAACATCATACTAATATGGAATTAAGCATGCTCAACAAGTTCAACAAGTTTTATGGGCCTAGTAAGAGGCAAACAAACAACCTCAAAATGAGCTCAAGAGAAAGGGCCTATTCTGATTTGGTTGTTTGGCATATGCTAGTGCACACTATTGTGACCAAGATGTTGCATAAAGTAGATTAGAATAAAAAAGAGTCTTTAGTCCAATCCAAAATGGAATATAAAGTCTCATTGAGCTACCACAGACTAGTCGACTAGGTAGGGTTGTTCATCTACTGAGTTGTTCCTGAACAAACTCGAGCTCCTTTGACTCGGTTCGTTTAAAAACTTGAGCTCGAACATAAAAATGTGTTCATGATGCAAAACGAGCTTGAGCCTAGTTTTAATATGTTCGACTCAAAGTCGGCTTGAGATTGGCACGTTAATGCTTAAAAACATTGTTTTCTGAATTTTTTAATTATACTTATAACATATAATTAGTTAGATATTCAAATATATACATAGACTAAGAGAGATGAGGACAAGGGATTTTCATGTTCACAACCAAATCACAACTAAATTAAAAACACAACCAAAGAGAACAAATATCTTTAAACAACTGCTTACAAATTCTTCACTTCTTAATAAAACCCAAAATCTGAAACTGCACTTTGTTGATAAAATCCTGAATCAGAAGCCGCACTTAATTGAAATAAGGAGGAAGTAATTTTCCCATGTTAATCGTAGTAAACACCCGTCTCAACAAACAAGAGCTTGATACTAGGCTTAAGAATGGTGGAAAAAGCAAGTGGTGAGGTTATGGGGGTTGTTATAATTTTGATGAGATTTGACGATGTTTTCGAGATAAGTAAAAATGATAATATAGGATCAAGAACTGAGAACAGAGAACTTATGATAGGGCGATTGATAATATAAGTTTAGTCTTTTAGATAATAGGGTTGGGCTTAAATTAAATGTTTAGATACTTGGGTTGGAGTTGAATTGGTTAGGTTGGACCGACAAGGTTGTTTTTAATTTTTGTATTTTATTTGTCAAAGAGTTGCTCGGTTGGGTTTGAACTCAGCTCAACTCGTATTTGTTGGTGAACAATCTCGAGTTCGGCCCGTTAGTAAACGAGTTCGAGTTCGAACACGCTTTTTTATTCAAGAAAGAAGCTCGACTCAGTTCGATTCATCAGAAAAAAATATAAACTCGACTTGTTTATGTCTAAAATCAGCTCGACTCAGGTCCAGTATGTATAGCCCTATGATTAGCTAGGATCCAGTCGATAATGAAATATAGTATTTGGAAGTGTTTTATAACTTCCAAGATTTTCATGGTAGCTCATGAAGGAGTAAACCAGGGTTGATAATATGATTTAGGGCCCAACATGTACCTAGGGCTACCAGAATGGAATTATTGTATTGGCATGATATCGTTACCAAAGATAGCTCACAAAAGGAGCTAATGGAGGGGCCTCCCTGTAGTTTGTGAGGTAGTTTTTCGAGTGCAATCTATCTCCTGTTTATATTTTCGGCACTACGCCATAAATGCTCATATGCGATGTTTTTTTGAGTTTTGCAAGAAAAGCGTTGCAATAAATGTAAGATTTTGGCTTATCTACAACCATAAAAAAATAATGTTGCATTATATTTCATCTGACATTCCCTATAAAAAATGGCGTTGCAGAATTTGTGGTGTTGCATTAGCCATCTGCCAAAGTAATATATTGCCATGTGGCAGAGGGTCCCATGCATGGGACTCAGACTACTGACATGGCAGCTTTCGTGGCAATAGGGGGTCACATTTGTGGTACCTACGCTGCTTACGTGGCATCTTATATGGCAGAAGTGGGGCAAGATGCAATGCAACACACTGCAGACGTGGCAGCCCAGGTGACAGGTGCGCCCACACGTGGGACCCACAATACTGACGTGTCTGCTGACATAGCAGGTGTTGTGACGTGGTGGCGTGGCATAAAAGCATTGCATTTGAATGGTTACTGTTGTATTTGACCTTGCAGGGTTGCATTTACTAGTATCCATGTACTAAGTTTGTTCAAATTGTGATTTTAATTTTACAATTACATTTTTTACGATCTAACTTGAGATGTTAATTATTAATGATTTTCATGATATGAAAATTTAAAAAAAAAATTATGTACTTATTTGTTAGGATTTTGGTTTAAGGTTTAGAATTTGGGGTTTAGCATTTAGGGTTTCGGGTTTGGGGTTTTGACATTTGGGGTGCTTTTAATTTTTAAATTTTATTAATGATTTTGATGATCCAATCGTACAGATATTAAAATTTTAAGGATTTTAGTTATATTGAAATATTTCTTAAAATTTTATATTTATATGGTTCCATTTTGTCAAATACACAGTTCCAATAACAAGTGTTGTCCCCAATGGTGATTTAAATTTATTTTCGGCAATCCAGCCGTAGGATATTAATATCTGACGAATTTAGGCATGTGAAATATTATTCTATAAAAATTCATATTTATATAGTATAATTATAATTTAGTCAAATGTCACCAATAATGTATGTCTCGATATTGTAATTATTTTTTTTCAAACTCTTTTTCGACGAGCCAATGGTACGGATGTTGATATCAAATGATTATCAGTGATGTGATTTTTTTTTAAAATTAATTTATATTAGTAAAATATGTAATTTAAATTAACTCAAGTTTAAATATTGAAAATATGTATAATGGTATTTTAATGTTATCTATTTTCACTTTAAAATTCGGTATTTAATATATCTAAAGTTATATCAATTTTTGTATTTCACATATATTTTTTAATGCCCATAATATTTCAAAGTTATAAACTAATTAAGATTAAAAAAGAAATTTACAAAAATTTACCAAAAATTTGAGATACACAGAACTGGCACAGGGCAAAATTTGTAAAATTTGTGAGCGGCTAGTCTTCCCCCTTAAAGAAAATTAGACTCAAAATTAAGTTCACTCTCAAAATTCATCTCACTCTCAGACTTCACAATTCTCAGCCACGATTCTTCAATTAAGTATTCAACCATCTTCAATCTCAACCATCTTCGATCTCAACCATCTTCAATTAAGTTTGGGGCATAAACTCGATTCTTCGATTTAGTACTCTTAGTCTGGAAAGCCATCTTTGATTCACTTTGGGGCTTTGGTATATTCAATTTGAACATGTTTGCTTATTATGGTTTTATTTAATAAAATATGTTTGTTTAGGACTTTCTTAGTTTGATTTAGGGTTTTATTTTTAGATGTTGATTTTTAATTTTCCAGTGGTGATTTATGTTTTTAGGTGGTGATTTTTGGTTTAACGGCGGTGATTTGATATTTTACGGTGGTGATTTTCTGGTTGTCGTCGGAGGTGGTGGTGGTCGGAAAAGGGGATTGCCAGAGGTGGTGGTGGTTGGTACTTTAATTTGAATGAAGATGACCAAATATTAAATGAATGGTGAGATATTAATATAAGGCATACAAATGAGTGGATAGGATTAATTCTCATATCTAACAATAATAAAGGTTCTCGTTTGAGCACGACCCTATATATTGTGACGCCCCCAAATCCACCCTTTCGTAGATTCAGGTCGCTACGATATCAAGCTTCACACACCTGTATTATTATTAAAAACTATAGCCAAATGTATCATTTATTGTGGACACCACTCCACAAATCTCAGGACCGAGTCTCTCTCATAACCTGTTTATTACATAAGCCATAGAAACCTAATACAAGTATGGCTAACACCTTAACTTTATTACAGATTATAGTAATTATATAGCAGTATTCTAGATGTTGTCACCACAAACATGTTCCTTTCCCTTCCTTTTCCTTGACTGATCAGATGGTCTGACAACCTCATTCTTTAATGTTTTGGAGAAATACAAGAATAACAAGAGTGAGCAATCGAATGCTCAACACGTATGGATATCATATTAAAATAATGGAAATAGGTGCCAAAAGTAACAATATTTTAAATACCAAAAGGAATACTCCATAACACATCACAAATGTCACAAAGAAGCTCTTATATGGCACAATGTCACATGATTCAAGATTAACTGGTCATTTTTCCATCCTCGGTACGTCAATGATGCGATCAACTATCACAGTGTACCGTCCTCCTACGAATCTTACGCTCACCCGATCATGGCTCGACGTAAGAACACCTAGCACACACTTGCTAGAATAAAAGAAGGGTTAACGTCTTAACCCTCGGCTGCACTCGAGCCGAATAACATGTCCATACATCGGACTTGTCACAATAAATACCATGGTTTAAATTCCACGTTGACCTGTATAGATAGACACATCCCGATTCATTTCTCAATTCACGTCACATCATAATGATTCAAAATCACATCACATATTCTGGTTCAAACAATAAACCAGTCTCTTGTTTAGTAAGGATATTATTTTAACATCGATATGAACGATGTATCGATAAACTCAAAGTACATGGATTATCCCGAATCATGAGAATAATCATTTTAAAAAAATATCGATTCTTTCCGATGATAAATAGATTCGAAGGTATTTGTGCAAGAATTAAAAGAAAGAATAAATGATCGATTTATCAATCATGCATTTTGGAAGGTTTCAATGAATTGATAAAAGTAGATTATATAAAGAAATTAAAAAATCGATCCGACTAATGAATCGATGTAAATTCAAGGATGATATAAACTAACATAGAAATTTATATTTGTCAGAAAGGGACTAAGGTAACTGTCGTGAATGATAGGAGCAGTCAGGAACATAAATATAAGTTATTATTTTGTTATATTTATGAGATTCAGCAAGTGGTCTATATTAGGAAATTTCATCAAAAGGAAATAATCGCCAAAGAGGTCTCCAAATTTTAAATCCGTAATATTCACCATCAGTAAGAAATATATATATAAGTCATAAATAGGAAGGGAGCAGAGAAAACTTGTCTTGTCTCCGATAATAGCGCACTAGCAGTGAAAATTCACCTTTACGGGTTAAACAATTCAACTTCGGGTATTTTTAAATTAATAAATCACACCAAAATACTTTAATATAAATGTTTCAAAATACATCCTCTTATAGACCTTAAATAGTGTTTTTATATTTATTGATCGCTTAAACTTTTAATTTCTTGAGTGCTAATTCTACTAACTCATCTCAAATCAAATTTATTAAATATCGAAAGAATTATTTAGCCTTAGAAAATAACTCGATTAGTCATTTAAATAATATAAGGATATGCTTGTTCCCAATCTATATCTAAAAAAATATTTCTCTTTTAAGTTAAGAAAATATCCCAAATAACAAAATATTAATTATTTGCAAATAAAATTTCTGATTAAATACGATTCTTCTCAGTACACCTAAAGTATTACTACAACGATCCAATGTCAATTAATATTGTCTCACTATAATTATTAACTAAATCCCCCACTTACAGAATAATATTAGTTGTCGAAATCAAATTCTAAATTAAAGCGGAGAGACAATCTTGATTTAACCCTTTAATTACTTATCTTCAATAATTGCTTAAATAATTTAATATTTTTAATGAGTTCCAATAGTCTGGCTTATTTAGTTATATACGATTCAAACTTACATCCGATTAATATTTTCGTTTTTAGTAATTTAATCTCTTGTACCAAATATTATAAAATTAATACGCTGATCACAATCTAATATCCCTCACAGTTATCATTAAAACCCTTTTTAATTTTAATTTGCAATTATTACTCATCACATTATTCCTTAATCTATTCTCATTTTAATTTATTTATTACTATCTCCTTCTTTTATTAATTATTTTTCATAATTTTCCAACTATTATTATTGTTTGATCCCTTTTTATAATAATTATTTAATGTAATGGCAAAGGACTACTGTTCTTCCCCTATCTTCTTCCTTCTTCTTTACCACCCCCACCCAACTGCATCCATGGCGGCACCGACGGTGGTTGCCGTCTGGTCGTCGTCCGAAAAATTTTCTGGCGAGTCCCAAATGCAGATATTTTTTACCCTTATTTTCTCCCCTTTTCCCGATTTACAATTCTACCCAATTCATTTTTCCAAACTCGATCTCGAACTCTATATATGTTCAAACTCCGACCACTCCATCTCTCTCTCTAGTTCTCTCTCTCTGCCTAATCGATCAACGCCACCACCATTGCTAGGGTGGTTTCGCCATTTTCCCGCCACACTTGCTGGGGGTGGTTTCGCCGTTTTCCCGCCACACACGCTCAAACACACACAAAAACATCAGACATGCACGCACACTCAAACACTCACACAAACACACACGCAACATAGACAAACACCTCCTCAATCACCTGACCACCCACCTCCTTCTCCTTCTTCAATTAATTTACTAAAATAAAAACAATACCCAATTTCACCCGTAACCCGAATTCTAATTTAATTGATTATCGGTAAGGCCCAATTTCTTCAATTTGGACCCTAATAGCCCAAAATAATTTTTATTCACTAATTAAGATATTAATTAGCTTCCAAAAATATCACACTCTAATTACTACATAATAATATTACTAAAATCACATACTCACTCATTCCTAATTCATTCATTTATGAAGCCACACAAAATGCTAGGTTCTTAATTAAAATTTCAAGACAAATCATATGCTTCTACTAATTAAAAAAAATCATGGGTAAAGAATGATTACCTTAATTATAATCTTTTAGTTATAGTTGAGTGGAATTTTAATCTTCTTAAACTAAAATTCTCCTTGAATCACCTAAATTCATCTTGATCTTCCTCAAACCACAAATTATGATCTCCGACCTAGCCAATTTTTGTGACTAAAAATATTTGGGGGAAAATTTAGGGATTTAGGAAGAGGTGATCATTTAGTAAAGTAAGATTTATTTATGGACTCACTTAACTAAGGTTAGCATACTAACCTAAATTGTAACTAGAGTATACTCTACCAACTTAGAATTCTCCACCAAATTCTAGAATTATCTAGACTTATTATTGCTAGGATTTGTTTTCTAAATATTCATAAAATTAAAAATATAATAAGAGAACCCAGTAGTCACTCTTTTTTAAAAATAATATTTGCATCATCAAATAATTTGGAGAGTAATATGTGTTTACTTAATAAAATATTTAATAACAACCTTAACCAATTTTGGAAAAGATGAAAATAAAAATAAAAATAAATGATATCAATTAAATGAAAATAAATATTATAAGCGTCTAAAATCCACCTTTTATTTCCCTCTAAAAATATATTTTAGTATGCGACACAAATATTTATATAATAGTCTTGACCGAGAGAAAATTCCAAAAATATTTTATTATTATTCTCAATGAATATTTATAACGGAAATATCTATAATTACAAAAGTAACATTCACTTTATAATTTACATGGTCAGCAAAAGTTAATATGAAGAAAACCCCTAAAAATGTTACGTTTTTGAGAATCAAACGTACGAACGAAGACGTTATCGAACTCCGATTTGGGCGTGCTACATATCAAAATGAATCACTTGAAAAACCCTTTCCGAATCCACCATCTTTTTTGTGCAAGAATCAAGGTATTTTTCTTATTTAATTATTGTATTTCGAATTTATTAAAGATTAAATTATGTAAATTTGTTCTTGATGTTGTTGATATGATTTGATGATTCCATCGTTTAGATAATATTTTTCTGGTCAATTTGGTATATTATATGTCAAAAACCGAGTTCACTACCATGTAGAAAAGTTTGTTTGATTTTTGAGTTTGAATGTTCTTGGTCTACTTGAGGAATTCACCGGAAAATTTATATTCTGGCCGGATTTTTGATCAGTTAAACCTGGGTACATACAACTTGCATCAATGAATAGATCATGTTATGGGCAATCATATCATGTGAACAAATCGTATGTTGAAGACCGAAATCGATCGCCGGAATCTGGGGAAGCTCGCCGCCGGCGAAGCTTCAACCTCAATTTTCGGCCAATCGATTACATTTCTGGACAGTTCAAGAACGACAACAAGTTCCTGGCGATGTAATGTGTTAGATATATTTGATTATGTCATGACTAATATGATTTATGTTTAGTTTTCAGATCTTACTTAAACAGGACAAATCAGTACTTAACTGAAACCGGCACTTATACTGAAGTCAGAACTTAAGTCATCAGTACTTAAGGTTCAGGAGATATTTATCAGAAGATAATATGAGGACTTAAAGGAAACGTACAGATAAGGAAGGCAGCTGATTTACAGGAAGAGAAGATCGAAACAAACATAAGAAGAGATATGCATGAAGAAGGAATTCTATGAAGAAAAGAATATTTAGAAGAAAAGATATCTGATTGATATATTTTAGGAAGTAGAATTAGATTCCATATTAATTAGCGATTATCTTGTAACTGTGTAGTATATAAACACAGACATAGGGTTTACACTATAAGTGTTATCATTATCGAGAAGATTATTTATTGTAACCCTAGCAGCTATCGTGATATTTGTTCATCACTGAGAGAGGACAGTTCCATACTGTAACAGAGTTTATTGTTTTGAATAAAGTTTGTTTTCTGTTACTTGAGTTATTAAAGTTTGATTTGACTGTGCTATACACTGTATTCACCCCCCTCTACAGTGTGTGTGACCTAACAAGTGGTATGAGAACCTATCTGTTAACACACAAACAGTTTTAAGATCCAAAAACAATCATGTCTGAAGTAGAAACTCCAACTAAGCCCACCAAAACTGAAGAACCTCCAAAGACACAAATTCAAAGCCGATATGAGACTATTAGAGTTCCCATATTGAGACCATCTGAATATCCCAAATACGAACCTCAAATATACGATACTACTCCACAAATACATATAAACTAAATATTAAATACTGAACCAGATTGCTTACACATTCAAACCATTGTATCTTATGCTTTGAAAGACCAAATCCTTGGAACCCTGAAATGTTGATTCCTTTGTTATCCAATTCTTTCATTACCTAACAGCCAAGCTTTGGAAATGCCATATTGATCTTTATACAAATTGAAACCATTTTCATTATTGAACGTCCAATGTTGTTAATGATCCTATATTGTTTATTACTGCTTATTCTGTTATTATGGTAGAATTGGATTGTTTTTATTAAATTGTGGACCAGATTCGTGGTCAGACCATATAATGGTCAAGTTAGGCCAATGTGTGTCTTGGATCCAGTAGTTAGAGCAGTGTTGTGTGCTTTATTCGGGGTTAGTGCGTGACTGATCAGCAGCCTAACCTTGGTTTTTAAAATGAAAATATAATATCCAATTCTAAATCATAATCCATTGTTCACTTGATATCATAACCATATTTACCTGATGATCATTATTCTCAGTTTTGTCATTGTGACTTGCTGAGCTAGTTAGCTCATTTGTGCGATATTGTTTATGTTCGTTCCAGTTAAATAGGAACCAGTTAATAACGAGGATCCCCAGTCCAGCACGAGAGCTAGGGGTTCAGGTTGATCAAGATGAGCTAGTAGGCTTCTTTTAGGATAATTTTAAGTTTGTAAAAGTTTGTAATAACGTTTAATACTCAGTTCTGAGTTTGGATAGTTGGGATTTGAACGGTTTGTAATATAAGTAGATGTATTTGGCTTGTGTGCATACTTTAACCTGTTGCAGTCCGTAGTAGTTGGTAGGTAGGGTCACTACATATTATTATTATCTTTATTATTATTATAAGCAAGTTATAAATAAGGTATGTGTGTGTGGACCCCAAACTTCTGACCCGGGTTTGGAGGGCGCCATAGCTAAAGCATCAACTGATGTCACCAAAACATCAATGGATAGGTGCATCAACGGATAAGAGCATCAACGGATAAAGCCATCAACAGATGAAAGCTTCAATGGATGCTCAGTTTCATAGCAGTTGATAGTGACAATTCATAAGCTGAAAGAGGCACATGGGTTGATAGAGACAATTGGAATATGGTAGCCTTTTGGAGGAATGAAAGAAAGAGCAGCATTTCCATTCTGGTGCAAACAATGAAGTATTCAAAGATTCATAATTTATCTTTGGTTGCATTGGATAGAGAAATGAAGAAGAAACATGTGAAGACCAATTTTATAATTGTATTTATTTTTGTCTTAACTTGTAAACTTGGTGGAATATAAACCAAGTTGCAGCTAGTAATTAGGTGTGAATTTTCCAGAGCTGTTTAGAAAAACTAAGAGAGAAAATCATCTAGTTTGTACTAGGAAGCAGCTGTGTACAATTCTTTGTATCACATATTTTATGAAATATACATCTCTGGTGGAACAACAATCCACCAGAAAAGTTTTTAAAGCCTTTGTGTTCTTTACATTTGTGTTTTTGAATATACACCTGTCTGCAACTGCACAAAGCAATTCACACACATTTGTTCATCATACACTTAGCTTTTCAAACTGCTCAAAACTTGAAAAAGTTTTGAGATTTACATTCAACCCCCTTCTGTAAATCTCATTGTTAGTTCCTTGGGAAATAACAACTAATACAATAAGCGACGTTCTATGTCACTTTGTTTGTTTATTATGTCCTTTCTTCTAATCTCTTGATCATTTTTCCTACCATTTTTAGGTCTTTTTTCGAGAGATACTTGCTAGCACGAACCAAGCAGAGTTATGACCTGTTGTAGCATGTACCTATTCTTCTATAAAATAAGATGAGAAGTGCTCATTTTCATTCACACTTTCATTTCAACTCCTCTCAAATTTCTCAAGTTTTAGAAGCTCTCAACTTCTTAAGTTTTTTAAGATGTCTCAAGGCCCTAGCAAGCCCTCCATCTCGGCCAAGAAAGCCATGCAAAAGAGAACTACAATCCGATCTCCGAAAGGTATAGTTTTCATTTTCCCTATTCCCATAACCGTTGTTCCAATAGTTTAAGAAGCATGCTTGATGCGTAGGATGATGAGTATCCGAGCATCATTCAATTTGATGCATTCAAGCATAAGAGCATGCTTGATGAAGAGGACGTCGACGAGATTTAGTCAAGTTACCTCGGGCCTGATTGTGTAGAAGTTTGCAAAGCCAAGTATAAATTGTATGTGTATAAGGCAGCTTTGAAATCTGGGCTAAGGTTTCCCCTGCACCCCTTTATTCGGAGACTCCTCGCTATGTTGAAGGTTCACCTGTGTCAGCTTTACCCGACGGGTGGGATTTCATTATTATTTTTATCATGAGGTGCAACGACCTTGGTATTCCACTAAGTGTTTCAATGTTTCGAAGTATTTTCATGTTGAAGGCATCTCCTTCCTCCAGGCCCGACTGGGTTCTTCTACAACACAAGCCCCGTGTTCCTCACATTGTGAACACGTATTCTCTCAATGACTCTATTAACCAGTGGAACAAAGAGTTTGTGGTCTTGGAGTGGAAGTAGGGTGATTGGGGAGTTTAATTCATACGTGATTTCAGCTGTCCAGTAGATAGTGCTCACTACATCCTTCACCTCACAGATGCTGAGCTCTACGATCTTGATCTCCTTATTGATGATAATGGAAGGACCCCTTATTGGGAGTTTGTTATGGAGATGAAGTTCGTCGAGGCGTGCATTAACAACCTTTCTAGAGAGGATATTTATTTTTATTCTATCTCAAACTTGGTCAAGTTTGATCATATATCCATCTTTTCTTTGTTTTATTTAAGCTTATAAGGCCCTGGATGCACTGACTGATAAGAGTGACATGATTACGGGAATGATGGCCAGGGAAGCTGCCAAGCAGGTTAATCGCATTCCCAAAGTCCCGACATTCCTTGAGGCATCGACTCTGGAAAGAAAAGGGTCGAGGATTCTGATGAAAATGTGAAGATCCCCTTCAAACCTTTGTGGGGCATATCCATCAATGACTTGGTGTTCAGAAGTTCGTCCCTTATTCTTGAATGGTCCAAGAATTGCATTACTCCCATAGACCTTCTTCACGTCTCATCGGGTGAAAAACTACTCGAGGCCGGCCGGGACTTTCTATGTTGGGGACTCAGCCCTCTTGAGTCTTGATTGATCTTAGTATTTTACCTCTATTCCCTTTGGAGTTAACCTTCTTACGACTTTTTTTTTTTCTGTGCAAGGCCAATCCCTACTTTGTTGCATTTTCTACATAAAGCATCAAGATAAGGAGTGACTATGCTGCACTGCAAACCTCCATGAAAAAGAAGAAGATCTCATCAGATAAGTAGGATTCTAAGGCACATCAAGCAGAGGACAAAGCCGCTCTCCTCGAGAAAAAGCATGCCAAGGAGATGAAAAGGAGGAAGATGGAGTGGACAAAGCTTGTGAATTGTATCATGGATCCAATGAGTTTCTTTGGATGATGGATGATCATGATGATCAGATACGTCATGTGAACCTGTCTATGGGATGGAAAAGGGGCGTCAAGGATGTTTATGACATGTATACAAATGTGGTTGATCCGAGCCTTTTCACTGGCCCTTGGAAAGTTACCGTCTTGGATCCACCCGGACAGGCCTCCGGGTCCGTACTAGAGACCTCCCTCCAGCAATATCTATCTAGTTCGAGACACAGGTATTCTGGTTCTATGTGAAAAGCTCCTTCAGGAAGCCTTGGCTCCAAGGCGGCTCTCTACGGAAAGATTCGGGAGCCAGTTCCAGAGAATAACAGCTCTTCCTCTGAGGCTGGTTCAAATGAAGATGGTGAAGAAGAAGAAGACGAGGACGAGGTCTCTCTCTCTCTCTCTCTCTCTCTCTCTCTCTCTCTCTATGCCCTCCCTCTCCACCATCCAACCCCAACTCTCACCACCGACAATACCACCTCTGCATCTGCAGCCGCGACAAAGCATCGTCGCCTCCTTCCTGCCATAACTCCCTCTTGCCGAAACTCTCCTTCTCCACCTCTTCTTTTCCAATTTCAATCATTGATTTTACTCGATTATTTTTTCTCCGACAAAACTCAGATTTAAAATAACTAGTTTGATTTGATTTTTTAGATTTTTATATCATTTTTGTAATTTTATATAATATATTATTGCTTGTTAGTCAAATAATGATGATATTTGAAATATTTGTGATTCCGGTGGTGGTGTATTGTTGTGATGAAGGCGGCGTATGGTGGTGGTGATGGGTGATGTTATTGTGGTGGTAAAAATTATAGGTGGTGGTTGTGGAGTGTGATTTTATGGTTGATGGTGGTGATTAGTGATGATTAATGATGATGTTGTGGTGATTATATTGGTATAATAGGTGAAATTGGTGACTGTGATCGAAATTGGTGGGATATGATAATAATCGAATCTGGTGATCTTATGTTTTTCGGCGATGATTTTATATTTGTAAGTGTTGATTTTTATTTTTTCAGTGGTAATTTTATTTATTTGACGGTGGTGATTTTTGGTTTGACGATGGTGATTTTATATTTTATGGTGGTGATTTTCTGATTGTCGTCGGAGGTGGTGGTGGTCAGAAAAGGGGGTTGCCGGAGGTGTTGGTGGTTGGTGCTTGAATTAGAATGAAGACGGTCAAATATTAAATGAATGGTGAGATATTAATATAAGGCATACAAATGAGTGGCTAGGATTAATTCTCTTATCTCACAATAATAAAGGTTCTCATTTGAGCGCGACCCTAAATATTGTGACACCCCCGTATTCACCCTTTCGTAGATTTAGGTCGCTAAGATATCAAGATTCACACACCTGTATTATTATTAAAAACCATAGCCAAATATATCATTTATTGTGGACACCACTCCACGAATCTCAGGACCGCGTCTCTCTCACAACCTGTTTATTACATAAGCCATAGAAACCTAATACAGGTATGGCTAACAACTTAACTTTATTACGTATTACAGTCATTATATAGCAGTATTTTAGATGTTGTCACACAAACATGTCCCTTTTCCTTCATTTTCCTTGACTGATCAGATGGTCTGCCAACCTCATTCTTTAATGTTTTGGAGAAATACAAGACTAACAAGAGTGAGCAATCGAATGCTTAACACGTATGAATATCAGATTAAAATAATAGAAATAGGTGCCAAAAGCAACAATATTTTAAATACCAAAAGGAATACTCCACAACACATCACAAACGTCACAAAAAAGCTCTTATATGGCACGATGTCACATGATTCAAGATTAACTGGTCATTTTTCCATCCTCGGTACATCAATGATGCGATCAACTATCACAGTGTACCGTCCTCCTACGAATCTTACCCTCACCCGATCATGGCTCGACGTAAGAACGCCTAGCACACACTTGCTAGAATAAAAGAAGGGTTAACGTCTTAACCCTCGGCTGCACTTGAGCCGAATAACATGTCCACACATCGGACTTATCACCATAAATACCATGGTTTAAATTCCACGTTGACCTGTATAGATAGACACATCCCGATTCATTTCTCAATTCACGTCACATCACAATGATTCAAAATCACATCACATATTCTAGTTCGAACAATAAACCAGTCTCTTGTTTAGTAAGGATATTATTTTAACATCGATATGAACGATATATCGATAAACTCCAAGCATATGGATTATCCCGAATTATGAGAATAATCATGTCAAAAAAAATATCAATTCTTTCCGATGATAAATAGATTCGAAGGTGTTTGTACAAGAAATAAAAGAAAGAATAAATGATCGATTTATCAATCATGCATTTTGGAAGGGTTCAATGAATTGATAAAAGTAGATTTTATAAAGAAATTAAAACATCGATCCGACTGATGAATCGAAGTAAATTCAAGGATGATATAAACGAACATAGAAATTTATATTTGTCAGAAAGGGACTATGGTAACTGTCATGAATGATAGGAGCAGTCAGGAACATAAATATAAGTTATTATTTTGTTATATTTATGAGATTCAACAAGTGGTCTATATTTGGAAAATTAATCAAAAGGAAATAATCGCCAAAGAGGTCTCCAAATTTTAAATCCGTAATATTCACCATCAGTAAGAAATTTATATATAAGTTATAAATAGGAAGGGAGCAGAGAAAACTTGTCTTGTCTCCGATAATAGCGCACTAGCAGTGAAAATTCACCTTTACGGGTTAAATAATTCCACTTCGGGTATTTTTTAAAATAATAAATCAAATCAAAACATTTTATTATAAATATTTCAAAATACATCCTCTTATAGACCTTAAATAGTGTTTTTATATTTATCGATCGCTTAAACTTCTAATTTCTTGGGTGCTAATTCTATTAACTCTTCTCAAATCAAATTTATTAAATATCGAAAGAATTATTTAGCCTTAGAAAATAACTCGATTAGTCATTTAAATAATATAAGGATATTCTTGTTCCCAATTTATATCTAAAAAAATATTTCTCTTTTAAGTGAAGAAAATATCCCAAATTACAAAATATTAACTATTTGCAAATAAAATTTCTGATTAAGTATGATACTTCTCAGTACACTTAAAGTATTACTACAACGATCCAAGGTCAATTAATATTGTCTCACTATAATTATTAACTAAATCCCCCACTTACAGAATAATATTAGTTGTCGAAATAAAATTCCAAATTAAAGTCAAGAGACAATCTTGATTTAACCCTTTAATTACTTATCTTCAATAATTGCTTAAAGAATTTAATATTTCTAATGAGTTTTAATAGTTTGGCTTATTCAGTTATATACGATTCAAACTTACATCCCATTAATATTTTCATTTTTAGTAATTCAGTCTCTTGTACCAAATATTATTAAATTAATAAGCCGATCACAGTATAACATCCCTCACAGTTATCATTAAAATCCTTTTTAATTTTAATTTGCAATTATTACTCATCACAATATTCCTCAATCTATTTTCATTTCAATTTATTTATTACTATCTCCTTATTTTATTATTCATTTTTCACAATTTTCCAAGTATTATTATTATTTGATCCCTTTTTATAACAATTATTTAATGTAATGGCAAAGGACTGTTCTGCCCTTATCTTCTTCCTTCTTCTTCACCACTACACCCAACTGCATTCATGGCGGCACCAACGGTGGTTGGCGTCCGGTCCTCGTCTGGAAAATTTTCCGGCGAGTCCCAAACGTAGATATTTTTTACCCTTATTTTCTCCCCTTTTCCCGATCTACAGTTCTACCCAATTCGTTTTTTGAAACTCGATCTCGAACTCCATATCCGGTCAAACTTCGACCACTACATTTCTCTCTCTCTGCCTAATAGATCAACGCCACCACCATTGCCGAGGGTAGTTTTGCCGTTTTCCCGCCACACACGCTCAAACACACACAAAAACATCAGACATGCACGCATACTCAAACACTCACACAAACACACACACACACAATATAGCACATACACAAACACCTCCTCAATCACATGACCACCCACCTCCTTCTCCTCTTCCACTTTTCGTCGTCAATCGCCGCTGCCTCCACCGCCATCGCGGTGGTTCCCGATTTTCCGGCCTCTCGAACACTTCTCGTCACTCCACATCCGCCCTCTTTAATTCAAACAACACAAAACCACCACTTCTTCAATTAATTTACTAAAATCAAAACAATACCCAATTTCATCCTTAACCCGAATTCTAATTTAATTGATTATCGGTAAGGCCCAATTTCTTCAATTTGGACCCTAATAGCCCAAAATAATTTTTATTCACTAATTAAGATATTAATTAGCTTCCAAAAATATCACACTCTAATTACTACATAATAATATTACTAAAATCACATACTCACTCATTCTTAATTCATTCATTTATGAAGCCACACAAAATGCTAGGTGCTTAATTAAAATTTCAAGATAAATCATATGCTTCTACCAATTAAAAAAAATCATCGGTAAAGAATGATTACCTTAATTATAATCTTTTAGTTAGATTTGAGTAGAATTTTAATCTTCTTAAACTAAAATTCTCCTTGAATCACCCAAACTCATCTTGATCTTCCTCAAACCACAAATTATGATCTCCGACCTAGCCAATTTTTGTGACTAAAAATATTTGGGGGAAAATTTAGGGATTTAGGAAGAGGTGATCATTTAGTAAAGTAAGATTTATTTTATAGACTCACTTAACTAAGGTTAGCTTACTAACCTAAATTATAACTAGAGTATAATCTACCATATTCTAGAATTCTCCACCATATTCTAGAATTATCTAGACTTATTATTGCTAGGATTTGTTTTCTAAATATTCATAAAATTAAAAATATAATAAGAGAACCCACTAGTCACTCTTTTTCAAAAATAATATTTGCATCATCAATTAATTTGGAGAGTAATATGTGTTTACTTAATTAAATAATTCAATAACAACCTTAACCAATTTTGGAAAAGATGAAAATAAAAATAAAAATAAATGATATCAATAAAATGAAAATAAATATTGTAAGCGTCTAAAATCCACCTTTTGTTTCCCTCTAAATATATAATTTAGTATGCGACACAAATATTTATATAAAAGTCTTGATTGAGAGAAAATTCCAAAAATATTTTTTTATTATTCTCAATGAATATTTACACCGGAAATATCTATAATTACAAATGTAACATTCACTTTATAATTTAAATGGTCAGCAAAAGTTAATATGAAGAAAAACCCTAAAAACGTTACATTTTTTAGAATCAAACGTACGAACGAAGGCGTTATCGAACTCCGATTCGGGCGTGCTACATATCAAAACGAATCTCTAGAAAAACCCTTTCCGAATCCACCATCTTTTTTGTGCAAGAATCCAAGTATTCTTTCTTATTTAATTATTTTATTTCGAATTTATTAAAGATTAAATTATAAAAATTTGTTCTTGATATTGTTGATATAATTTGATGATTCCATCGTGTAGATAATATTTTTCTAGTCAATTTGGTATATTATATGTCAAAAAACGAGTTCAATAACATGTAGAAAAGTTTGTTTGATTTTTGAGTTTGAATGTTCTTGGTCTACTTGAGTAATTCACCGGAAAAATTTATATTCTGGCCGGATTTTTGATCCGTTAAACCTGGGTATATACAACTTGCATCAATGAATAGATCGTGTTATGGGCAATCATATCGTGTGACAAATAGTATGTTGAAGGCCGAAATCGATCGTCGGAATCTGGGGAAGCTCGCCGGCGGCGAAGCTTCAACCTCAATTTCCGGCCAATCGATTACGTTTGTGGACAGTTCAAGAATGGCAACAAGTTCCTGGCGATGTAACGATCAATCCCTGTTATTTTTGCATGATTCTGGGCAGGTTCAGTCGCCGCAGGCGAGCTCGATGGCGGCGGCCATGGCTGCCGGTGGCGTGGGTGGAGGTGGTGGTGAAATTACATTTTCATCACCCACCTTTCACCTATTTTGCATTTCAGTCCTTTCTTTTTAAAAACATTTCAAAAATGATATTCTGTTATTTTAAAAATAATTTTTTTTAATCATTTTAAATTCATAAAATTCTTTTTAATTATTTATTTACTTAAAAATAAATCTGATTTATTTTATCAATTAATTTTAATTAGTTTTTAATTATTTTAATTAATTGATTAATTTAATATTAATTAATTAATTTAATATTAATTAATTAATTAATTAATTTTAATAATTAATAATGAAATTAATATTCTACATTAATATTCCGTCGACTCTATTGTCATTAAATTATTGTTCATGATCTTTTGTACTTTCCTCAAAATTTCAACTGTCTTAGAAGTCAAAATCCCGCACTTGTTAAAAGCAAACAACCTATTATTATATTGATTATAGCTCCCCAAAATGTGTTAAGTGTTTTTTACTGTTGGGACTCAAGTGTAGTAATAGTACTAACTATAAAATTTTGGGGCCTACACAATCGACCTAGATATCATCCCTCTGGGTCGGACCTGATCAATTCACAAGTTTCATTTACTAAAATTCGACTTTATTTTTCGTTGTCAACAAGAAGAACAATAAACTAGAAGTTTGTTAAAATTTTGTAACATTCATCAATGTACCAAAGACTATAATAAAACTAGCATGAATACCTGTGCAAAGCACGTGCCATATTATAATTTATATAATTATTTTATTTATGTATCATTAAGAGTTAATTTTTGTTATGATCACAAGTTGATATAATATTTTTTATATTATTATATGAAAATCAATAATCAAATGAAACTCTCATTTATTAACTTTGTTTACTGTCATGGAATAAAAACTAGGGTTCGTTAGTATTTAATGCTAGAATTTGTGAGTTTCGAGGTTTAATTGTTGTTCTTGCTAGGGGTGCAAACGAGCCAAATTGTTCGTGAGCTACTCGAGCTCGGCTCGTAAAAACTCGAATTCGGCTAAAAAATAATCGATCCGAGCTCGAGCTTTTCTAATTTTTAACCGAGCCGAGCTCGAGCTTTAAATTATTCGGCTCGTAAGGTTCACGAGTCTTATCGAGCCTCTATTATTTTTTAATTTTTTATTATATTTACAAAAATTTATATATGACTTATTTGTATCGAGTCGAACTCGAGCCGAACTCGAGTCGAACCAATCATATTTCAATTTTTTTAATATTTAGTGAATTAATTTGAGCTTTCGAGCCGAACTCGAACCTACCGAACCTTTTACGAGCCGAGCTTCGAACTTGAAATTGAAGGCTCGGTCGAGCTCGAGCTTGAGTTCGAGCCCAAACTATTTTAATCGAGCTCGAGCCGTGCTGTGCCTGGCAGTATTCGGCTCGGCTCATCTCGATTACACCCCTAGTTCTTGCGATGGGGACTGGCTATCCTCGCAAGATGCCTATATAACTCTGTATTGTAGAGAATCAAGCCAAAACATAGTTCTAGGTTGAGGGATGGAGCCTTACATATAAAGGCGAGTCTATGGTTAGACTGGTGTTGAGAGACTCGGTGGACAAATCTCCAACTTAGATGGTAATTAGGACTCCCGTAAGGCGAGGAATTCTAGATCTTTCCTTGTAGGAGTTAGTGTTCATGTTGGACGTCATGTCTCTGTTCTTTCAGCCATACTAGGCCTAGTTCATGAACAGCTCATGTTCGTGGACCTTGACGACCTCTGCTCGTGGGCCTCAATGACTTTGGCAGTCTTTAGTCTGTAACAAGCCTTGACCAACCTGGTTTGTATTGAACTTTGGACAGGAATTGCAATCATAATTATTGTGACATTTAATATGTCTTTAGGATATATTTTCTATCCATATCATTTGGCCCCAACTTTCAGCAATACTACTTGAGTTTTCATAGAAGTTATAATGGTCTATTCGCGACTCAGGGTACTTTCGTCCCTTCACGGGTATCGGCCCTTCATGGGTATCATCGTTTTATCATAAAGTGTGGAGCAACCTACACGCTTATAGCGACTTATATACTGTGAGTATATACACTTAGGGCCTTTGCACAGGCCAATTGAACAGTGTTCAACACTAAACGGTCGTAATAAGGACTAAAAAGAGAGCGTTTATCACCTATTAACCTTCGTCAAGGTCAATTATGGAGTGAAAACTGCTAACAGGCCTTAAGCAAGGCTAATCGGATCTAAGCGGGGCTAATCTCCATGTATAAGCTGCTAATTAGGCTTCAAATAGCCTAATTATAAGCTAAAATATGCTAATTGGCCTTAATCGAGGCTAATCTGCCCTAATTGGGGCTAATGGGTATTAACCAGGACTAATTAATATGCATAAACAACTAATTATCCCTAACCCACGCTAATCAAGTGTGCGGATAAGTTAACCGGCCTTAAACGGGACTAATTATATCATACGATCCATTAATTACCCTTGATTCAGGTTAATTACGTGTTATATACATTAATCGAACCTAATTGGGTTTAAATCTCACTAATAGGCCCTAATCAAGGCTAAGTTTAAAATCCAGAAAATTTCCAATTTTTTTTTCCAAATTTTCCCAATTTTTCCAAAAATTTTCAAAAATTTTCACAGGAGGTTTATCGGAAAACCTCAAGGAGGTCCTGGACCAACCTTCCAGGAGGTCCTGATCGGCTAGAGCCTCCCATGTGGAGGACTCGGCCCTTCCTGGTCGGCTGGGGGTGAGCCTCCTGTTGACCGGGAGGTGGACGTCCTGCAATTTTTTTTGCAGGAGGTTCTACTCGTCCTTAAGCCCCCCAGTGTAGAGGACTCGGCTCCTCCTGCTCTTGGTGGGTCATGGAGCCACCTCCATGGTGGTCCTGGTCAGCTGGATCGTGGAGCATCTCGAAACTTTTGTGTTCTGGTTCTCGTGAATGCTTTGTACTTGTTCTAGTGAATGTTTTGCTCTTGTTCTAGTGAAGGTTCTACTCTTGTTCTAGTGAATATTCTGCTCTTCACGAAACTTATTTCATGGACGTTCTAGTGTTCACGAAACTTGTTCTCGTGGACGCTTCAACCCTCGCGAAACTTGTTCTCAGTGGATGTTCTAACCTTCACGAAACTGGTTCTCGTTGGGCGTCTAACTTTCCACAAAATTTCAACAGATTTTCTAAGAGGGTCACCGAGAATTTGTCAGGAGGCCCTGGACCAACATTAAAGGAGGTTCTGGGTGGCTCTAAGCCCTCCATGTGGAGGACTCAATCCTTGTACTTAGTCTGTCATGAAATCACCTCCATGATGGTTCTGGTCGGCCAAGAGGTGAACGTTCTCCGAACTATTTTGTATTTGTTCTTGTGAAGGTTCTAGGCTTGTTATGGTGAACGTTTTACTCTCTTTTGGTGGACGTTCTACTCTTTTTGGTTTTTTGGTGGACGTTCTACTCTTTTTGGTGGTGAACGTTCGGCCTTGTTCTCATGAACGTCCTGCTCTTCACGAACCTTGCTTATCAGAACATTCTCGTAATCAGGTCGTGGCTATAGATTGCCATTGGTGTTGGATTAAGAGCTTGATCTTGCTCTAATCTTCATGGTTTTTACTAATCTTGGTGATTAGTGTGATTAATCGCCGAATTAAGACTAATGACTTGTGTTTAGTCTTCCGCGCTTTTCTTATAGGACTGATATGATAAGCGACATTCTGCGTCACTTTATTTGTTTATTATGTCCTTTCTTCTAATCTCTTGATCGTTTTTCTACCATTTTTAGGTCTTTTTTTTACAGATACTTGCTAGCACGAACCAAGCAGAGTTATGACCTGCTGTAACAGGTACCTATTCTTCTATAAAAGTAGATGAGAATTGCTCATTTTCATTCACACTTTCATTTCAACTCCTCTCAAATTCTCTCAAGTTTTAGAAGCTCTCAACTTCTTAAGTTTTTTAAGATGTCTCAAGGCCCTAGCAAGCCCTCCATCTCGGCCAAGAAAGCCATGCACAGGATAACTACAATCCGATCTCTAAAAGTTATAGTTTTCGTTTCTCCCTATTGCCATAACCGTTGTTCCAATAATTTAAGAAGCATGCTTGATGCGCGGGATGATGAGTATCCGAGCATCATTCAATTTAATGCATTCAAGCATAAGAGCATGCTCGATGAAGAGGACGTCAACGAGATTCAGTCAAGTTACCTCGGGCCTGATTGTGTAGAAGTTTGCAAAGCCAAGTATAAATTGTATGTGTATAAGGCAGCTTTGAAATCTGGGCTAAGGTTTCCCCTGCATTCCTTTATTCAGAGACTCCTCGCTATGTTGAAGGTTCACCCGTGTCAGCTTTACCCAACGGGTGGGATTTCATTATTATTTTTATCATGAGGTGCAACAACCTTGGTATTCCACTGAGTGTTTCAATATTCCGAAATATTTTCATATTGAAGGCATCTCCTTCCTCCAGGCCCGACTGGGTTCTTCTACAACACAAGCCCCGTGTTCCTCACATTGTGAACATGTATTCTCTCAATGACTCTATTAACCAGTGGAACAAAAAGTTTGTGGTCTTGGAGTGAAAGTAGAGTGACTGGGGAGTTTAATTCATACGTGATTTCAGTTGTCCAGTAGATAGTGCTCACTACATCCTTCACCTCACAGATGCTGAGCTCTACGATCTTGATCTCCTTATTGATGATAATGGAAGGACCCCTTATTGGGAGTTTGTTATGGAGACGAAGCTCATCGAGGCTGGCATTAACAACCTTTCTAGAGAGGATATATATTTTTATTCTATCTCAAACTTGGTCAAGTTTGTTCCTATATCCATCTTTTCTTTGTTTTGTTTAAGCTGATAAGGCCCTGGATGCACTGACTGATAAGAGTGATATGATTACGGGAATGATGGCCAGGGAAGCTGCCAAACAGGTTATTCGCATTCCCAAAGTCCCGACATTCCTTGAGGCCTCCGACCCTGGAAAGAAAAGGGTCAAGGATTCAGATGAAAATATGAAGATCCCCTTCAAACCTTTGTGGGGCATATCCAACAATGACTTGGTGTTCAGAAGTTCGTCCCTTGTTCTTGAATGGTCCAAGAATTGCATCACTCCCATAGACCTTCTTCACGTCTCATCGAGTGAAAAACTACTCGAGGCCGGCCGGGACTTTCTGTGTTGGGGACTTAGCCCTCTTGAGTCTTGATTGATCTTAATATTTTACCTCTATTCCCTTTGGAGTTAACCTTCTTACGACTTCTCTTTTTTGTTTTCTTTGCAAGGTCAATCCCTACTTTATTGCATCTTCTACATAAAGCATCAAGATGAGGAGTGATTACGCTGCACTGCAAACCTCCATGAAAAAGAAGAAGATCTCTTCAAATAAGTGGGAGTCTAAGGCACATCAAGCAGAGGACAAAGCCGCTCTCCTCGAGAAGAAGCATGCCAAGGAGATGAAAAGGAGGAAGATGGAGTGGACAAAGCTTGTGAATTGTATCATGGATCCAATGAGTTTCTTTAGATGATGGATGATCATGATGATCAGATACGTCATGTGAACCTGTCTATGGGATGGAAAATGGGCGTCAAGGATGTTTATGACATGTATACAAATGTGGTTGATCCGAGCCTTTTCACTTGCCCTTAGAAAGTTACCATGCTGGATCCACCCGGACAGGCCTCCGGGTCCATACTAGAGACCTCCCTCCAGCAATATCTATCTAGTTCGAGACGCAGGGGTTCTGGTTCTAAGGGAAAAGCTCCTTTAGGAAGCCTTGGCTCCAAGGAGGCTCTCTACGGAAAGATCCGAGAGCCGGTTCCAGAGAATTACAGCTCTTCCTCTGAGGCTAGTTCAGATGAAGATGGTGAAGAAGAAGAAGACGAGGTCTCTCTCTCTCTCTCTCTCTCTCTCCCTCTCCCTCTCCACCATCCAACCCCAACCCTCACCACTAACAATACCACCTCTGCATCTGCAGCCGCGACAAAGCATCGTCGCCTCCTTGCTGCCATAACTCCCTCTTGCCAGAACTCTCCTTCTCCCCCTCTTCTTTTCCAATTTCATTCGTTAATTTTACTCGATTTATTTTTTCTCCGACAAAACTCAGATTTAAAATTACTAGTTTGATTTGATTTTTCAGATTTTTATATCATTTTTGTAATTTTATATAATATAGTATTGCTTGTTAGTCAAATAGTGATGATATTTGAAATATTAGTGATTCCGGTGGTGGTGTATTGTTGTGATGAAGGCGGCGTATGGTGGTGGTGATGGGTGATGTCATTGTGGTGGTAAAAATTATAGGTGGTGGTTGTGGAGTGTGATTTTACGGTTGATGGTGGTAATTAGTGATGATTAATGATGATGTTGTGGTGATTATGTTGGTATAATAGGTGAAATTGGTGACTGCGATCGAAATTGGTGGGATATGATAATAATCGAATCTGGTGATCTTATGTTTTTCGGCGATGATTTTATATTTGTAAGTGTTGATTTTTAATTTTTCAGTGATGATTTTATTTATTTGACGGTGGTGATTTTTGGTTTGACGATGGTGATTTTATATTTTATGGTGGTGATTTTCTGATTGTCGTCGGAGATGGTGGTGGTCAGAAAAGGGGGTTGCCGGAGGTGGTGGTGGTTGGTGCTTGAACTAGAATGAAGACGGTCAAATGTTAAACGAATGGTGAAAAACTAATATAAGACATAAAAATGAGTGGACATGATTGGTTCTTATATCTCATAATAATAAAGGTTCTCATTTGAGCGCGACCCTATATATATATATATGATATAATATATTTTACAGTATATCAACGAATAAGTAAATAAATTTATCCTGTTAAAATTATAATTATTAAATATTATAATATTAATAGATTAACACTCCTTTTATTATGATTTCAAGCCTAGATCATTATTATAAGCCTTCAAGTTCAATTAGTCATTTACCTACCCATCTGTTAGCCCAATTACTCTATTAGCCGCACTCCCCTTAAGGATCAGACCCTATCTCTCTTACTATTACTAAGCTTTGCTGTTATTTTAGTTATTCAACATTAACATGACATTTTTCATTTTCAAAAATTGCATATAATCGCAAATCCCCAACCGTAAATGATGCAGTTAACCACTTGCTGACACAGTTGCTCAAATAATTGTGCAAAAATATCTTGTAATGCTATGTATAACATTCGAATAATTTTGAATTGTATAACATTCAAATAATTTTGAATTGTTGGGTGGGCAGATGATTGATTTAATATAATGAAATAAATGGCAATACATGTATATGACATGTGCTTTGTTCATGCAGAGATAAGAACCAAAGAAAATAAATTTATATATGGTGATAGTTCTAAAATAAAACATATACATAAGAATAAAGATTATAAATATTTCCCCAAATTAATATGGGAAAACATACATTTATAACCGTACCTAGATCCAAAAGCCTCAATATTTTAAAAACAGTATATGTGTTAAATTCACTAACATAATTTTTGGTGTTTTGATAGTAAAGTGGATGGCCTTTTAGCTGTTTCCAAAATTAGACAAAACAAAATTAATATAACAAAAATAAATCATATAAATTGAAAGACCATGAAATTAGTGAGTATTGCCGTAAGAAATTTAGTGACTATGATTGATGTGGTTAGTATTTTATGAAGGAATATTGTAATTGTTAATAAACTAATGTTCTAGGCATAAGTTCATATAAAAATTTTTGAGTTTTTTTTCCAATTTTTTTTTATAAAATGATTTCAGCAATTACGATTGTTAAAATTTAAATTGTTAGAAAATACAATGCGGGAACTTCAGCACCCTAATACAATTTTAGTGTGTTTTTTCCAAAATAAAATATTTGATTTTAATGTTGATTAATGTTACAAAAAAAACTATAATAAAATATTGTTATTATATATTTTATTTTATAATTTAATTTTATTATTTTTTAATACAATTGTGTCTTATATTCATTACAATATCAAGTGATTTTGTGTGTCAACTAGCATATTTGTCCAACATAAACATAAGATATATACATGTGTTTATTAGGAACGGTTTATGGCCGTGCCAATACAATGAATATAAGCACTGACTATTAGTTTATGATAAATAAAATCAATTCCATCCAATTCTCTCGTTTTACAGAAGTGCAAGTCAGTATAAATAATAAAATGTTAAATAAGTACACATACTTCTACATATTCCTCGACATTATCAAATCTAACAAGTACAAACTATAAATCCATAATTTATAGTCTTATAATACAAAAATCCCTCCATAATACGAATTACAGAGATGAAGAAACAACTAAACATGTCTTCATCATTCTTCTTAGGCTTACGATACTTTTGTTGGATAAGAATAAAAAGAGGGGTGTTACAAAGATTGTAAATATTGGAGACATTGTAATTAAGAGCAATACTTTAGTTAGATAAGCGTGGCCATAAAATATAAGAATATGGTGGTTTTGGGGAGAGTAGTCATCTCTTCTCTATAAATTTTTATTAAGGGGGACACAGAGGGAGGCTATGGAACAAAATATCGAAAAGCATGTTGTTGAGGCCATGATCAACCCACAAGCAGTTCTTGATTATTGTTTTAGTTCCGATGAGTCTGGGAAGATTAAAGGGATTCGAGATATTCAGATGAAGGCTAAGCAACATTTATCAAGTCTTGTGTGGATTCTTCGGCCAATGATGATACTCCTGCCTTTTTCTTCTGCTCAATTCAAGCTAACTGACGAAGCCTTCAAAATTACCATTCAACCAATAAATAAGAAAACTTAAATTCCTAGATAAATATTTAGACCCAAATGATACTTGAAGGCTATAAGTTCTAATAAATCAATTTAATGGTAATCGGGTAATTATATAAAACTTTATTTTTGTAACTTCTGGCTAATCTTAATATAAACTGCCAGGCACAATAGTAAAGTATAAGCACATCTTAACTAGTGGCCATTCCATAAATTTGAAAATGAGGTACAAATTGCACAAATCAAATTATCAAATAATACTTATATTTTTCCCTTCAATTTTAATCGGACAAAAACTTTATATTATAACATGGTTATTAATATTAAAGGCCTATAATCAATAGCCCCTAATCCTAAAATAATATACTTAAAATCTTGAATCGAAACTCTAAGAATAAAAGTAAATTATAAAAAATAATTTGCACACATGACCAAAATTTCAAACCATGTATAGAGCTGGGTGATTTTCTTTTATTATCAATTTTTTATTTAAAATTTAGATCTTATCCAAGTCACATCATATTTCTACCAACTATACTATAAGGGTAAGTTACCATACCACCAGATAGTGCAACATCTGATCTTCTCCACTAATAAAATTTTGTTGATGTATCAAGAACAATCCCTATAAAACAAAAGAACAATTGTGACCCCTCCACAGTTTTACATAAAAATCAACTCTTATGTGTAAGGTGTATAGATATCACTACAACATTTTTGCAATCATACAACTGTTTTTTTTCGTTGTCTGAAAGGTAGTTTTTCCGTTGTCTATCCAACACTCGTGTGATCGAAGGTTGGACAACGGTTGTTAATACAGTTGTAATAAGGGAGATTCAACAACAGTGTTTAACACTGGTTACAATCTGGATGACACAACGGTTGTTTTAGAAAAACAATTGTTGGAACATTTTTAACATGACAGTTTTCTTAGTAATAAACAACGGTTTATTTACGTTAAGAGAAAGTTCTAAATTTTCTTTCCAATTTTAAATATCTTTTCCAAACAACAGTTATTTTATCCATCTATTATTTATGTAATAGAACAACAACAGTTATTTTCAGAGGTAGTAATATAAGTATCTTTTAGACAACAGTTTTAGGGTGGTGTTATAATGCAAAAGAGATAACGAATTACTTTTCGGGAACCATTGAAGAAATATTTGTAACACAACAGTTTACTAAGTAATAGACAACAGTTTAAAAAACCATTATCTTATTAGGTATATGCATTTTGCATATCAATTTCATATTTAATTAAAACCAGCTGCATAAAAAACCACAAAAATTAGTCCCCTGCCAAAATAAAAATACCATAATCCATACCATAATCCAAAACAAAATCATACCATAATCTAGGCCCCTGCCAAAACAAAACCAATTCACTACCATACCATAATCCATACCATACCATAATCCATCCGTTCAACAATCCAAAACAACCAGATCTACCTACCAAACTACCAGCAATCCACCGAACACAAAATACATTATCGCAAGTCTACTTATCACCAACTACATACATAAAACATCCACTTTACGATAAGTTCAAACGAGTCTACTTGTCAACATACGATAAGTTCAAACGAGTCTACTTGTCAACATACGATAAGTTCAAACGAGTCTACTTGTCACCAACTACATACATAAAACATCCAGTTTACGATAAGTTCAAAAGAAAAGAAAGGCGAGGACCTAGCTTGCACAATGTTTCATAAAATATTTTGCAAACTCAACCCTGATCTCGTTGATGTCATCCTCAGTGTAAACCAGGTTTGATCTACGCAGCCACTGAAATATGATCCAAAATTTTGTATAAGGAACATGTTCTGCCCTTATAAGAGTAAATACAAAGTGGATGAAAAGGCCCATAGATAGTCAATTGTCACCTTATTAGCAAAGTCCAGCTCCTTATCATGAATGATTTCCATCATGTATCGCATCACAAACAGGCCACAATCCTTGTTCCCGGTTTGCACTGGAACTCCCTAAAATATCAAACAAAAAATCATTTAAAATATCCAGTCTCCTTTAATAACATAATTAATATATGATCACAAAAATAAATAAATACCGCCATGTTCTCCCACAATACTTTCTTCTTCGGAACCTTTTTCAAATCCTCCTTGTACATTTTAATGGCACTGCAACCAAAACGAGATATATCAAAACACAAAATAACCACTACAAAATATGGTCGGACAAGATTTTTAAGTTAAGACTTAATAATCAAATTTTATAACGTGAACTCTTACTTGTCGACAACATCCACCCATTCTCCATTTGCAATTCGGCGTTTAAGAGGGTCCATATAGTAGACTACCTCTGCGTCTGGATTGACAACTGTGAGGGTCCAGTGGTTGCTACAAAAAATAAACAGAGGTGCTTGTTAAATAGTAAAGCCTAAATTTGATTACGTTTATACTGAACCAATGCAATTAATATAAATTTCAACAAATATTATCGAGTTTAACTATACAATTGAACCCATTCCTTACAAAATTAAAGCTAAATTCTTGAAAAAATTAATAAAAAACTGGCAAGGCTTAACAGCTTAATAGCTTGGGATAGTAAAAATACTTACACATCATTGTACGGCAGGAGAAAATGCTGCCCTTTCCTAGAATCTTTAAATCTTGTACACAATTCACGCGACCTCTGCACTGCACTGCCACATCCAATGGCACCGATTGTGCCTGGATCTACAAAGCTAATCATGTTGACCATCTTATGCTTCTTCACATATTCATTCAAGAAGCTACAAATTAAATTAAGCAGTCCTTAGTAAAGATTGTCATATTTATTCCAAGGCTATATACTCCGAAAAAAAACTTAAAATGAAAAGCTTACTGAATAAAAAGGCAAATGACAGAGCCGGCCATTTCACCGCCAGAGCACACTGCATGTATATCAGATAAGAACATGATTTGCTTCTTTGTAAAGCCAAATGCTTCTTTGCTTAGCTCAAAAGAAATTGTTCGGCCACCACTCAAGGCTTCCTTTGCCCATGTCCACAAACGTTTCATTGCAGAAGGATAATTCGGACCAATTTGAACAACAAGCTCTGGTTCAACATCTTCAATTACTTTATACGTCTTCTTCATTTTCTTAGCACGGGCTTTCTTGGTTTTCTAAAACAATTGCAAATAAAAATAATTAAAAAAACAGACTAAACAAACACATAGTACATATATTAACCATACTAAAAAAGCATTCTGACCTTGGCGGCCAAAACATGAGAAATACTGCTATTGTTTCCTGCAATTATCATGTTTCTCGGCCATGCAATAAAAGTTCCCATGGCTTCTTGAACAGTCAAAATTTCATCCCCGATAGGGAAGGGAATCTTAGCATCTCCTTGAATGACTTTAGTGATAGACACCCTTGCGTTCTTTTCTCCAAGACTTACTCCATGGATAGTCTTCTCATGTCCTTCGGAAACACGTACTTCATCAATTGTTGCACAAGCAACAATGTTGCTCAACGATCCAACAGCCAATCGGCATACAGAACCACCTGAAGAATCCACTTTCATTTCCTCAACAGCCCTTCCATTATCATCCTCACCTGCCACCTTTTTATTATCCTCAAGCTCCACCGCTAAATCTACAAACAAATTATCTATCAATGTCACATTTTTATGATCACCTACAGCCACATCCACATCCACATCAACCCCACCCTTAGAGTGACAGCTTGCCTGCTGGGAATTTGGTTTCGGACTACCATCATATTGTACACCATTTTTCGATGAATGTGCATTGTATTTTTCAAATTCAGCAGCCCAAAATGCATCTCTCTCTTTAATAATTTTTGGAGTCTCCTCTGCCATGTACTTTTGAATTGCCTCACGTACCCTTTCTTCCACTGTCCTCACTTTTTTTTCCCTCGGAAAATCAAAATAAACCGACTGCTTCACATGAATTCCCTGACCACGTACTCTGCCTCCGTGCTCAGGCTTACCGAGCGCCATTGTTAACACATCATTAGTACCTTCAACTTTAAGCTTTCCTTCCTTAACCTCCTCCTTCATCTTTTTCTATAAAAAATTCAGTAACATTTTTCACCATAAGCACATACATCCTTTAAGCACATTCATCCTTTAATTAAAATATTACACAACTAACACCAATTTGTTTTTACTAGTTATAAGCACATTCATCCTTTAATATATTTAATTTAATAGATTCAATTGCAAGCACAAGAGACAACTTAGTTTACTTGGTGGTACAGGGGACCTAGTAAGTACATTCATTGACAAACTAATCCAAGGATAAAAAAATAATAAAATAAAATATTAACCAACACAGAATACAAAATCTAAACATTTAATATTATGAACCAATTTTCAATATAAACATGTGTATTTGACTCTCTTAGTGAACAGGGGATTATTAAAATATATAATTAACTACTAATATTAAATATGATACAATCAACATGCTACTAGCACTAAAGGCATACAAACAAATCCTAAGTTAAACTAGAGACCACTAATTCGAATTATACATTGTAATAGAAAAAGATAAACTATAGAAAGGCTTCATGTGTATATAATTTATTAAAATTTAACTTTTGAAACTTCAGTTCCTTATTAAAAAATACACAAATATGTGCATCAAATAGAATGGACAATTATATTAATAACTTACAATTTCCTTAGCTTTTTCTGCAACTTCATCATCTAAAAAATTACCATCTTCGTCCATCCTTGCTAGGATCCAAGTGTCCGACCGATCTACTTCCTCTGCATCTGGATGAGATTCAGTCTACATTTACATGTAAAGGATCACCTTAGTAATAACATAAACATGCTTGTAAAATTAATATGAAGCAAAAAATGTGCTTGTTATTTCATTTCACTAACCCATTCATTCTCGAGATTAGCATAACCTTTTCGAGACATTCGATGTGGATATTTACTCAGCTTCCTTCTTTCTTGTTGTTCTTTATGAATTTTCTTCATAAAAAGCAGCAATAAGGTTAGAAGATCATAACTAAGTAAATATTAAAATGAATAAAGCTAAGTAGAAATATACCAGAAACTCAGGCGACGTGCGGTCAGCAACAAATATGTCCCAGTGTGATTTTTCTATAAAAGTAAAATCTGCAGGAGGATGTGCAAAAAATTGAGGTTGATCTAGATAAGGAAGAATGTAGTACTTGGTCAGCCGACATTTAAATTCCCTCCATTTTGCCCCGGCCGATCTGAATACCAACTTTTTTGCAGACTCAGGTACAACATAAGCCATCTACGTACATATACCAACAAATTTAAAGTTAAAAGGTGCTAGTTAATGAAGAACAAATAATAAAAATAAAAGTTAAAATGATGGAAGTTATTTATATTCATTTTACCTGCACACAGTCCCAAATTTTTGTCTTTGTCTCTTTAGGAACACATTTCCAAGAATCATGCCAGATCGGGGTTTTGGTTCTTGCCAAAACTCCAATATATGATTGCATCTCTTTACCTTCTTCACCATATGGCTCTCCTTTTGCATTAAAAGACACAGTAAGTTTGATCCCTCGGATCTTGCGTTTCACAATTCGGTGCATCGTTACACAGCCTCGCTTCAATAGTTTTAGTCCTTGAGTATTGTCCGGTTTGGTAACAACTTTTTCTCGTTTTCTTTTCTTTGATATTTTCTTTTGTAAGTTTTCAGAAATGGCCTTCTTCACAGTTTTTGGGGGAGAACTCAATGGAGTGGAGGTCTTGCTATTCGTGGACTTTGTCTTTCTTAAAGCCCTTAGCACACTCATTGTCCTTGGATGGGGTGAAGATCGTGTCTTTTTGAACCCATTCCTGTGAGACGCTTTCTTTTTCAAATTTCCCTTATCTGCCTTGGTCTTCTTCTTACGAGTAGCCATAACCTATGAAGTACATAAACAAGGAATAAGTACAACATTAACATGACAGTAAACTCAATAAAACTCGAAGACATTACAGGTAAAAGAACCTAAAAACAACAAAAGAATAACCATCTGAGATATCTTAACTTTCCCACTTAAAAGCGTATTATAAATTTTACTTAAAATGACACACTTTGAGTGCCTAAACTAACCAGAGATGTACACAAACAAACATTCAACCACCAATAAAATCTAGCTTATAATCGTACAACTTACGGCATGTGAATAAAGATAAATTATCCATTTATTATAGGACAGTAGCACAGGGCACATTCAACTAACTAATCGACTGCAGAGTTATAACAAACAAACCAGTAATTTTATCTCAAAAATCAATAGAAACATGAAACAAAAAACAAGAAATTAGCACAGTTACAAGATTTCAAACAGAAATTAGCACCCTGTTAATATCCATTTGGAACAAAAAACAAGAGAATAGCAAGAACCGGGGGTTTCATCATGAGATAATTACAGTTTAAAACCAGGGGTTTCATCATCAACACTCAACACTCCACAATTGCATGCAAAATTTACATAATAAAACAAACCAAAGACACTCCACAATACCATCAAACATTGCATGCAACATTCCGCAAAGCAAAGACACTCCACAATACCATCAAACAGAGCATGCAACATTTAAATCTCATAAAATATTGAGTTAAAAATAAAAAACCCCAACATAAATTGAAGAGGGTTTTATAGTTCTAAAATAAATCAAAAAACCCCAAATAAATTGAATAGCATTTTAGAAACTTATTAAAAACATGTAAAAATCAAAAACCCCCAAATATAGATGAGGGCTTTACGGTCTCTAATTGAATTAGAAACATACCAGTATAATCGAATGGAAGAAGAGGAAGAAGATTGTGTGAAGAAGAGGAAGAAGATTGTGTGAAGAAAATCGCCGTGAAGAAGAGTAACTGATGATGGGGAAGAAGGGGGTTGGGGAGTTATGACGAGGAGTAACTGATGGGGAAGAAGGAGGTTGGGGAGTAAAGTTTTTGGGGGATATTTCGGGGGGATACTAAAAAATAAAGGGGGGAGATGAAATTTAAAAGAGAGGGAAAATGAAAAAAATTCACTTCAAACCAACGACCTAGATACAGATCTGGTTTAATCCAACGATCAACAAAATCTGTTATTATTTAATTTTTTTAAAACCTAAAAATCAAAAATTAAAATATATATAAATTATCCATATATTTGGAGATATAGTAACTGTTGTAAGATCAACTATCACATAACGGTTCTTACAGGATACCGTTATCGTATGCTATATTATTTAAATAGTAGTTGTGTAACGGTTTCTTACACACACCGTTGTCTCATATATTTTCCAACAAGAGTTTTTTGTCCTAAACCGTTGTCTATAATCTAAAACAAAAATAAGAATAATCTATTGTAAAACTTTTAATTTTTAAATGTTCGATGTTTGCGAGTGCACATATGTTGATAAAACATTTGACGTAATCCATAAAAGTTAAATTTTTGGTACCTTAAAAGTTCGATAATCTGATTCGAAGACTTCGATTATATCACTATAAACAAATAATAATAATAATTAAGAATATTACTATAAACAAACGTAGATTACGCTGACAGAGACGTTTGTGAATAAAAATTTATTAAACAACTAATAATTAAGGATATTAAGTTTCTCTTTGTAAAATTTTAAAATAATTAAAGATGGAGTTGTAACTAGGGTGGAGCACGGTTTGGTTTGGGACATTTTTTGGCCAAAACTGAAACTAAAACCTTATGTCCTTAATTTTAATATTTAATAAATATAAGTTGAATTTACGACTTATAAGTTGATAAGTAAGTTATGTTTCAAGATGTCAATCTAATCAAAATTCATTAATTTTAATTAGATGTTGAATTGTTGCATTATGATTTTAGTGAAAATAAATGTAAAGCTATTTTATTGAAAGCTGAAAAAGACTTTCATTCATAAGAAAAAAGAATTACTATCGTTGGGATCTGATTCTGCAGTAGAATCAGATCCCAACGATAGTAATTCTTTTTTCTTATGAATGAAAGTCTTTTTCAACTTTCAATAAAATAGGTTTACATTTATTTTCACTAAAATTATAATTCAACAATTCAACATCTAATTAAAATTAATGAATTTTGATTAGATTGACATCTTGAAACATAACTTTATAAAATAAAGTTTATGAAGAAGAAAAAATCAAAATATATTCAGAACAAAGTACGTCGTTACTAACATTCAACTTATCAGCTTATAAGTCGTAAATTCAACTTATAAGTAGGGTCGACTGATAAGGTGACTTATAAGGGGTTACGGTTACGATATAAGGATCACTAGGGGAGGAGAATTTATGATTATGCCTCCTGAGTTAGAGTCTGTCCCTAAATGCGGTTTAGCTTGGTTCACGTGGTTTGCAGGCTATTGCGTGAACCCGTAGGGTTTACCCAGTGCGCACCTGAAGGGTAGCGGCTGCGGGTTACCTACAATAAAAAAAATTATTCGGGGTTAAGATAGGGTTTAAAGTATAATGTTTAGAATAATTGATGAATATGCTTAATAAGAAAGATTCAATTAATATAAAAACACATCGGAACATCTTTTTCTAGAAAAGGTATCAATATTGTATATGATAATCATATTCATATTCGAAGCACATCCATATGTTTGGATCATTGAAAGGGTGATTTAAACATCCGTATAATTGGATCGTCGAAAATATTTACAAATTTAGAAAATATCGATAAACATGGGATATCAACTCCAAAAAGTCGAACTTATCGCTAGTGAGTTATATGTAACAGTTTACAAACAACTATTTAATCTAGTGTTGGGCAATAGTTTTTCAAAAACACTATTATGTAAAACAATATATAGTTCGGAACTCCCAATTGTCGATACGATCAAGTTGTAAAAACAAATAACAAACTAAAGATAATTAGATGATTTATTTACCGATCGTTTAACACTAATAATATAAAAAATATTGAAATTGAAAATGATAATAAAGACATTCTAAACGATTCAAACTACACTAATATCTATTAAAGAACATCTTCATAATTTTTCGTGTAATATAAATTCGATATTCTTATTACCGACATACTATTTCGTTAAAATAATTTGTGATTATTTATTTTTTAATAAATTATATAATTTATTCCTCTATATTAATTTATTCAAATACATAAAATCCAAATTATTGTGGTCCTAGAGAATAAATGAATTAATATTATTCAAAATATTTTAATTTATGAGCCATGTATTTTTTATATAATAATTTAGTTGAGACTTAAACATATTATTAATTACTTTTTATTTGAGACATATATTTGTTCAGACATATGTATCTGTCGGAACAAGAACACATTTATTTACTTGGTAGTTAGGTCGTTCATCCATGTCCATGTGCTCTCAAATCCATAATACTCTCAAATCTACGCTCAAATTCGTGCTAATACTCTCAAATCTATGCTCAAAATCATGCTCATACCCTCAAGTCCTCAAATCTAGATATCAAATCCATGTCACATCAAGATTCCAAGACATCAAGATCTCGGGTTTTAAATTTATTTTCACACTTGAACAGGTAAGTACAGTCTTTTATGAAGTCGGGTTTATATGTACTCTCTTTTGAATTCATTTTGATGAATTCATTCTTTTGTGATTCTGAACTAGGGTTCATATTGATTTGGGGGAAATATAAAGACTTCACAATTCATTTTTAAGAAGCTATAAGGACAGGTAAGTACTTTAATTTATGCATTTGGGTTATATAAGTCCTCTGTTTTGAATTCATTTTGATGCCTTTTTTACTTCAATTAGGGTTCAGTTATAAAGATTTTGGGGAAATTTAAAGATTTCATAATTTAGTCTGAATTTGAGGTTCTATTCAGACTTTTAAAAGATGGATAGGTCATGGTTAAAAGCGGATAGAAGAACGAAAGAGTTCAAAAAAGGAGTGGAAGATTTGTTAATATTTGCATTTGAGAATGGTTATAATACAGAAAAAATCAGTTGTCCATGTGTAAACTGCGCACATAGTAAATCATGGAGAGCGCAGATAGTTAAAAACCATCTTTTTCAAAATGGTATTGATCAAACTTATACACGTTGGATATGGCACGGGGAGAATAATTCTGTAGAAAGTTCTAATGAAACCGACACTTCGGAATCTATCAATCAAGGCACCTCAAGAATGGGTGAACGTGACGAGGACGACGACGATGATATGTCTTCTGATGAAAGTTCTGACGAAACCGACACTTCTGATTTCATTAACCATGTTAAAGGTGAACATCAACCTCTTTATCCTGGATGTGGGAGGTACACTAAGATGAAAGCTCTGGTCCAGTTATACAACTTGAAAGTGAAGCATGGTATGTCTGATTCATGCTTCAGTGATATTCTGTTATTACTTGGCTCTTTACTTCCAGAAGGCAACAACATCCCTTCTTCCTTCAATGAAGCAAAAAAAACCTTATGTGCATTAGGAATGGGGTATGAAAAGATACACGCATGTCCGAATAATTGTCTCTTATACCGTGGCGATTTAGATGAAGAACAAACTACTTGTCGCGTATGTAAGGCCTCTAGATGGAAATTGAACAAAAAAGGAGATGAACTTGAAGGGGTCCCTGCTAAAGTTCTATGGTATTTCCCGCTGATACCAAGATTACGAAATTTATTCAATACACCTCACATTGCAAAGGACATGACGTGGCATGACACCGAGCGACAAAAGGATGGTAAAATGAGGCATCCGGCTGATTCAATAACATGGAAGGATGTCGACCAAAAATGGCCTGATTTTGCATCAGAGACTAGGAACCTTCGATTAGCTTTATCTTCCGATGGTTTCAATCCTTTTCATGGAAACCGTACTGATTACTCAAGCTGGCCTGTTTTGCTATCAATTTATAACCTTCCTCCATGGCTTTGTATGAAGAGAAGGTATATTATGCTCTGCTTGTTAATATCTGGACCGACTAAGCCTGGAAATGATATCGACGTGTTCCTTCAACCACTAATAGAAGATCTGCAAGAGTTGTGGCATGGGAAACAAATGTACGACACTTATAAGAAAGAGTTTTTCATGCTTAGGGGCATTTTATTATGGACAATAAGTGATTATCCTGCCTTAGGGAACTTGTCAGGAAATGTTATTAAAGGGTATAATGCGTGTACTATTTGTATTGATGAAACAAAAGCTACTAGGTTGGTTAATTACCGTAAGACGGTGATTATGAGGCATCGAAGATGGTTGCCCCATAATCATCCTTATAGAAGGCAGAAATCAGCTTTTGATAACACTGTGGAGAAGGGGGTCGCCCCTGTTCCATTAACCGGAGAAGAGGTTTTTCAAAGAGTACAGCATTTAAGGGCCCATGTATTTGGAAAGAAACAACGGCAACCACGATGGAAGAAAGGTAAACCTAGACCTGTTTGGAAAAAGGTTTCAATATTCTTCCAACTTGAGTATTGGGAATTTTTGCCAGTTAGGCATGTTCTCAATGTGATGCACATCGAGAAAAATATATGTGAAGCCCTTGTTGGAACTTTACTAAATATTCCGGGGAAGACAAAAGATAGGGAATCTGTTCGTCTTGATATGGCTGAAATGGGAATAAGAACGGAGCTGAGACCTAAGACTCCTGGAAAGAAAGAAAAGGTACCGTTGGCATCATGGAACTTAACGCATGCAGAAAAAAAAACAGTTTGCTCATCATTTCTTAAAATGAAGTTGGCAGATGGATTTTGTTCAAATATTAAGAATCTTGTAAACATGGAAAATCTTCGGCTTGTTGGAATGAAATCTTATGATTGTCACACGATATTGCATCATTTGCTTCCAATCTCAATTCGATCAGTATTACAAAAACAAGTTAGGTGCACAATTATTAGGTTTTGCCTTTTCTTCAAGGCAATTTGCAGTAAAGTGATCAATGTAGACAAGTTGGAAAAAATGCAGAGTGAGTTAGTGGAAACATTGTGCCAGCTTGAAAAGCACTTTCCCCCTTCGTTCTTTGATGTGATGATCCATCTCTCAGTTCATCTCGTGAGAGAGGTTAAACTTTGTGGGCCAATATTCCTTCGTTGGATGTATCCCTTCGAGAGATATCTAAAAGCATTTAAAGGATATGTACGGAACCCGGCTCATCCCGAAGGGTGTATTGCTGAGGCATACGTTGCCGAAGAGGCGGTGGAGTGTTTGGTGAATTTTGAAAAATCTACCGTAGGAGTGTCAAATGCAAAGTATGAGCAGAATGCAAGACCTCTATCTGGTGCGACATTGATAAAGCCGAGCGATGAGGACTTGCATTAGCACATTTGTGTTTTCTCCAAAATACAACTAACATTAGACCATATTTTGAGTAAGTTAGTGATATTTAAGTGTGTGTTATTTCATTATTTTATGCACTTTGATTAATATACTAAAGAAAGTGATTTTTCTCGCAGCGAGCATATGGCATCTTTGATGACAAGATACCAACAACATGAAAATGATGAAGTCTGGCTTAAAAACAAGCAAAATGCAGAATTTCATAAATGGTTCAAGAAAAAGGTATAATTGTTATTTGAATAAAAACATCATAAATAGGCCTAGTTTATATTTTTTCCTGGTAAATGTATTTGTTATTTGTTTATTTAAGCAAACATCATAATTAATATTTATCAATTTGTTTTAAATAGATTCAATCAGAATTGTTGGATGACCATAACAACATACCTGAGGAGATAAGGTGGATTGCTGAAGGGCCCAACAAGAATGTCCCTACATTTAGCGGATATAGAATCAATGGTGTTACGTTTAGCACCAAGGAGCGTGATGACACTCGACAAGTTGAGTGTAGTGGTGTCTGTGTCGTTGCAGATACAATGCTTGTACAGGGTAAGGAGAAGAATATTGAACATACTTCACAGACCTACTATGGAGTTATAACAAGTATATGGGAGTTGGACTATAACAAATTTAGAGTCCCAATATTTCGTTGTAATTGGGTAGATATGAACCAGGGGGTTAAGGTAGATGACTTGGGATATACAATTGTTAATTTGAACAAATTAGGTTTTGTAAATGATCCGTTCGTGCTAGGGAAACATGTTAAGCAGGTTTGTTACATTGATGATCCTCTTGAAAAACATTGGTATGTCGTGTTGAAATTACCGGAAAAGAACTGTTATGAACAATGTGACGATGAAAATGATGGATCAGTAGAAATAGAACTTGAGAATGAGCTGCACTTGCCAATGTTTCCCAATGTTGACGAACTTGATGAGGAAAAAGCTAGTTATATGCGGGACGAAGATGAATGGATTCAACTCCCATGATGGTAAAAATTACCTTCTTTTAAGTTAAATTGTCTAGAAAATTACCCCAACATGAGTTACCTCTCTGCCTTCTATAATTTATTTATTCGTAAATCTTTTTTTATTTCTCGAATTATTATTTGCCAAAATTTGATAATTTTAATTAATCAGTGTCAATTACGATTACTGTTTTAATATATATGAAGTTAGCAGTTTTTTTTAATTTTTATAAATGATTTATCATACTGGAATTTGTCATTTTCTAATTTATCGCTCCCTTTTTTCTTGATTGTTTGGACTGTCTGGCATTTATATGTTGGATTCAGTGTCATCTAATTATTGGACAGTAGTGTTGATGGGCCATAAACCCTGTTAATCTTAAATTTGTAACCATGTTTAGTTTTTTTATTTTTCTTTCAGTGACCAATGTGATTATTGATCCGGATTTCATTGTTTCCCGTTTTTGCCCATTTTCGTGGAAAAGCCTGTTTGATTGCATTATTGGTTTTATGGACATGCCTAATTAAAACTGTTGGTCGCTTGTCAAGGTTTTGGTTGGAATTCTGATCGAATAAGGTGTTCATATATGATACCCTGCTTCTTCTCTGCCAACAACTTGTTACTGGGGGTGGAGGGTTACCAGCACCTTCTTCCACTGTCTTCAGCTGGAGGAATTTGGTCCAAGTCAACTGGTGACGATTAAAAAACGGGAACTTACTGCCAATGAAAAGACCCTGCTCTAGCTGCAGAAAAAGTCAAGAACACGGGTATTAGAAAGACACAGCGAGGAAGAAAATACTCAGTAATCATCTAACATCAACTCATCAAGTTTCTTCAAGAAATACTCTTGATATTTTACTTATTTATGAACTTTTATCAATTTGCTTACCTGGAATACATTTCTTTCACCCACAATTGCTCCATTGACAAACTTTGTGTTGTCTCTTGTTATATTAGCCTGTAAGAATGCCATTCGGTCAATGCCAGTGCCACTGAGGGTTGTCGGAGGTCCATCAGCACTTACGCCTCCACTTGGCAACACCCTTTGCTCAGCTGGACATATATTACTACTTTCATCTCGTGTTGTTATCTCTTTCATCACAATTCCATAAGTGAACTTGCTTTGACGAGTGAAATTCTGCAATAAGTAATTATTTGTTGGGTGTGATAAGTAAGCTTACATAACATCTTAATAAGTAATTTGGTTTGTGAATTATCCAATTGAAATTAGTTGTTGACTTGAGGAAATATTCTGATTTGCCAACTTGATTGAGGGTTTTTTGCTAGTCTATATTGGTTGGATGATATTTTGTTAGGTAGTCATTGGTTGGCTACTTTTGGATTAATTTTCTGGGGATTTAATATATATACAACTCATTTTTTTCATTTTAACATTACTCAGAGACAACAGTTTATAGATAATCTATTAAACCATCTTCTACCTAGAGTTTAGACAACATGCATGAAGAACCAAACCATTGTGTGTTTAAGTTTCTAACAAGTTTTTTACATCTCAAACCGTTGTCTATTAGTTGATAGATGAAAAAAGTAAACTGCTGAGTTGTTAAAATTTTGTGGGAGATTAAATTAAAATAGGAGGGAGAATGAAAAATAAATAATTCAAAACAACCTCTAAAAGTATCTTTTAAAGTGTGGTGTTTAGACAACGCGTTATAAATCCGTCGTGTAAATCTTATAAATATAATGCTTTAAAACACCATTATCTGTGGCCTTTCCTTTTAACAATGGTATAAACGCACAGTTGTTTGATTTTTAATGAGACAAGGGTAAGAATAAGCACTTGTCCAAATTACACAACATAAGCAGCAAAACCATCGTCTTAATCTGATAAATGGTTGTTATTTAACAACAGTTCTAGCGTGTTGTCTTAGTATTCTAAGACAACCTTTTAGTTTGCACACTGTTGTCTGATTCCATGGGAGGGCATAACAAAGACAACAGTTTTTGAACTAATAGATAACTATTGTCTGTCCTTAAGCTCACACAACTGTTTTTTTTTCAAAATCATTTCACCGTTGTTGTATTTTTTAGGACAACGGTATTTTTTTTAACCGTTGTCTTTCAACCGTTGTCTGATTGCATTTTTCTTGTAGTGTATGTTGGTCAATAATTACTTTTTTTAAAAAATCTTACAAACATAGTATAGCAGATAAATTGAAAACTAGGAAGATGTGGACCAATTTTACAAATTGAATTTATACCTAAGATCAATTTTTTCCTTCATCATATAATTCACCATCTTCTTCTTCATCTTCATCTACAATGCCACATGATAAGTTTACCATCTTCAAGGTGCCTAATAGTTTGATGGATGACACCAAGTTAGTAATAGATGGTGGCCAAGGGACTACAATAATTTTGTATATATAGTGTAAGCCTAAATCTAGAACCATCTACAATGATATAGATATATTTAAAATTTGTTTTTATGTGTTAATTTTAGAAATCTCCACAAGTCATTAGTGAATTTAATAAAACTAATATCTAGAATTTTCTAGAGATATCTTTAAATCATGTAAATGAGTTCTAGAAGTATGTAGAGATATTATTTTTTAAAATTTATTATTTGGTGTTAATTTTAGAAACTTCTTGAGAGGGTGTTACATGTTATTAGTAAGATGAAATTAAATTAAAAAAGAGAAGAATCCGGAGTTGCCTAGAAATATCTTTATAATATATTATTGGTGCAATAAACAGAGGTAAAAGATGCAACCTTTATTACCCCACTTTTTCAACTATCTCCCATTTTTTATGGCCTTTGAATTGAAGTTAAGTTATTTTTCAATAATTTAATAGATTTTAATTTTATTGATAAATCAAATAGACTAAGAAGAAAATCATCATTATAAAAAAGAAAGAACACTAGAAATAAGAATGAGATGAACATGTGAAAAGGATTGTCTAATTAAAGAGTTTAAAAAACAAGGTGACTCAAGTTAAATTTTTGAAAACACAACATGTGTAAATGTCAATTAAATTTAAGCAATAATGTTCAACTAATATATAAATTTTATAAGGGATGATATAGATTAAAAGTTGATATGTGTTTTATAAAATAAATATTTAAGAGATTTATTTGTATTTACTATGTAAAATAATCAATTATATTTATTAAATAACTATATTATGATTATAACAGCCAAACAAACTAATCACAAAATTCAAATATTTTGATTTTAATATAATAAGCATGTCATTTCTCAAAGGAGTACTTCAACATATCTACATATATCTAAATACACATATATCTATATATATTAGGATTTTTTTTCTTACTTTTTATAATCATTATTTATTAAATCGATAAATATTTTATACTTGATATTTTTATATATAATAATTATAAGAGCATTATACGGGATATTGTAATTATAATTTTTATTTTATATTTTTATTCAAATATTTTGTAAACACAATTTATCATGTTAGTTCAACTAGTGCTAATTAATGCAAGGCTGGTTTTGCTGGCAGACAATGTTATCATGTTAGTTTGGTTACTGTTAATTAATGTAAGAGGTTGGTGTAAACCAACATATTTGTCATACATAATGATTATTTTTTGTTAACTATAAGAAGCCTATTTGTCCTACATGATGACTATTTGTTGCAAACTATAGACTTTTGAGATTTTGCTGGCCAAGAGCGGGTAATATTATACGAATTAATAATTTCTTAGCAAGCTTAACAAGGGTATCAAAACTTTAGATAACAGTTCATAACAATCTCAAATGGGCTCATAAATGAGTTTCGGAGGAGGAAGGTGGGCTACCCAATGATGGGATTAAGGTGGATGCAGGTGGGCCTTATAGTATGGGTTTATGAAAGGTAGAGAGCCTGATAGTTCCGGTCACACCAAAGGAGACAGGTTCGACAGTATCAAGGTCGATGTGGGAAGGGAAAGATTAACGAGAGTTGTCACACAACCTTTGTGAGATGGGTAGTTTGCTAATTAATAAGTAGTCGGTTAACTCCAGTAGCATGAGGCGTTTTGGTATATGCCCAAAAATAAATAGACTCGACAACTAAAAATATCATACTAATATGAAATTAAGCATGCTCAACAAGTTCAACAAGTTTTATTGGCCTAGTGAGAGGCAAACAAACAACCTCAGGATGAGCTCAAGAAAAAGGGCCTATTGTGATTTCGTTGTTTGGCATATGCTAGTGCACACTATTGTGACCAAGATGTTACATAAAGTATATTTGAATAAAAAAGAGTCTTTAGTCTCATTAATGGAATATAAAGTCTCATTGAGCTACCACGGACTAGTCGACTAGGTAGGGTTGTTCACCTACTGAGTTGTTCATGAATAAACTCGAGCTCGATAAGGGCTCATTGGCTCGGTTCGTTTAAAAACTTGAGTTCGAACATAAAAATATGTTCATGATACAAAACGAGCTTGAGCCGAGTTTTAATATGTTTGACTCAAAGTCGGCTTGAGATTGGCACATTAATGCTTAAAAACATTATTTTCTAATTTTTTTAATTATACTTATACCACATAATTAGTTAGATATTCAAATATATACATAGACGAAGAGAGATGAGGACAAGGGATTTTCATGTTCATAACCAAATCACAAATAAATTAAAAACACAACCAAAGAGAACAAATATCTTTAAACAACTGCTTATAAATTCTTCACTTCTTAATAAAACCCTAAATCTGAAGCTGCACTTTGTTGATAAAATCCTGAATCAGAAGCCGCACTTAATTGAAATAAGGAGGAGGTAATTTTCCCGTGTTGATCGTAGTCAACACGCGTCTCAACAAACAAGAGCTTGATACTATGATTAAGAATGGCAGGGAAAGCAAGTGGTGAGGTTATGGGGGTTGTTATAATTTTGATGAGATTTGACGATGTTCTCGAGATAAGTAAAAATGGTATTATAGGATCAAGAACTGAGAACAGAGAACATATGATAGGGGGATTGATAATATAAGTTTAGTCTTTTAGATAATAGGGTTAGGCTTAAATTAAATGTTTAGATAATTTGGTTGGACTTGAATTGGTTAGGTTGGACCGACAAGGTTGCTTTTTATTTTTTTATTTTATTTGTCAAAGAGTTGCTCGATTGGGCTTGAACTCGGCTCGACTCGTATTTGTTGGCGAACAACCTCGAGTTCGGCCCGTTAGTAAACGAGTTCGAGTTCGAATACACTTTTTTATTCAAGAAAGAAGCTCGACTCAGTTCGATTCATCAGAAAAAAATATAAACTCGACTTGTTTATATCAAAAATCAGCTCTACTCAGGTCGAGTATGTAAAGCCCTATGACTAGCTAGGATCCGGTCGATAATGAAATATAGTATTTTAAAGTGTTTTATAACTTGCAGGATTTTCATGGTAGCTCATGAAGGAGTAAACCGAGGTCAATATGATCTAGGGTCCAACATGTACCTAGGGCTACCAGAATGGAATTATTGTATTGGCATGATATCGTTACCAAAGATAGCTCACAAAAGGAGCTAATGGTGGGACCTCCTCGTAGTTTATGAGGTAGTTTTCCGAATGCAGTTTTTTTTTGGCACTACACCATAAATGCCCTCTACAGTGTGTGTGACCTAACAAGTGGTATCAGAACCTATCTGTTAACACACAAACAGTTTTAAGATCCAAAAACAATCATGTCTGAAGTAGAAACTCCAACTAAGCCCACCAAAACTGAAGAACCTCCAAAGACACAAATTCAAAGCCGATATGAGACTATTAGAGTTCCCATATTGAGACCATCTGAATATCCCAAATACGAACCTCAAATATACGATACTACTCCACAAATACATATAAACTAAATATTAAACACTGAACCAGATTGCTTACACATTCAAACCATTGTATCTTATGCTTTGAAAGACCAAATCCTTGGAACCCTGAAATGTTGATTCCTTTGTTATCCAATTCTTTCATTACCTAACAGCCAAGCTTTGAAAATGCCATATTGATCTTTATACAAATTGAAACCATTTTCATTATTGAACGTCCAATGTTGTTAATGATCCTATATTGTTTATTACTGCTTATTCTGTTATTATGGTAGAATTGGATTGTTTTTATTAAATTGTGGACCAGATTCGTGGTCAGACCATATAATGGTCAAGTTAGGCCAATGTGTGCCTTGGATCCAGTAGTTAGAGCAGTGCTGTGTGCTTTGCTCGGGGTTAGTGCGTGACTGATCAGCAGCCTAACCTTGGTTTTTAAAATGAAAATATAATATCCAATTCTAAATCATAATCCATTGTTCACTTGATATCATAACCATATTTACCTGATGATCATTATTCTCAGTTTTGTCATTGTGACTTGCTGAGCTAGTTAGCTCATTTGTGCGATATTGTTTATGTTCGTTCCAGTTAAATAGGAACCAGTTGGTAACGAGGATCCCCAGTCCAGCACGAGAGCTAGGGGTTCAGGTTGATCAAGATGAGCTAGTAGGCTTCTTCTGGGATAATTTTAAGTTTGTAAAAGTTTGTAATAACGTTTAATACTCAGTTCTGAGTTTGGATAGTTGGGATTTGAACGGTTTGTAATATAAGTAGATGTATTTGGCTTGTGTGCATACTTTAACCTATTGCAGTCCGTAGTAGTTGGTAGGTAAGGTCACTACATATTATTATTATCTTTATTATTATTATAAGCAAGTTATAAATAAGATATGTGTGTGTGGACCCCAAACTTCTGACCCGGGTTTGGAGGGCGCCACAGCTAAAGCATCAATGGATGAAAGCTTCAATGGATGCTCACTTTCATAGCAGTTGATAGTGACAATTCATAAGCTGAAAGAGGCACATGGGTTGATAGAGACAATTGGAATATGGTAGCCTTTTGGAGGAATGAAAGAAAGAGCAGCATTTCCATTCTGGTGCAAACAATGAAGTATTCAAAGATTCATAATTTATCTTTGGTTGCATTGGATAGAGAAATGAAGAAGAAACATGTGAAGACCAATTTTATAATTGTATTTATTTTTGTCTTAACTTGTAAACTTGGTGGAATATAAACCAAGTTGCAGCTAGTAATTAGGTGTGAATTTTCCAGAGCTGTTTAGAAAAACTAAGAGAGAAAATCATCTAGTTTGTACTAGGAAGCAGCTGTGTACAATTCTTTGTATCACATATTTTATGAAATATACATCTCTGGTGGAACAACAATCCATCAGAAAAGTTTTTAAAGCCTTTGTGTTCTTTACATATGTGTTTTTGAATATACACCTGTCTGCAACTGCACAAAGCAATTCACACACATTTGTTCATCATACACTTAGCTTTTCAAGCTGCTCAAAACTTGAAAAAGTTTTGAGATTTACATTCGACCCCCCTTCTGTAAATCTCATTATTAGTTCCTTGGGAAATAACAACTGATACAATAAGCGACGTTCTGCGTCACTTTGTTTGTTTATTATGTCCTTTCTTCTAATCTCTTGATCATTTTTCCTACCATTTTTAGGTCTTTTTTTGAGAGATACTTGCTAGCACGAACCAAGCAGAGTTATGACCTGTCGTAGCATGTACCTATTCTTCTATAAAAGAAGATGAGAAGTGCTCATTTTCATTCACACTTTCATTTCAACTCCTCTCAAATTTCTCAAGTTTTAGAAGCTCTCAACTTCTTAAGTTTTTTAAGATGTCTCAAGGCCCTAACAAGCCCTCCATCTCGGCCAAGAAAGCCATGCAAAAGAGAACTACAATCCGATCTCTAAAAGGTATAGTTTTCATTTTCCCTATTCCCATAACCGTTGTTCCAATAGTTTAAGAAGCATGCTTGATGCGTAGGATGATGAGTATCCGAGCATCATTCAATTTGATGCATTCAAGCATAAGAGCATGCTTGATGAAGAGGACGTCGACGAGATTTAGTCAAGTTACCTCGGGCCTGATTGTGTAGAAGTTTGCAAAGCCAAGTATAAATTGTATGTGTATAAGGCAGCTTTGAAATCTGGGCTAAGGTTTCCCCTGCACCCCTTTATTCAGAGACTCCTCGCTATGTTGAAGGTTCACCTGTGTCAGCTTTACCCGACGGGTGGGATTTCATTATTATTTTTATCATGAGGTGCAACGACCTTGGTATTCCACTAAGTGTTTCAATGTTTCGAATTATTTTCATGTTGAAGGCATCTCCTTCCTCCAGGCCCGACTGGGTTCTTCTACAACACAAGCCCCGTGTTCCTCACATTGTGAACACGTATTCTCTCAATGACTCTATTAACCAGTGGAACAAAGAGTTTGTGGTCTTGGAGTGGAAGTAGGGTGACCGGGGAGTTTAATTCATACGTGATTTCAGCTGTCCAGTTGATAGTGCTCACTACATCCTTCACCTCACAAATGCTGAGCTCTACGATCTTGATCTCCTTATTGATGATAATGGAAGGACCCCTTATTTGGAGTTTGTTATGGAGATGAAGTTCGTCGAGGCTGGCATTAACAACTTTTCTAGAGAGGATATTTATTTTTATTCTATCTCAAACTTGGTCAAGTTTGATCATATATCCATCTTTTCTTTGTTTTATTTAAGCTTATAAGGCCCTGGATGCACTAACTGATAAGAGTGATATGATTACGGGAATGATGGCCAGGGAAGCTGCCAAGCAGGTTAATCGCATTCCCAAAGTCCCGACATTCCTTGAGGCATCGACTCTGGAAAGAAAAGGGTCGAGGATTCAGATGAAAATGTGAAGATCCCCTTCAAACCTTTGTGGGGCATATCCATCAATGACTTGGTGTTCAGAAGTTCGTCCCTTGTTCTTGAATGGTCCAAGAATTGCATTACTCCCATAGACCTTCTTCACGTCTCATCGGGTGAAAAACTACTCGAGGCCGGTCGGGACTTTCTATGTTGGGGACTCAGTCCTCTTGAGTCTTGATTGATCTTAGTATTTTACCTCTATTCCCTTTGGAGTTAACCTTCTTACGACTTTTTTTTTGTTTTCTGTGCAAGGCCAATCCCTACTTTGTTGTATTTTCTACATAAAGCATCAAGATAAGGAGTGACTATGCTGCACTACAAACCTCCATGAAAAAGAAGAAGATCTCTTCAGATAAGTGGGATTCTAAGGCACATCAAGCAGAGGACAAAGCCGCTCTCCTCGAGAAGAAGCATGCTAAGGAGATGAAAAGGAGGAAGATGGAGTGGACAAAGCTTGTGAATTGTATCATGGATCCAATGAGTTTCTTTGGATGATGGATGATCATGATGATCAGATATGTCATGTGAACCTGTCTATGGGATGGAAAAGGGCCGTCAAGGATGTTTATGACATGTATACAAATGTGGTTGATCCGAGCCTTTTCACTTGCCCTTTGAAAGTTACCGTCTTGGATCCACCCGGACAGGCCTCCGGGTCCGTACTAGAGACCTCCCTCCAGCAATATCTATCTAGTTCGAGACACAGGTATTCTGGTTCTATGTGAAAAGCTCCTTCAGGAAGCCTTGGCTCCAAGGCGGCTCTCTACGGAAAGAGCCGGGAGCCAGTTCCAGAGAATAACAGCTCTTCCTCTGAGGCTGGTTCAGATGAAGATGGTGAAGAAGAAGAAGATGACGACGAGGTCTCTCTCTCTCTCTCTCTCTCTCCCTCCCTCTCCACCATCCAACCCCAACTCTCACCACCGACAATACCACCTCTGCATCTGCAGCCGCGACAAAGCATCGTCGCCTCCTTCCTGCCATAACTCCCTCTTGCCGAAACTCTCCTTCTCCCCCTCTTCTTTTCCAATTTCAATCATTGATTTTACTTGATTATTTTTTCTCCGACAAAACTCAGATTTAAAATAACTAGTTTGATTTGATTTTTTAGATTTTTATATCATTTTTGTAATTTTATATAATATATTATTGCTTGTTAGTCAAATAATGATGATATTTGAAATATTTGTGATTCCGGTGGTGGTGTATTGTTGTGATGAAGGCGGCGTATGGTGGTGGTGATGGGTGATGTTATTGTGGTGGTAAAAATTATAGGTGGTGGTTGTGGAGTGTGATTTTATGGTTGATGGTGGTGATTAGTGATGATTAATGATGATGTTGTGGTGATTATGTTGGTATAATAGGTGAAATTGGTGACTCTGATCGAAATTGGTGGGATATGATAATAATCGAATCTGGTGATCTTATGTTTTTCGGCGATGATTTTATATTTGTAAGTGTTGATTTTTATTTTTTCAGTGGTAATTTTATTTATTTGACGGTGGTGATTTTTGGTTTGACGATGGTGATTTTAAATTTTATGGTGGTGATTTTCTGATTGTCGTCGGAGGTGGTGGTGGTCAGAAAAGGGGGTTACCGGAGGTGTTGGTGGTTGGTGCTTGAATTAGAATGAAGACGGTCAAATATTAAATGAATGGTGAGATATTAATATAAGGCATACAAATGAGTGGCTAGGATTAATTCTCTTATCTCACAATAATAAAGGTTCTCATTTGAGCGCGACCCTAAATATTGTGACGCCCCCGTATTCACCCTTTCGTAGATTTAGGTCGCTAAGATATCAAGATTCACACACCTGTATTATTATTAAAAACCATAGCCAAATATATCATTTATTGTGGACACCACTCCACGAATCTCAGGACCGCGTCTCTCTCACAACCTGTTTATTACATAAGCCATAGAAACCTAATACAAGTATGGCTAACAACTTAACTTTATTACGTATTACAGTCATTATATAGCAGTATTTTAGATGTTATCACACAAACATGTCCCTTTTCCTTCATTTTCCTTGACTGATCAGATGGTCTGCCAACCTCATTCTTTAATGTTTTGGAGAAATACAAGACTAACAAGAGTGAGCAATCGAATGCTTAACACGTATGAATATCAGATTAAAATAATAGAAATAGGTGCCAAAAGCAACAATATTTTAAATACCAAAAGGAATACTCCACAACACATCACAAACGTCACAAATAAGCTCTTATATGGCACGATGCCACATGATTCAAGATTAACTGGTCATTTTTCCATCCTCGGTACATCAATGATGCGATCAACTATCACAGTGTACCGTCCTCCTACGAATCTTACCCTCACCCGATCATGGCTCGACGTAAGAACGCCTAGCACACACTTGCTAGAATAAAAGAAGGGTTAACGTCTTAACCCTCGGCTGCACTTGAGCCGAATAACATGTCCACACATCGGACTTATCACCATAAATACCATGGTTTAAATTCCACGTTGACTTGTATAGATAGACACATCCCGATTCATTTCTCAATTCACGTCACATCACAATGATTCAAAATCACATCACATATTCTAGTTCGAACAATAAACCAGTCTCTTGTTTAGTAAGGATATTATTTTAACATCGATATGAACGATATATCGATAAACTCCAAGCATATGGATTATCCCGAATTATGAGAATAATCATGTCAAAAAAAATATCAATTCTTTCCGATGATAAATAGATTCGAAGGTGTTTGTACAAGAAATAAAAGAAAGAATAAATGATCGATTTATCAATCATGCATTTTGGAAGGGTTCAATGAATTGATAAAAGTAGATTTTATAAAGAAATTAAAACATCGATCCGACTGATGAATCGAAGTAAATTCAAGGATGATATAAACGAACATAGAAATTTATATTTGTCAGAAAGGGACTATGGTAACTGTCATGAATGATAGGAGCAGTCGGGAACATAAATATAAGTTATTATTTTGTTATATTTATGAGATTCAACAAGTGGTCTATATTAGGAAAATTAATCAAAAGGAAATAATCGCCAAAGAGGTCTCCAAATTTTAAATCCGTAATATTCACCATCAGTAAGAAATTTATATATAAGTTATAAATAGGAAGGGAGCAGAGAAAACTTGTCTTGTTTCCGATAATAGCGCATTAGCAGTGAAAATTCACCTTTACGGGTTAAATAATTCCACTTCGGGTATTTTTTAAAATAATAAATCAAATCAAAACATTTTATTATAAATATTTCAAATTACATCCTCTTATAGACCTTAAATAGTGTTTTTATATTTATTGATCGCTTAAACTTCTAATTTCTTGGGTGCTAATTCTATTAACTCTTCTCAAATCAAATTTATTAAATATCGAAAGAATTATTTAGCCTTAGAAAATAACTCGATTAGTCATTTAAATAATATAAGGATATTCTTGTTCCCAATTTATATCTAAAAAAATATTTCTCTTTTAAGTGAAGAAAATATCCCAAATTACAAAATATTAACTATTTGCAAATAAAATTTCTGATTAAGTATGATATTTCTCAGTACACTTAAAGTATTACTACAACGATCCAAGGTCAATTAATATTGTCTCACTATAATTATTAACTAAATCCCCCACTTACAGAATAATATTAGTTGTCGAAATAAAATTCCAAATTAAAGTCAAGAGACAATCTTGATTTAACCCTTTAATTACTTATCTTCAATAATTGCTTAAAGAATTTAATATTTCTAATGAGTTCCAATAGTTCGGCTTATTCAGTTATATACGATTCAAACTTACATCCCATTAATATTTTCATTTTTAGTAATTTAGTCTCTTGTACCAAATATTATTAAATTAATAAGCCGATCACAATATAACATCCCTCACAGTTATCATTAAAATCCTTTTTAATTTTAATTTGCAATTATTACTCATCACAATATTCCTCAATCTATTTTCATTTCAATTTATTTATTACTATCTCCTTATTTTATTATTTATTTTTCACAATTTTCCAAGTATTATTATTATTTGATCCCTTTTTATAACAATTATTTAATGTAATGGCAAAGGACTGTTCTGCCCTTATCTTCTTCCCCACTACACCCAACTGCATTCATGGCGGCACCAACGGTGGTTGGCATCCGGTCCTCGTCTGGAAAATTTTCCGGCGAGTCCCAAACGTAGATATTTTTTACCCTTATTTTCTCCCCTTTTCCCGATCTACAGTTCTACCCAATTCGTTTTTTGAAACTCGATCTCGAACTCCATATCCGGTCAAACTCCGACCACTACATTTCTCTCTCTCTGCCTAATAGATCAACGCCACCACCATTGCCGAGGGTAGTTTTGCCGTTTTCCCGCCACACACGCTCAAACACACACAAAAACATCAGACATGCACACACACTCAAACACTCACACAAACACACACATACACAATATAGCACATACACAAACACCTCCTCAATCACATGACCACCCACCTCCTTCTCCTCTTCCACTTTTCGTCGTCAATCGCCGCTGCCTCCACCGCCATCGCGGTGGTTCCCGATTTTCCGGCCTCTCGAACACTTCTCGTCACTCCACATCCGCCCTCTTTAATTCCAACAACACAAAACCACCACTTCTTCAATTAATTTACTAAAATCAAAACAATACCCAATTTCACCCTTAACCCGAATTCTAATTTAATTGATTATCGGTAAGGCCCAATTTCTTCAATTTGGACCCTAATAGCCCAAAATAATTTTTATTCACTAATTAAGATATTAATTAGCTTCCAAAAATATCACACTCTAATTACTACATAATAATATTACTAAAATCACATACTCACTCATTCTTAATTCATTCATTTATGAAGCCACACAAAATGCTAGGTGCTTAATTAAAATTTCAAGATAAATCATATGCTTCTACCAATTAAAAAAATCATCGGTAAAGAATGATTACCTTAATTATAATCTTTTAGTTAGAGTTGAGTAGAATTTTAATCTTCTTAAACTAAAATTCTCCTTGAATCACCCAAACTCATCTTGATCTTCCTCAAACCACAAATTATGATCTCCGACCTAGCCAATTTTTGTGACTAAAAATATTTGGGGGAAAATTTAGGGATTTAGGAAGAGGTGATCATTTAGTAAAGTAAGATTTATTTTATAGACTCACTTAACTAAGGTTAGCTTACTAACCTAAATTATAACTAGAGTATACTCTACCATATTCTAGAATTCTCCACCATATTCTAGAATTATCTAGACTTATTATTGCTAGGATTTGTTTTCTAAATATTCATAAAATTAAAAATATAATAAGAGAACCCACTAGTCACTCTTTTTCAAAAATAATATTTGCATCATCAATTAATTTGGAGAGTAATATGTGTTTACTTAATTAAATAATTCAATAACAACCTTAACCAATTTTGGAAAAGATGAAAATAAAAATAAAAATAAATGATATCAATAAAATGAAAATAAATATTGTAAGCGTCTAAAATCCACCTTTTGTTTCCCTCTAAATATATAATTTAGTATGCGATACAAATATTTATATAAAAGTCTTGACTGAGAGAAAATTCCAAAAATATTTTTTATTATTCTCAATGAATATTTACACCTGAAATATCTATAATTATAAATGTAACATTCACTTTATAATTTAAATGGTCAGCAAAAGTTAATATGAAGAAAAACCCTAAAAATGTTACATTTTTGAGAATCAAACGTACGAACGAAGGCGTTATCGAACTCCGATTCGGGCGTGCTACATATCAAAACGAATCTCTAGAAAAACCCTTTCCGAATCCACCATCTTTTTTGTGCAAGAATCTAAGTATTCTTTCTTATTTAATTATTTTATTTCGAATTTATTAAAGATTAAATTATGAAAATTTGTTCTTGATATTATTGATATAATTTGATGATTCCATCGTGTAGATAATATTTTTCTAGTCAATTTGGTATATTATATGTCAAAAACCGAGTTCAATAACATGTAGAAAAGTTTGTTTGATTTTTGAGTTTGAATGTTCTTGGTCTACTTGAGTAATTCACCGGAAAAATTTATATTCTGGCCGGATTTTTGATCCGTTAAACCTGGGTATATACAACTTGCATCAATGAATAGATCGTGTTATGGGCAATCATATCGTGTGACAAATAGTATGTTGAAGGCCGAAATCGATCGTAAGAATCTGGGGAAGCTCGCCGGCGGCGAAGCTTCAACCTCAATTTCCGGCCAATCGATTACGTTTGTGGACAGTTCAAGAATGGCAACAAGTTCCTGGCGATGTAACGATCAATCCCTGTTATTTTTGCATGATTCTGGGCAGGTTCAGTCGCCGCCGGCGAGCTCGATGGCGGCGGCAATGGCTGCCGGTGGCGTGGGTGGAGGTGGTGGTGAAATTACATTTTCATCACCCACCTTTCACCTATTTTGCATTTCAGTCCTTTCTTTTTAAAAACATTTCAAAAATGATATTCTGTTATTTTAAAAATAATTTTTTTTATTTAATCATTTTAAATTCATAAAATTCTTTTTAATTATTTATTTACTTAAAAATAAATCTGATTTATTTTATCAATTAATTTTAATTAATTTTTAAATATTTTAATTAATTGATTAATTTAATATTAATTAATTAATTTAATATTAATTAATTAATTAATTTTAATAATTAATAATGAAATTAATATTGTACATTGATATTCCGTCGACTCTATTGTCATTAAATTATTGTTCATGATCTTTTGTACTTTCCTCAAAATTTCAACTGTCTTAGAAGTCAAAATCCCGCACTTGTTAAAAGCAAACAACCTATTATTATATTGATTATAGCTCCCCAAAATGTGTTAAGTGTTTTTTACTGTTGGGACTGAAGTGTAGTAATAGTACTAACTATAAAATTTTGGGGCCTACACAATCGACCTAGATATCATCCCTCTGGGTCGGACCTGATCAATTCACAAGTTTCATTTACTAAAATTCGACTTTATTTTTCGTTGTCAACAAAAAGAACAATAAACTAGAAGTTTGTTAAAATTTTGTAACATTCATCAATGTACCAAAGACTATAATAAAACTAGCATGAATACCTGTGCAAAGCACGTGCCATATTATAATTCATATAATTATTTTATTTATGTATCATTAAGAGTTAATTTTTGTTACGATCACAAGTTGATATAATATTTTTTATATTATTATATGAAAATCAATAATCAAATGAAACTCTCATTTATTAACTTTGTTTACTGTCATGAAATAAAAACTAGGGTTCGTTAGTATTTAATGCTAGAATTTGTGAGTTTCGAGGTTTAATGGTTGTTCTTGCTAGGGGTGCAAACAAGCCAAATTGTTCGTGAGCTACTCGAGCTCGGCTCGTAAAAACTCGAATTCGGCTAAAAAATAATCAATCCGAGCTCGAGCTTTTCTAATTTTTAACCGAGCCGAGCTCGAGCTTTAAATTATTCGGCTCGTAAGGTTCACGAGTCTTATCGAGCCTCTATTATTTTTTAATTTTTTATTATATTTACAAAAATTTATATATGACTTATTTGTATCGAGTCGAACTCGAGCCGAACTCGAGTCGAACCAATCATATTTCAATTTTTTTAATATTTAGTGAATTAATTTGAGATTTCGAGCCGAACTCGAACCTACCGAACCTTTTACGAGCCGAGCTTCGAACTTGAAATTGAAGGCTCGGTCGAGCTCGAGTTCGAGCCCAAACTATTTTAATCGAGCTCGAGCCGTGCCGAGCCTGGCAGTATTCGGCTCGGCTCAGCTCGATTACACCCCTAGTTCTTGCGATGGGGACTGGCTGTCCTCGCAAGATGCCTATGTAACTCTGTATTGTAGAGAATCAAGCCAAAACATAGTTCTAGGTTGAGGGATGGAGCCTTACATATAAAGGCGAGTCTATGGTTAGACTGGTGTTGAGAGACTCGGTGGACAAATCTCCAACTTAGATGGTAATTAGGACTCCCGTAAGGCGAGGAATTCTAGATCTTTCCTTGTAGGAGTTAGTGTTCATGTTGGACGTCATGTCTCTGTTCTTTCAGCCATACTAGGCCTAGTTCATGAACAGCTCATGTTCGTGGACCTTGACGACCTCTGCTCGTGGGCCTCAATGACTTTGGCAGTCTTTAGTCTATAACAAGCCTTGACCAACCTGGTTTGTATTGAACTTTGGACAGGAATTGCAATCATAATTATTGTGACATTTAATATGTCTTTAGGATATATTTTCTATCCATATCATTTGCCCCCAACTTTCAGGAATACTACTTGAGTTTTCATAGAAGTTATAATGGTCTATTCGCGACTCAGGGTACTTTCGTCCCTTCACGGGTATCGGCCCTTCATGGGTATCTTCGTTTTATCATAAAGTGTGGAGCAACCTACACGCTTATAGCGACTTATATACTGTGAGTATATACACTTAGGGCCTTTACACAGGCCAATTGAACAGTGTTCAACACTAAACGGTCGTAATAAGGACTAAAAAGCGAGCGTTTATCACCCATTAACCTTCGTCAAGGTCAATTATGGAGTGAAAGCTGCTAACAGGCCTTAAGCGAGGCTAATCGGACCTAAGAGGGGCTAATCTCCATGTATAAGCTGCTAATTAGGCTTCAAATAGCCTAATTATAAGCTAAAATATGCTAATTGGCCTTAATCGAGGCTAATCTGCCCTAATTGGGGCTAATGGGTATTAACCATGACTAATTAATATGCATAAACAACTAATTATCCCTAACCCACGCTAATCAAGTGTGCGAATAAGTTAACCAGCCTTAAACGGGGCTAATTATATCATACGATCCATTAATTACCCTTGATTCAGGTTAATTACGTGTAATATACATTAATCGAACCTAATTGGGTTTAAATCTCACTAATAGGCCCTAATCAAGGCTAAGTTTAAAATCCAGAAAATTTCCAATTTTTTTTTCCAAATTTTCCCAATTTTTCCAAAAATTTTCAAAAATTTTCACAGGAGGTTTATCGGAAAACCTCAAGGAGGTCCTGGACCAACCTCCCAGGAGGTCCTGATCGGCTAGAGCCTCCCATGTGGAGGACTCGGCCCTTCCTGGTCGGCTGGGGGTGAGCCTCCTGTTGACCGGGAGGTGGACGTCCTGTAATTTTTTTGCAGGAGGTTCTACTCATCCTTAAGCCCCCCAGTGTAGAGGACTCGGCTCCTCCTGCTCTTGGTGGGACATGGAGCCACCTCCATGGTGGTCCTGGTCGGCTGGATCGTGGAGCATCTCGAAACTTTTGTGTTCTGGTTCTCGTGAATGCTTTGTACTTGTTCTAGTGAATGTTTTGCTCTTGTTCTAGTGAAGGTTCTACTCTTGTTCTAGTGAATATTCTGCTCTTCACGAAACTTGTTTCGTGGACGTTCTAGTGTTCACGAAACTTGTTCTCGTGGACGCTTCAACCCTCGCGAAACTTGTTCTCGTGGATGTTCTAACCTTCACGAAACTGGTTCTCGTTGGGCGTCTAACTTTCCACAAAATTTCAACAGATTTTCTAAGAGGGTCACCGGGAATTTGTCAGGAGGCCCTGGACCAACATTAAAGGAGGTTCTGGGCGGCTCTAAGCCCTCCATGTGGAGGACTCAATCCTTGTACTTAGTCTGTCATGAAATCACCTCCATGATGGTTCTGGTCGGCCAAGAGGTGAACGTTCTCCGAACCATTTTGTATTTGTTCTTGTGAAGGTTCTAGGCTTGTTATGGTGAACGTTTTACTCTCTTTTGGTGGACGTTCTACTCTTTTTGGTGGACGTTCTACTCTTTTTGGTGGTGAACGTTCGGCCTTGTTCTCATGAACGTCCTGCTCTTCACGAACCTTGCTTATCAGAACATTCTCGTAATCAGGTCGTGGCTATAGATGGCCATTGGTGTTGGATTAAGAGCTTGATCTTGCTCTAATCTTCATGGTTTTTACTAATCTTGGTGATTAGTGTGATTAATCGCCGAATTAAGACTAATGACTTGTGTTTAGTCTTCCGCGCTTTTCTTATAGGACTGATACGATAAGCGACATTCTGCGTCACTTTGTTTGTTTATTATGTCCTTTCTTCTAATCTCTTGATCGTTTTCCTACCATTTTTAGGTCTTTTTTTAGAGATACTTGCTAGCACGAAACAAGCAGAGTTATGACCTGCTGTAACAGGTACCTATTCTTCTATAAAAGTAGATGAGAATTGCTCATTTTCATTCATACTTTCATTTCAACTCCTCTCAAATTCTCTCAAGTTTTAGAAGCTCTCAACTTCTTAAGTTTTTTAAGATGTCTCAAGGCCCTAGCAAGCCCTCCATCTCGGCCAAGAAAGCCATTCACAAGAGAACTACAATCTGATCTCTAAAAGTTATAGTTTTCGTTTCTCCCTATTCCCATAATCGTTGTTCCAATAATTTAAGAAGCATGCTTGATGCGCGGGATGATGAGTATCCGAGCATCATTCAATTTGATGCATTTAAGCATAAGAGCATGCTCGATGAAGAGGACGTCAACGAGATTCAGTCAAGTTACCTCGGGCCTGATTGTGTAGAAGTTTGCAAAGCCAAGTATAAATTATATGTGTATAAGGCAGCTTTGAAATCTGGGCTAAGGTTTCCCCTGCATTCCTTTATTCAGAGACTCCTCGCTATGTTGAAGGTTCACCCGTGTCAGCTTTACCCAACGGGTGGGATTTCATTATTATTTTTATCATGAGGTGCAACAACCTTGGTATTCCACTGAGTGTTTCAATATTCCGAAGTATTTTCATGTTGAAGGCATCTCCTTCCTCCAGGCACGACTGGGTTCTTCTAAAACACAAGCCCCGTGTTCCTCACATTGTGAACACGTATTCTCTCAATGACTCTATTAACCAGTGGAACAAAAAGTTTGTGGTCTTGGAGTGAAAGTAGAGTGACTGGGGAGTTTAATTCATACGTGATTTCAGTTGTCCAGTAGATAGTGCTCACTACATCCTTCACCTCACAGATGCTGAGCTCTACGATCTTGATCTCCTTATTGATGATAATGGAAGGACCCCTTATTGGGAGTTTGTTATGGAGACGAAGCTCGTCGAGGCTGGCATTAACAACCTTTCTAGAGAGGATATATATTTTTATTCTATCTCAAACTTGGTCAAGTTTGTTCCTATATCCATCTTTTCTTTGTTTTGTTTAAGCTGATAAGGCCCTGGATGCACTGACTGATAAGAGTGATATGATTACGGGAATGATGGCCAGGGAAGCTGCCAAACAGGTTATTCGCATTCCCAAAGTCCCGACATTCCTTGAGGCCTCCGACCCTGGAAAGAAAAGGGTCAAGGATTCAGATGAAAATATGAAGATCCCCTTCAAACCTTTGTGGGGAATATCCAACAATGACTTGGTGTTCAGAAGTTCGTCCCTTGTTCTTGAATGGTCCAAGAATTACATCACTCCCATAGACCTTCTTCACGTCTCATCGAGTGAAAAACTACTCGAGGCCGGCCGGGACTTTCTGTGTTGGGGACTTAGCCCTCTTGAGTCTTGATTGATCTTAATATTTTACCTTTATTCCCTTTGGAGTTAACCTTCTTACGACTTCTCTTTTTTGTTTTCTTTGCAAGGTCAATCCCTACTTTATTGCATCTTCTACATAAAGCATCAAGATGAGGAGTGACTACGCTGCACTGCAAACCTCCATGAAAAAGAAGAAGATCTCTTCAAATAAGTGGAAGTCTAAGGCGCATCAAGCAGATGACAAAGCCGCTCTCCTCGAGAAGAAGCATGCCAAGGAGATGAAAAGGAGGAAGATGGAGTGGACAAAGCTTGTGAATTGTATCATGGATCCAATGAGTTTCTTTAGATGATGGATGATCATGATGATCAGATACGTCATGTGAACCTGTCTATGGGATGGAAAAGGGGCGTCAAGGATGTTTATGACATGTATACAAATGTGGTTGATCCGAGCCTTTTCACTTGCCCTTAGAAAGTTACCGTGTTGGATCCACCCGGACAGGCCTCCGGGTCCATACTAGAGACCTCCCTCCAGCAATATCTATCTAGTTCGAGCCGCAGGGGTTCTGGTTCTAAGGGAAAAGCTCCTTTAGGAAGCCTTGGCTCCAAGGAGGCTCTCTACGGAAAGATCCGGGAGCCGGTTCCAGAGAATTACAGCTCTTCCTCTGAGGCTAGTTCAGATGAAGATGGTGAAGAAGAAGAAGACGAGGTCTCTCTCTCTCTCTCTCTCTCTCTCTCTCTCTCTCTCTCCCTCTCCCTCTCCACCATCCAACCCCAACCCTCACCACTAACAATACCACCTCTGCATCTGCAGCCGCGACAAAGCATCGTCGCCTCCTTGCTGCCATTACTCCCTCTTGCCAGAACTCTCCTTCTCCCCCTCTTCTTTTCCAATTTCATTCGTTGATTTTACTCGATTTATTTTTTCTCCGACAAAACTCAGATTTAAAATTACTAGTTTGATTTGATTTTTCAGATTTTTATATCATTTTTGTAATTTTATATAATATAGTATTGCTTGTTAGTCAAATAATGGTGATATTTGAAATATTAGTGATTCCGGTGGCGGTGTATTATTGTGATGAAGGCGGCGTATGGTGGTGGTGATGGGTGATGTTATTGTGGTGGTAAAAATTATAGGTGGTGGTTGTGGAGTGTGATTTTACGGTTGATGGTGGTAATTAGTGATGATTAATGATGATGTTGTGGTGATTATGTTGGTATAATAGGTGAAACTGGTGACTGTGATCGAAATTGGTGGGATATGATAATAATCGAATCTGGTGATCTTATGTTTTTCGGCGATAATTTTATATTTGTAAGTGTTGATTTTTAATTTTTCAATGGTGATTTTATTTATTTGATGGTGGTGATTTTTGGTTTGACGATGGTGATTTTATATTTTATGGTGGTGATTTTCTGATTGTCGTCGGATATGGTGGTGGTCAGAAAAGGGGGTTGCCGGAGGTGGTGGTGGTTGGTGCTTGAAGTAGAATGAAGACGATCAAATGTTAAACCAATGGTGAAAAACTAATATATGACATAAAAATGAGTGGACATGATTGGTTCTTATATCTCATAATAATAAAGGTTCTCATTTGAGCGCGACCCTATATATATATATATGATATAATATATTTTAGAGTATATCAATGAATAAGTAAATAAATTTATCCTGTTAAAATTATAATTATTAAATATTATAATATTAATAGATTAACACCCCTTTTATTATGATTTCAAGCCTAGATCATTATTATAAGCCTTCAAGTTCAATTAGTCATTTACCTACCCATCTGTTAGCCCAATTACTCTATTAGCCGCACTCCCCTTAAGGATCAGACCCTATCTCTCTTACTATTACTAAGCTTTGCTGTTATTTTAGTTATTCAACATTAACATGACATTTTTCATTTTCAAAAATTGCATATAATCGCAAATCCCCAACCGTAAATGATGCAGTTAACCGCTTGCTGACACAGTTGCTCAAATAATTGTGCAAACAATATCTTGTAATGCTATGTATAACATTCGAATAATTTTGAATTGTATAACATTCAAATAATTTTGAATTGTTGGGTGGGCAGATGATTGATTTAATATAATGAAATAAATGGCAATACATGTATGTGACATGTGCTTTGTTCATGCAGAGATAAGAACCAAAGAAAATAAATTTATATATGGTGATAGTTCTAAAATAAAACATATACATAAGAATAAAGATTATAAATATTTCCCCAAATTAATATGGGAAAACATACATTTATAACAGTACCTAGATCCAAAAGCCTCAATATTTTAAAAACAGTATATGTGTTAAATTCACTAACATAATTTTTGGTGTTTTGATAGTAAAGTGGATGGCCATTTAGCTGTTTCCAAAATTAGACAAAACAAAAGTAATATAACAAAAATAAATCATATAAATTGAAAGACCATGAAATTAGTGAGTATTGCCGTAAGAAATTTAGTGACTATGATTGATGTGGTTAGTATTTTATGAAGGAATATTGTTATTGTTAATAAACTAATGTTCTAGGCATAAGTTCATATAAAATTTTTTGAGTTTTTTTTCCAATTTTTTTTTATAAAATGATTTCAGCAATTACGATTGTTAAAATTTAAATTGTTAGAAAATACAATGCGGGAACTTCAGCACCCTAATACAATTTTAGTGTGTTTTTTCCAAAATAAAATATTTGATTTTAATGTTGATTAATGTTACAAAAAAAACTATAATAAAATATTGTTATTATATATTTTATTTTATAATTTAATTTTATTATTTTTTAATACAATTGTGTCTTATATTCATTACAATATCAAGTGATTTTGTGTGTCAACTAGCATATTTGTCCAACATAAACATAAGATATATACATGTGTTTATTAGGAACGGTTTATGGCCGTGCCAATACAATGAATATAAGCACTGACTATTAGTTTATGATAAATAAAATCAATTCCATCCAATTCTCTCGTTTTACAGAAGTGCAAGTCAGTATAAATAATAAAATGTTAAATAAGTACACATACTTCTACATATTCCTAGACATTATCAAATCTAACAAGTACAAACTACAAATCCATAATTTATAGTCTTATAATACAAAAATCCCTCCATAATACGAATTACAGAGATGAAAAAACAACTAAACATGTCTTCATCATTCTTCTTAGGCTTACGATACTTTTGTTGGATAAGAATAAAAAGAGGGGTGTTACAAAGATTGTAAATATTGGAGACATTGTAATTAAGAGCAATACTTTAGTTAGATAAGTGTGGCCATAAAATATAAGAATATGGTGGTTTTGGGGAGAGTAGTCATCTCTTCTCTATAAATTTTTATTAAGGGGGACACAGAGGGAGGCTATGGAACAAAATATAGAAAAGCATGTTGTTGAGGCCATGATCAACCCACAAGCAGTTCTTGATTATTGTTTTAGTTGCGATGAGTCTGGGAAGATTAAAGGGATTCGAGATATTCAGATGAAGGCTAAGCAACATTTATCAAGTCTTGTGTGGATTCTTCGGCCAATGATGATACTCCTGCCTTTTTCTTCTGCTCAATTCAAGCTAACTGACCAAGCCTTGAAAATTACCATTCAACCAATAAATAAGAAAACTTAAATTCCTAGATAAATATTTAGACCCAAATGATACTTGAAGGCTATAAGTTCTAATAAATCAATTTAATGGTAACAGGGTAATTATATAAAACTTTATTTTTGTAACTTCTGGCTAATCTTAATATAAACTGCTAGGCAGAATAGTAAAGTATAAGCACATCTTAACTAGTGGCCATTCCATAAATTTGAAAATGAGGTACAAATTGCACAAATCAAATTATCAAATAATACTTATATTTTTCCCTTCAATTTTAATCCGACAAAAACTTTATATTATAACATGGTTATTAATATTAAAGGCCTACAATCAATAGCCCCTAATCCTAAAATAATATACTTAAAATCTTGAATCGAAACTCTAAGAATAAAAGTAAATTGTAAAAAATAATTTGCACACATGACCCAAATTTCAAACCACGTATAGAGCTGGGTGATTTTCTTTTATTATCAATTTTTTATTTAAAATTTAGATCTTATCCAAGTCACATCATATTTCTACCAACTATACTATAAGGGTAAGTTACCATACCACCAGATAGTGCAACATCCGATCTTCTCCACTAATAAAATTTTGTTGATGTATCAAGAACAATCCCTATAAAACAAAAGAACAATTGTGACCCCTCCACAGTTTTACATAAAAATCAACTCTTATGTGTAAGGTGTATAGATATGTTGGTCAATAATTACTTTTTTTAAAAAATCTTACAAACATAGTATAGCAGATAAATTGAAAACTAGGAAGATGTGGACCAATTTTACAAATTGAATTTATACCTAAGATCAATTTTTTCCTTCATCATATAATTCACCATCTTCTTCTTCATCTTCATCTACAATGCCACATGATAAGTTTACCATCTTCAAGGTGCCTAATAGTTTGATGGATGACACCAAGTTAGTAATAGATGGTGGCCAAGGGACTACAATAATTTTGTATATATAGTGTAAGCCTAAATCTAGAACCATCTACAATGATATAGATATATTTAAAATTTGTTTTTATGTGTTAATTTTAGAAATCTCCACAAGTCATTAGTGAATTTAATAAAACTAATATCTAGAATTTTCTAGAGATATCTTTAAATCATGTAAATGAGTTCTACAAGTATGTAGAGATATTATTTTTTAAAATTTATTATTTGGTGTTAATTTTAGAAACTTCTTGAGAGGGTGTTACATGTTATTAGTAAGATGAAATTAAATTAAAAAAGAGAAGAATCCGGAGTTGCCTAGAAATATCTTTATAATATATTATTGGTGCAATAAACAGAGGTAAAAGATGCAACCTTTATTACCCCACTTTTTCAACTATCTCCCATTTTTATGGCCTTTGAATTGAAGTTAAGTTATTTTTCAATAATTTAATAGATTTTAATTTTATTGATAAATCAAATAGACTAAGAAGAAAATCATCATTATAAAAAAGAAAGAACACTAGAAATAAGAATGAGATGAACATGTGAAAAGGATTGTCTAATTAAAGAGTTTAAAAAACAAGGTGACTCAAGTTAAATTTTTGAAAACACAACATGTGTAAATGTCAATTAAATTTAAGCAATAATGTTCAACTAATATATAAATTTTATAAGGGATGATATAGATTAAAAGTTGATATGTGTTTTATAAAATAAATATTTAAGAGATTTATTTGTATTTACTATGTAAAATAATCAATTATATTTATTAAATAACTATATTATGATTATAACAACCAAACAAACTAATCACAAAATTCAAATATTTTGATTTTAATATAATAAGCATGTCATTTCTCAAAGGAGTACCTTAACATATCTACATATATCTAAATACACATATATCTATATATATTAGGATTTTTTTTCTTACTTTTTATAATCATTATTTATTAAATCGATAAATATTTTATACTTGATATTTTTATATATAATAATTATAAGAGCATTATACGGGATATTGTAATTATAATTTTTATTTTATATTTTTATTCAAATATTTTGTAAACACAATTTATCATGTTAGTTCAACTAGTGCTAATTAATGCAAGGCTGGTTTTGCTGGTAAGCACACAATGTTATCATGTTAGTTTGGTTACTGTTAATTAATGTAAGAGGTTGGTGTAAACCAACATATTTGTCATATATAATGATTATTTTTTGTTAACTATAAGAAGCCTATTTGTCCTACATGATGACTATTTGTTGCAAACTATAGACTTTTGAGATTTGCTGGCCAAGAGCGGGTAATATTATACGAATTAATAATTTCTTAGCAAACTTAACAAGGGTATCAAAACTTTAGATAACAGTTCATAACAATCTCAAATGGGCTCATAAATGAGTTTCGGAGGAGGAAGGTGGGCTACCAAATGATGGGATTAAGGTGGATGCAGGTGGGCCTTATAGTATGGGTTTATGAAAGGTAGAGAGCCTGATAGTTCCGGTCACACCAAAGGAGACAGGTTCGACAGTATCAAGGCCGATGTGGGAAGGGAAAGATTAACGAGAGTTGTCACACAACCTTTGTGAGATGGGTAGTTTGCTAATTAATAAGTAGTCGGTTAACTCCAGTAGCATGAGGCGTTTTGGTATATGCCCAAAAATAAATAGACTCGACAACTAAAAATATCATACTAATATGAAATTAAGCATGCTCAACAAGTTCAACAAGGTTTATTGGCCTAGTGAGAGGCAAACAAACAACCTCAGGATGAGCTCAAGAAAAAGGGCTTATTGTGATTTCGTTGTTTGGCATATGCTAGTGCACACTATTGTGACCAAGATGTCACATAAAGTATATTTGAATAAAAAAGAGTCTTTAGTCTCATTAATGGAATATAAAGTCTCATTGAGCTACCACGGACTAGTCGACTAGGTAGGGTTGTTCACCTACTGAGTTGTTCATGAATAAACTCGAGCTCGATAAGGGCTCATTGGCTCGGTTCGTTTAAAAACTCGAGTTTGAACATAAAAATATGTTCGTGACACAAAACGAGTTTGAGCCGAGTTTTAATATGTTTGACTCAAAGTCGGCTTGAGATTGGCATGTTAATGCTTAAAAACATTATTTTCTAATTTTTTTAATTATACTTATACCACATAATTAGTTAGATATTCAAATATATACATAGACGAAGAGAGATGAGGACAAGGGATTTTCATGTTCACAACCAAATCACAAATAAATTAAAAACACAACCAAAGAGAACAAATATCTTTAAACAACTGCTTATAAATTCTTCACTTCTTAATAAAACCCTAAATCTGAAGCTGCACTTTGTTGATAAAATCCTGAATCAGAAGCCGCACTTAATTGAAATAAGGAGGAGGTAATTTTCCCGTGTTGATCGTAGTCAACACGCGTCTCAACAAACAAGAGCTTGATACTATGATTAAGAATGGCAGGGAAAGCAAGTGGTGAGGTTATGGGGGTTGTTATAATTTTGATGAGATTTGACGATGTTTTCGAGATAAGTAAAAATGGTATTATAGGATCAAGAACTGAGAACAGAGAACATATGATAGGGGGATTGATAATATAAGTTTAGTCTTTTAGATAATAGGGTTGGGCTTAAATTAAATGTTTAGATAATTTGGTTGGACTTGAATTGGTTAGGTTGGACCGACAAGGTTGCTTTTTATTTTTTTATTTTATTTGTCAAAGAGTTGCTCGATTGGGCTTGAACTCGGCTCGACTCGTATTTGTTGGCGAACAACCTCGAGTTCGGCCCGTTAGTAAACGAGTTCGAGTTCGAATACACTTTTTTATTCAAGAAAGAAGCTCGACTCGGTTCGATTCATCAGAAAAAAATATAAACTTGACTTGTTTATGTCAAAAATCAGCTCTACTCAGGTCGAGTATGTAAAGCCCTATGACTAGCTAGGATCCGGTCGATAATGAAATATAGTATTTTAAAGTGTTTTATAACTTGCAGGATTTTCATGGTAGCTCATGAAGGAGTAAACCGAGGTCAATATGATCTAGGGTCCAACATGTACCTAGGGCTACCAGAATGGAATTATTGTATTGGCATGATATTGTTACCAAAGATAGCTCACAAAAGGAGCTAATGGTGGGACCTCCTCGTAGTTTATGAGGTAGTTTTCCGAATGCAGTTTTTTTTTTGGCACTACGCCATAAATGCTCATATGCGATGTTTTTTTTGAGTTTTGCCAGAAAAGCGTTGCAATAAATGTAAGATTTTGGCTTATCTACAACCATGAGAAAATAATGTTGCATTATATTTCAGCTGACATTTGCTATAAATAATGGCGTTGCAGAATTTATGGTGTTGCATTAGCCATCTGCCAAAGTAATATGTTGCCATGTGGTAGAGGGTCCCACGCATGGGACCTAAACCGCTGACATGGCAGCTGTCGTGGCAATAGGGGTCACACTTGTGGTACCTACGCTGCTTACGTGGCATCTTATATGGCAGAAGTGGGGCCAGATGCAATGCAACACAGTGCTGACATGGCAACCTACGTGACAGGTGGGCCCACACGTGGGACCCACAATACTGATGTGTCTGCTGACATAGCAGGTGTTGTGACGTGCTGGCGTGGCATAAAAGCGTTGCATTTGAATGGTTGTTGTTGCATTTGACCTTGCAGGGTTGCATTTACTAGTATACATGTACTAACTTTGTTCAAATTGTCATTTTAATTTTACAATTACATTTTTTACCATCTAACTTGAGATGTTAATTATTAGTGATTTTAGTGATATGAAATTTTTTAAAAAGATTATGTACTTATTTGTTAGGATTTTGGTTTAAGGTTTAGAATTTGGGGTTTAACATTCAGGGTTTGGGGTTTGAGGTTTTGACGTTTGGAGTGCTTTTAATTTTTTAATTTTATTAATGATTTTGATGATCCAATCGTACAAATATTAAAATTTTAAGGATTTTAGTTATATTGAAATATTTATTAAAATTTTATATTTATATGGTTCCATTTTGTCAAATACACAGTTCGAATAACAAGTAACACGTGTGTCCCCAATGGTGATTTAAATTTATTTTCGGCAATCCAGCCGTACGATATTAATATCTGACGAATTTAGGCATGTGAAATATTATTCTATAAATATTCGTATATATATAGTATAATTATAATTTAATCAAATGTCAATCCAATAACGTATGTCTCGATATTGTAATTATTTTTTTTTCAAACTCTTTTTCGACGAGCCAATGGTATAGATGTTGATATCAAATCATTATCAGTAATGTGTTTTTTTTAAAAATTAATTTATATTAGTAAAAGTCAAATTTATATTAACTCAAGTTTAAATATTGAAAATATGTATAATGGTATTTAAATGTGATCTATTTTCACTTTAAAATTCGATATGTAATATATCTAAAGTTATATCAATTTTTGTATATCACATATATTTTTAATGCCCTTAATATTTTAAAGTTATAAACTAATTAAGATTAAAAATGAAATTTACAATAATTTACCAAAAATTTGAGATAAACAGAACTGGCACAAGGTGAAATTTGTAAAATTTGTGAGCGGCTAGTCTTCCCCCCTTAAAGAAAATTAGACTCAAAATTAAGTTCACTCTCAAAATTCATCTCACTCTCAGACATCACAATTCTCAGCCACGATTCTTTAATTAAGTATTCAACCATCCTCGATCTCAACCATCTTCGATTAAGTTTGGGGCATAAACTCGATTCTTCGATTTAGAAAGCCATCTTCGATTCACTTTGGGGCTTTGGTATATTCAATTCGAATATGTATGCTTATTATGGTTTTATTTAATAAAATATGTTTGTTTAGGACTTTCTTAGTCTGATTTAGGGTTTTATTTTTAGATGTTGATTTTTAATTTTCCAGTGGTGATTTATATTTTTAGGTGGTGATTTTTAGTTTAACGGCGGTGATTTGATATGTTACGGTAGTGATTTTCTGGGTGTCGTCGGAGGTGGTGGTGGTCGGAAAAGGGGATTGCCGGAGGTGGTGGTGGTTGGTGCTTTATCTAGAATGAAGATGACCAAATATTAAATGAATGGTGAGATATTAATATAAGGCATACAAATGAGTGGCTAGGATTAATCCTCATATCTCACAATAATAAAGGTTCTCATTTGAGCACGACCCTATATATTGTAACGCCCCCAAGTCCACCCTTTTGTAGATTCGGGTCGCTAAGATATCAGGCTTCACACACCTATATTATTATTAAAAACCATAGCCAAATGTATCATTTATCGTGGACACCACTCCACAGATCTCAGGAACGAGTCTCTCTCCCAACATGTTTATTACATAAGCCATAGAAACCTAATACAAGTATGGCAAACAACTTAACTTTATTACAGATTATAGTAATTATATAGCAGTATTCTAGATGTTATCACCACAAACATGTTCCTTTCCCTTCCTTTTCCTTGACTGATCAGATGGTTCGTCAACCTCATTCTTTAATGTTTTGGAGAAATACAAGAATAACAAGAGTGAGCAATCGAATGCTCAACACGTATGAATACCAAAAGGAATACTGCATAACACATTACAAACATCACAAAGAAGCTCTTATATGGCATTTTTTCAAGATTAACTGGTCATTTTTTCATCCTCGGTACATCAATGATGCGATCAATTATCACAGTATACCGTCCTCCTACGAATCTTACGCACACCCGATCATGGCTCGACGTAAGAACGCCTAGCACACACTAGCTACAATAAAAGAAGGGTTAACATCTTAAACCTCGGTTGCACTCGAGCCGAATAACATGTCCACACATCGGACTTGTCACAATAAATACCGTGGTTTAAATTCAATGTTGACCTGTATAGATAGACACATCCCGATTCATTTCTCAATTCATGTCACATCACAATGATTCAAAATCACATCACATATTCTGGTTCGAACAATAAACCAGTCTCTTGTTTAGTAAGGATATTATTTTAACATTGATATGAACGATATATCGATAAACTCCAAGCACATGGATTATCCCGAATAATCACGTCAAAAAAAATATCAATTCTTTCCGATGATAAATAGATTCGAAGGTGTTTGTGCAAGAATTAAAAGAAAGAATAAATGATCGATTTATCAATCACGCATTTTGGAAGGGTTCAATGAATTGATAAAAGTAGATTTTATAAAGAAATTAAAAAATCGATCCGACTGATGAATCGATGTAAATTCAAGGATGATATAAACGAACATAGAAATTTATATTTGTCAGAAAGGGACTATGATAACTGTTGTGAATGATAGGAGCAGTCAGGAACATAAATATAAGTTATTATTTTGTTATATTTATGAGATTCAGCAAGTGGTCTATATTAGGAAATTTCATCAAAAGGAAATAATCGCCAAAGAGGTCTCCAAATTTTAAATCCGTAACATTCACCATCATTAAGAAATATATATAAGTCAAAAATAAGAAGGGAGTAGAGAAAACTTGTCTGGTCTCCGATAATAGCGCACTAGCAGTGAAAATTCACCTTTACGGGTTAAACAATTTCACTTCGGGTATTTTTAAAATAATAAATCACACCAAAACGCTTTAATATAAATATTTCAAAATACATCCTCTTATAGACCTTAAATAGTGTTTTTATATTTATTGATCGCTTAAACTTCTAATTTCTTCAGTGCTAATTCTAGTAACTCATCTCAAATCAAATTTATTAAATATCGAAAGAATTATTTAGCCTTCGAAAATAAATCGATTAGTCATTTAAATAATATAAGGATATGCTTGTTCCCAATCTTCTTCTAAGAAAAATATTTCTTTTTTAAGTGAAGAAAATATCCCAAATAACAAAATATTAATTATTTGCAAATAAAATTCCTGATTAAATATGATTCTTCGCAGTATACCTAAAGTATTACTACAACGATCCAAGGTCAATTAATATTTTCTCACTATAATTATTAAATAAATCCCCCACTTACAGAATAATATTAGTTGTCGAAATAAAATTCCAAATTAAAGCCGAGAGACAATCTTGATTTAACCCTTTAATTACTTATCTTCAATAATTGCTTAAAGAATTTAATATTTTTAATGAGTTCCAATAGTTCGGCTTATTCACTTATATACGATTCAAACTTACATCCGATTAATATTTCTGTTTTTAGTAATTTAGTCTCTTGTACAAAATATTATTAATTTTAGTACGCTGATCACAGTCTAATATCCCTCACAGTTATCATTAAAACCCTTTTTAATTTTAATTTGCAATTATTACTCATCACAATATTCCTTAATCTATTCTCATTTTAATTTATTCATTACTATCTCCTTATTTTATTAATTATTTTTTACAATTTTCCAACTATTATTATTTTTTGATCCCTTTTTATAACAATTATTTATTGTAATGGCAAAGGACTACTGTTCTGCCCTATCTTCTTCCTTCTTCTTCACCACCCCACCCAACTGCATCCATGGCGAGACCGACAGTAGTTGCCGTCCGGTCGTCGTCCGGAAAATTTTATGGCGAGTCCCAAACGCAGATATTTTTACCCTTATTTTCTCCCCTTTTCCCGATCTACAGTTCAACACAATTCATTTTTTGAAACTCGATCTCGAACTCCATATCCGGTCAAACTCCAACCACTACATTTCTCTCTCTCTGCCTAATAGATCAACGCCACCACCATTGCCGAGGGTGGTTTCGCCGTTTTCCCGCCACACACGCTCAAACACACACAAAAATATCAGACATGCACGCATACTCAAACACTCACACAAACACACACACACAATATAGCACATACACAAACACCTCCTCAATCACATGACCACCCACCTCCTTCTCCTCTTCCACTTTTCGTCGTCAATCGCCGCTGCCTCCACCGCCATCGCGGTGGTTCCCGATTTTTCGGCCTCTCGAACACTTCTCGTCACTCCACATCCTCCCTCTTTAATTCCAACAACACAAAACCACCACTTCTTCAATTAATTTACTAAAATCAAAACAATACCCAATTTCACCCATAACCCGAATTCTAATTTAATTGATTATCGGTATGGCCCAATTTCTTCAATTTGGACCCTAATAGCCCAAAATAATTTTTATTCACTAATTAAGATATTAATTAGCTTCCAAAAATATCACACTGTAATTACTACATAATAATATTACTAAAATCACATACTCACTCATTCCTAATTCATTTATTTATGAAGACACACAAAATGCTAGGTGCTTAATTTAAATTTCAAGACAAATCATATGCTTCTACCAATTAAAAAACATCATGGGTGAAGAATGATTACCTTAATTATAATCTTTTAGTTGGTGTTAGTAGAATTTTCATCTTCTTAAACTAAAATTCTCCTTGAATCACCCAAACTCATCTTGATCTTCCTCAAACCACAAATTATGATCTCCGACCTAGCCAATTTTTGTGACTAAAAATATTTGGGGGAAAATTTAGGGATATAGGAAGAGGTGATCATTTAGTACAGTAAGATTTATTTTATAGACTCACTTAACCAAGGTTAGGATACTAACCTAAATTGTAACTATAGTATACTCTACTAACTTAGAATTCTCCACCATATTCTAGAATTATCTAGACTTATTATTGCTAGGATTTGTTTTCTAAATATTCATAAAATTAAAGATATAATAAGAGAACCCACTAGTCACTCTTTTTCAAAAATAATATTTGCATCATCAAATAATTTGGAGAGTAATATGTGTTTACTTAATAAAATAATTTAATAACAACCTTAACCAATTTCGGAAAAGATGAAAATAAAAGTAAAAATAAATGATATCAATAAAATGAAAATAAATATTGTAAGAGTCTAAAATCCACCTTTTATTTCCCTCTAAGAATATATATTAGTATGCGACACAAATATTTATATAAAAGTCTTGATCGAGGGAAAATTCCAAAAATATTTTATTATTATTCTCAATGAATATTTATACCGGGAATATCTATAATTAGAAATGTAATATTCACTTTATAATTTACATGGTCAGCAAAAGTTAATATGAAGAGTCTCTTGAAATAATTTAATTATTAATCCAATTTTATTCTCTTGCCAAGAAAATACAAATCATTTAACAATTTATTAATTAAGGTTTAAATTACGCAATGTAATTGAGTCAACAGACAGTCCACCTGACTCAACAACAGCAGAGGCAGACAAACCCTCAGGTAGCCTTTAAGACCTTTCAGGCGGTGAATCCACCAGAGTTTAAAGGTTCTGTAGATCCGATTGAGGCAAGGGTCTGGTTGAAGGAGATTGAGAAGGCATTTGATTTAGTCAAGGTGAGGGAGGAACAAAATACTGAGTTTATAAGTTACTATCTGAAGAATGAAGCCACCTACTGGTGGGAAACTGTTAAAGTGTTGTAAGGTACTGATGATGTTGCGTGGGATAGATTCAAGGAGTTGTTTCTAGAGAAGTATTTCCCTCAGTTTGTTCAGGATCAAATGGAATTGAAATTTCTGAAACTCAAGCAGGGGAATATGTCAGTGGTAGATTATGAAAGCAAGTTTGAGAAATTGTCGAGGTTTGTGCCATCTTATGTGGACAATGATAGGAAAGAAGGCTAAGAGGTTTCAGAAAGGACTCAAGTCATGGATCCGTGCAAAAGTGGCTATATTTGAATTGGACACATATGCAGGAGTTGTGTAAAAATCTATGATGGCGGAGACAAAAAGTGAAATGTCTCAGAAAGAGAGGAAAGGTAAGAAGCGGAAGTTTGAAGGGAATGAAGGACCGTCTCAAGTAGGGAAGTTTCCAAATTTCAATCAGAGGAAAGGCAAGTTCCAACCATGAATAAATTTTAATCGATAGAATACAGGCAACGGAGGGCAAGGTAATCGTCCAGCAACTGGAAACCAACCAACCCAGTAGAGGCCAGCTCTACCAGATTGTCAAGTCTGTAGAAAGAAGCATGAGGGTGTATGCAATAAGTTGAATGTGGTATGCTACAGATGCATCCAGATGGGGTACTATTCAAGGGAGTGTCATAACCAGCCAGCCAGGGAGCCAGCTAACAAGGATTAGCCTGCCAGAAATCAGGCAGGCAAAGTTCTAGCAATTAGGCGTACCTGTTTCAAGTGTGGAAAACCAGGACATATAGTCAGGGATTACAAGGTACCAATTCCAGTCAATAATACACCGCGAATCATGGGAGCTACTCCGACAGTAAATGAACCTCCCAGAGATAGAGTTTATGACATGTTTGTGAAGGATGCTATCATGGATACTGATGTTGTGGTAGGTACGCTTATTGTGATTTCTTTATGTGCTAAAGTGCTAATAGATTCGGGAGCAAATCGATCATTTATTTCTCAAGATTTTCTTGATAAGATGAATTATCCAATTGAATTGCTAAGTGAGATTATGATAGCAGAATTAGTAAATCAGGAGCGTGTATCTTTGAACAAAGTGTGTAAGAACTGTGAGATTGAGATTTATGGCAATAAGTTTAACGCTAACTTGATACCATATAAGTTAGGAGAGTTTGACGTTATTTTAGGAATGGACTGGCTATCTAAGCATGATGCTCGGATAGACTATCGTAACAAGAAGGTAATTTTGAAGTCGTCAGACAAGAAAGCGGTGACGTTTAAAGGTCAGAAGAAAGTATAGAAGTTCCTGACGATGATTCAAGCTAAGAAACTATTACGACAAGGATGCGAGAATTTCATTGCCTACGTGATAGACAAAAGTCAGGAGCCAGCAAAACTGGAAGATATTCCTGTGGTAAATGAATTTCCTGAGGTATTTCTAGACGAACTATCAGGACTTCCTCCAGATAGAGAAATTGAATTTGCAATCGATTTAGCACCTGGAACGGAACCAGTATCTATGGCCCCCTACAGAATGGCGCCAGTTAAAATGAAGGAATTAGCAAAGAAATTACAAGAACTATTGGAGAAAGGAGTGATTCGACCCAGTGTATCCCCATGGGGTGCACCGGTATTATTTGTTAAGAAGAAAGACCGAAGCATGAGATTATGGATCGACTATCGGGAACTCAGTAAGCTTACGATCAAGAACAAGTATCCATTACCTCGAATTGACGATTTGTTTGACCAACCGAAAGAAGCCAAGTATTTTTCTAAGATTAATTTGAGATTCGGATATCATCAATTAAAGATCAAACCTGAAGATATACCAAAGACAACTTTCAGAACAAGGTACGGTCATTACAAATTTCTAGTGATGTCTTTTCGATTGACCAATGCCCCAACCGCATTTATGGACTTGATGAACAAGATTTTTAAGGAATACTTGGATAAGTTTGTAATTGTGTTTATCAATGATATTTTAATCTACTCAAAGTCAACGGAAGATCACACGGAGCATCTAAGGATATCTTTAGAAATTCTGAGAAAGAAGAAGTTGTATGCCAAGTTTTCAAAATGTGAGTTTTGGTTACAAGAAATTCAATTTTTAGGACACGTGGTAAGCAATGAAGGAATCAAAGTGGACCCAACAAAGATTGAAGCTATTACGAATTGGGAAAGGCCAAAAATACCAACAGATGTGAGAAGTTTCTTGGGATTAGCAGGATATTATCGACGATTTATTCAAGATTTCTTAAAGATTGTGACACCTTTGACGAATCTTACCAGGAAAAATGAGAAGTTTATATAGAATAAGAAATGCAAAGAAAGTTTTCAAGAGTTGAAGAAGAGGCTAATCACGACGCCTGTTTTGTCACTTCCAGATGATCAAGGGAATTTCGTAATCTATAGTGATGCTTCTCATAAGGGATTAGGTTGTTTTTTGATGCAGCATGATAAAGTCATTGCATTTGCATCTAGACAACTGAAACCTCATGAGCAGAAGTATCCTACTCATGACTTGGAACTAGCAGTGATAGTATTCGCCTTGAAGATTTGGAGACATTACTTATATGGAGAAAGATGCGAGATTAATACGGATCATAAGAGTTTGAAGTATATATTCACACAAAAGGAGTTTAACATGAGACAGAGGAGATGATTGGAGCTAATCAAAGACTATGATTGCACGATTAACTATCATCCATGAATAGTGAATGTGGTAGCAGATGCGTTAAGCAGAAAAGAAAGACTGAACATGTTGACAATACCTGAAGAATTATACAAGGAATTTTAGAACTGGAATTGGAGGTCAGAATTTCCAAGCCTAGTGAAGTAAAGATGTATAACATGACGTTTCAGCCAGAATTATTGGAGAAGATAAGAAAATGTCAAGAAAAAATAATGGATCAGGATATCAATCGTTTGGTTAGAGAAGAGTTATGCACTCAGAAGGACGATCAGGGTATTCTTAGATTTTCATCACCAGTGAAAGAATTGAAGAATAAAATTCTACAAGAAGCTCACAACTCAAGGTATTCAATCCATCCCGGAAGTTCCAAGATGTACAGGGATTTAAAGGAGAATTATTGATGGCCAGACACGAAAAGAGAAATTGTAGAATGGATTAGCAAATGTTACACGTGTCAAAGAGTTAAGGCATCTCCTTCCTCCAAGCCCCACTGGGTTCTTCTACAAAACAAGCCCTGAGTTCCTTATATTGTGAACACGTATTCTCTCAATGACTCTATTAACCAGTGGAACAAAAAGTTTGTGGTCTTGGAGTGGAAGTAGGGTGACTGGGGAGTTTAATTCAGACGTGATTTCAGCTGTCCAGTAGACAGTTCTCACTACATCCTTCACCTCACAGATGCTGAGCTCTACGATCGTGATCTCCTTATTGATGATAATGGAAGGACCCCTTATTGGGAGTTTATTACCGAGATGAAGCTCATCGGGGCTGGTATTAACAACCTTTCTAGAGAGGATATTTATTTTTATTCTATCTCAAACTTGGTCAAGTTTGTTCTTATATCCATATTTTCTTTGTTTTGTTTAAGCTGATGAGGCCCTAGATGTACTGACTGATAAGAGTGACATGATTATGGGAATGATGGCTAGGGAAGCTGCCAAGAAGGTTAATCACATTCCCAAAGTCCCGACATTCCTTGAGGCCTCCGGCTCTGGAAAGAAAAGGGTCAAGGATTCAGATGAAAACGTGAAGATCCCCTTCAAACCTTTGTGGGGCATATCCACCAATGACTTGGTGTTCAGAAGTTTGGCCCTTGCTCTTGAATGGTCCAAGAATTGCATCACTTCCCTAGACCTTCTTCAAGTCTCATCGGGTGAGAAATTACTCGAGGTCGGTCGGGACTTTCTGTGTTGGGGACTCGGCCCTCTTGAGTCTTGCTTGATCTTAGTATTTCACCTCTATTCCCTTTGGAGTTAACCTTCTTACGACTTCTCTTTTTTGTTTTCTTTGCTAGGCCAATCCCTACTTTGTTGCATCTTCTACACAAAGCATCAAGATGAGGAGTGACTACGCTACACTCTAAACCTCCATGAAAAAGATGAAGATCTCTTCACATAAGTGGGAGTCTAAGGCACATCAAGCAGAGGACAAAGCCGCTCTCCTTGAGAAGAAGCATGCCAAGGAGATGAAAAGGAGGAAGATGGAGTGGAGAAAGTTTGTGAATTGTATCATGGATCCAATGAGTTTCTTCAGATGATGAATGATCATGATGATCAGATGCGTCATGTGAACCTGGCTATGGGCTGGCAAAGGGGCGTCAAGGATGTTTATGACATGTATACAGATGTGGTTGATCCGAGCCTTTTCACTTGCCCTTGGAAAGTTCCCATGTTGGATCCATCCGGACATGCCTCCGGGTCCGTACTAGAGACCTCCCGCCAGCAATATCCATCTAGTTCGAGCCGCAGGGGTTCTGGTTCTAAGGGAAAAGCTCCTTCAGGAAGCCCTAGCTCCAAGGCGGCTCTGTACGGAAAGATCCGGGAGCTGGATACATTTATTTTTTTCTAAAATTTTTGTCATATAACTAAAATATATAGATGTTGATATCCGTATGGTTGGATCATTCATAAAAAAATTTAAAAAATTGAAACATCAATATAGGACTAAACACCAGTAAAAGGTATTAGTCAAATTATTGGTTGACTGTTTAAATAGCAAACCAAATACGTATATTTTTTTTCAAAATTGTTATTATATTACTAAAATATATAGCTCTTAACATCCTTACAGTTGGATCATTTATTAATATTTTCAAAAAAATCGATACATTAATATGGGACTAAACACTAGTAAGAAGTACTCACCATACTACTGGTGGACTGTTAAAATAGCAAAACAAATACATTTACTTTTTCAAAAACATATCATATCACTAAAATATATAGATGTTGACATACATACGATTAGATCATTCGTAAATAGTTTTAAAAAAATAAAACAGCAATATGGGACTAAACACTAGTAAGAAATACTTGTCAAACTATTGGTTGACTGTTTAAATAGCAAATAAAGTACGTATATTTTTTTTCTAAAATTGTTATCATATTACTAAATATATAGATCTTGACATCCGTACGGTTGGATCATTCATAAATATTTTTAGAAAAATCGAAACACTAATATGGGACTAAACACTAGTAAGAATTACTCGTCAAACTACTAGTTGACTGCTAAAATAGCAAACCAAATATATTTATTTTTGTCTAAACTTTTTATCATATCACTAAAATATATCGATATTGGCATCTGTAAGGTTGGATCATTCATAAATATTTTTAGAAAAATCAAAACATTAATATGGGATTAAACACTACTAAGAAATACTCGTCAAAGTACTAGTTGACTGTTAAAATATCAAACCAAATAAATTAATTTTTTTTTAAAATTTTTATTATATTACTAAAATTGACTACTCGTAGTCACATTTATAAATATGACTACCGTCGGTCAAATTTGATTTTAATAATATTCGTTTATCCTGGGCGGGAATTTTAGTGCCAAAATATAAATTTGACCGCCTTTAAATATGATTGTTTGCGGTCAAATTTATAGCTAACAAATTTTGTTCACTTGGCGGGAAGTTTCCATTTCTTTTTTTTAGGACTCAAAAAAATAAATATGACCGAACAAATTTGACCAGAAAATAAATTTGACCACCGCTAGTCAAAATTAAATATTGACCATTAGTAAATAAATGTTTGACCTCAAATTTGACTGCTTTCGGTCAAATATAAGTCTGACGAGTTATAAATAAAAGTTGACCGTAAATATGATCGCCGTTGGTCAAATTTAGCCACAATCATGTTTAGCTAGTTAAATTTACACTTGTTTTTTTGTAGTGAATATTGATGGGAGTTGTCACACAACCTTTGTGAGATGGGCAGTTTGCTAATTAATAAGTAGTCGGTTAACTCTAGTAGCATGAGGCGTTTTGGTATATGCCCAAAAATAAATAGACTCGACAACTAAAATATCATACTAATATGGAATTAAGCATGCCCAACAAGTTCAACAAGTTTTATGGGCCTAGGGAGAGACAAACAAACAACCTCAGGATGCAAGAAAAAAGCTGGTGGGCCTTACAGTATGGGCTTATTGTGATTTCGTTGTTTGGAATATGCTAGTGCACAGTATTGTGACCAAGATGTTGCATAAAGTAGATTAGGATAAAAAAAAGTCTTTAGTCCAATCCATAATAAAATATATAGTCTCATTCAGCCTCCACGGACTAGTCGACTAGGTAGGGTTGTTCATCAATTAAGCTGTTCGCGAACAAATTCGAGCTCGTTAAGGGCTCGTTTGGCTCGGTTTGTTTAAAAACTAGAGCTTGAGCTCGAACATAAAAATATGTTCATGATGCAGAACGAGCTTGAGCCGAGTTTTAATATATTTGACACAAACTCGGCTTGAGATTGGCACGTTAATGCTTAAAAATATTATTTTCTGAATTTTTTAATTATACTTATACCACATAATTAGTTAGATATTTAAATATATACATAGATGAAGAGAGATGAGGACAAGGGCTTTTCATGTTCATAACCAAATCACCACTAAATTAAAAACACAACCAAAGCCAACTAAATTCTTTAAACAACTGCTTACAAATTCTTCACTTCTTAATAAAACCCTAAATCTGAAGCCACATTTTGTTGATAAAATCCTGAATCAGAAGCCACACTTAATTGAAATAAAGAGGAGGTAATTTTCCCGTGTTGATCGTAGTCAACACCCGTCTCAACAAACAAGAGCTTGATACTAGAAATAGGAATGGTGGGAAAAGCAAGTGGTGAGGTCATGGGGGTTGTTATAATTTTGATGAGATTTGACGATGTTTTCGAGATAAGTAAAAATGATAATTTAGGATCAAGAACTGAGAATGAGAACAGAGAATAGATGATAGGGGGATTGATAATATAAGTTTAGTCTTTTAAATAATAGGGTTGGGCTTAAATTAAATGTTTAGATATTTTGGTTGGACTTGAATTGGTTAGGTTGGACCGACAAGGTTGCTTTTTATTTTTTATTTTATTTGTCAAAGAGTTGCTCGGTTGTGCTCGAACTCGGCTCGACTCATATTTCTTGGCGAACAACCTCGAGTTCGGCCCGTAAGTAAACGAATTTGAGTTCGAACACGCTTTTTTGTTCAAGAAAGAAGCTCGACTCGACTCGATTCATTGGAAAAAAAATTAAAACTCCACTCGTTTATGTCAAAAATCGGCTCGACTCAGTTTAGGTACGTATAGCCCTATGACTCGCTAGGATCCGGTCAATAATGAAGTATAGTATTTGAAAGTTTTTTTATAACTTACAGGATTTTCATGGTAGCTTATGAATGGAGTAAATCGGGGTTGCCAATATGATCTAGGGTCCAACATGTACCTAGGGCTACCAGAATGGAATTATTGTATTATCATGATATCATTACCCAAGATAGCTCACAAAAGGAGTTGATGGAGGGGCCTCCTCGTAGTTTGTAGAGGTAATTTTTCGAATGTAGTCTATCTCTTGTTTGCATACATTAAATGTGGGCCCCACTATGCTGATGTGGCATATGGGCACTTTTTGGTATCATTTATGTATCTAGAGTAACACTTTAATATCAACTATAACTTTTTTATTTAAGCTAATGAAATATTTACACAACCTAATGTAACAGTTTATGAAGTTATTGTAACAGTTTATGAAGTTATTGTAACAGTTTACCCAGAAAAATTGAAAATGTACTATTTAAATATAATCAATGCCAAAAAAACAAATCATTAACACAACAATACCAATTCTGAAAAACATCCAACCATCCAAACTAATAACCAAGCGCAAAAATAACTATGTTAAACTGCTTAAACAAACCATCAAATACATATTTACAAGAATGACAACCACAATATTCCTAGGTTCAATTATAATAGGAATTAATGATGCGGCCACAATTCGCTCAAAATCTTCATACCCAAAGACATCACCATTTGATATAAATGAATTGATACTGTAGCCATGTGCCAAACCACCTGATATCAAAATAAACCAAATAAAAATAACTATCACATATACCGTTAATAACATTCTACCATTATATCAAATAAAGTCAACATAGACTTTTGCTTTTTGAACTAAAATGCTGCTACCTAAAATATGTATACATATGGTCTAACCAAATTTCATTTCAGTACATCATGATATTCTTTTTTTTAAATTTTTTTATCATAAGTGTTTTAAAATTGAAAAAAGAAAAAATAGCACAACAGTTAGAATTTGCAGTCTATAGCAGGTTCATAAGATATAAATGCTTGATGTAAAATCCTCATTCTCTGTATAACAATATACCCTATCTTCGCTTAATGCTTAATATTTGAAGGGATATCCATTATACTTTAGATACTTCATATTACCTTAAAAGATCTACATAGGTTTGAGAACTACTCCACATTGTTAGACCAAATACTAGATCATTTTCCCATTCACAGGTTCCAGAAACATGATGACTATTAGTCATATCTCGTGCTTTACTCTCCAAACAAACGCACAAAGCCACTTTTCGTGCAGCATCTAGAGTTGTAAAGCAACATGATAAAGATGCTAGTCTTAGAACTTCTATAAAGAAGTTCTAAAGAAGGCGGGTTATTATATTATTAGCATTTACTGGAAATAAGAAAAGTGAATAGACAGAGAGCTTTACCACCAATAGGAACACCTACTTTAGTAGTTCCTCCACATCGACCCAAAATATATCGCGAGACACTACAATCACTGACTGAGAATAATCAATACATAAAAGATCACTAAATCAAACAAATTTGACATGTTACCAAATCCTATATAGTACAACTGTCTAAACATGAAAATTAACAAGACAAATAATAAGGTCAAGCAACAACTAATTGACACACCTATTACCTCACCATGATATTCCAATAATCTAACTAATACTAAGCAAATCTCTTGTAGACTAACTTGGTGAGTTTTATCATAGTATCCACAATTTAACATATAAAGATATAATTCAACTTACTAAAATTTATATATAATCATTTGAAAAAACATGCTCTGCTCTGATATAAACTCGAAAATCGCTGTGAGTTTTGCTAGAACTTGTATTACAAAAACAAGCTCTTTAAGGTTTGTGCACATTGTTCCGAAAAAGAGTAGACACAAGTGAATTGTAAATCACGTTTATAGGTTGGACTAATATATACAAGATATAAAGATATAGAGTTTGCACATAGACCAATTCAAAGTATTGGATTTAGTAAAAAGCTGCTAAAGTAACAAGTCAATACATGTTTAGCAGTATTGATTTTACAACCATGAATATCCAGGGAATATTGTCAAGCTAATTTTCCCAATAACTTCGAGCATAGTTCATCTCTCTCTGTCGAAAATTAAATTGGTGCTGCACATATGACTTTGACATGAAATTGAAGAATGAGACATTAAATACTATTGAAACTCCAAGTTTAGGATATGAGCACAAAGGACCAAATGTCGTGGTTTAAATTGCTTGCATTTCCAAATCTCGGAAACACTCCAAAGTATACAAACTTCATAAAACTAACCCTTCACCTTAAAAAACCTTAAACCTCGTGCATATCATTCAACATTTGTAGGAATAAAGATAAGCAAGATTCACAATCATCAACATCTTTCCAACACACACACGTGGAAGAAAGATTGCAGTGCAAAACTTATTTTCCTCAGATTTTGGACACTGCAACTAGTAAATGATATCAAGAAATACTAATACAATTTTCAATCTTGTATGCAAGATTCTTTTGGGTGAAATTAATAAAGTTCAGCTGGACTTTTTTGTTCTTATTCACCTGCACTGAAATGGAAAATAATCTCTGCCTTGAAGAAGTTATCTTTTTCAGTAAGTCCAATATTGACAAGGTTTTATTGAAAAAGGGAATGTGAAATCAGATATCAAAATAACCTTCTGTGTTTTATTTTAGTAACAATAACGAAATCAAAAACACCAGACAAGGAACTCTGTGTTTTATCGAATAAGAACTCGCAAATGCAAACCAACCTAAACAAACATGATAACATGACATTCTTGACAAAATGCTGAACACAAGAAATACATTCTTCAGTCTAGCGTCATGTGTTTAGATAAATGGTATATTATAGGAAAAGAGCCCTTAATCACAAAAATAACAAACCGTAGTAACTGAAACAGGGGAACACATCAACAAATTCGAAAGTATGATGCCTCGGATAAAATATAAGAATAAAAGACCTAACCTCAGATCTATTGTCGAGTATGTCTGATATATCTTCCAAGCCTTCATTACAAAATCAAAACCAAAACCAAAACCATTTTAACCTTATATGAATTTTTTATCACAGAAAAATCATTTACAAATGCAAATTAAAAAGGGGGTAATACTTACGAGTTCAAGCTTTTAACTATTTCAGCCATTACACCTAAGCGCCAAACCCTGATCGAGAGAAAAAGGTGAAAACAAGCTTAAAAAGCCACTGACAAGCCCTCAAAACAAAAAGAGTATTTAATTAAAAAAATTAGTGGAGGTAAAAGTTAAAATATTGAACTAATTAAAATAAAAAAGAAGAGCCCTAATTTGAAGAAGCCCTAGTTTGAAGAAGTCCAATAGCAAAGCATCAAATCAAGGCCTCAAATCCATTGAGAAGCTTGAAGAAGTACTTATTGTTGGATATTTTAGTGTGATTGAATTGATTAGTTAATCAATGTAATCATAATGACACATCGAACAAGTCAGGAGAGTACGGAGTGTGCGCTATGTTCGAGTTTATTATGATTTTGGTATTATTGTTTATGGGGCATGTTCATTGGCAACAGACACATCTGTTGGGAAAAGATGTATCTGTTGGCATTAGACAAAACATGTCAGACACATCTGTTCGGATAAGATGTGTCTGTTGGAATTAGACAAACCTGTTAAATTAAGATGTGTATGTTGACAAAAGACAAATCTGTTGACATATATATATAGGTGTTGCATTGATCATTTTATGCATGGTTCATTTGAAATTCACAACAAAATACATTCTCTTTTCTTGCATAATTTCTAACTTTATCCGATTGATTTATTTGGTGAACCAAAAATAACTTCAATCTGAAAGTGTTCACACGACTTCAGAAAAATCCAAGTTAATACCATTTCCCCAACAAAGATTGAAGTTATTTATATTCTGAAGACGACGAACGGAGAATCTATAACAGATATGACAAGCAAGTTTGCAAAACTGGACAAGTTTGAGGGTCAGGATTTTAGAAGATGGAAGAACAAGATGCATTTTTTGTTGGCCACGCTAAAGGTTGTGTATGTTTTAAGTACCCCATGTTAGAAGTGATTGAGAATGAAACTGTTGAGCATACAAGGAAATGCTGCAAATGGGAAAACAATGATTACATCTTTCACGGTCACAACGATCACATCTTAAAGGGTATGTCTGATTCCTTTTTTGATGTATATCAAAATGTTGAATTAGCGAAAGAATTATGAGATTCTCTTGAATCCAAGTACATGGCAGAAGATGCTCCTAGTAAGAAGTTTCTGATCAGTAATTTTATGAATTATAAAATGGTCCATTCTACATCGACGATGGAACTATATAATGAATTGTTAAGGATTCTGAGACAGTTTGTTCAACACATTCTGAAGATGGATGAATATATCTCTGTTTATGGTGTTATAGACAAACTGCCACCATCATGGAAGGATTTTAAGCACACCTTGAAACATAATAAGGATGATATGACGCTGGTTGAACTTGGAAGTCACTTTAGAATTGAAGAGGCTTTGAGGACTCAATAAAATGAGAATAATCCTATAGGCAAGAACCAAGTCAGTAACACTTCAGTGAATATCGTTGAAGATGGTAAATCTTATAAGAATTCTAAGAATAGCAAGGGTGATAAACAAAAATTTAAAGAAAACAATACCAACTCCTCCAACAAAAGGCCTAAGATTGCATGTTGAAAGTGTGGCAAACCTGGACATTTTAAGAAGGATTGTCGGGTTGGTAAAAGTAAGTAGGAAAGGCAAAATACTGGTCTGACTGGATCCAAGGATCTAGAAATGCGACAAGGTCAGATTTTAATAAAAAATAGTAATTTTGTTCATAATTATGTTTCACTAATATCTGAGGCATTTTATGTGGAAGATGATAATGTTTCTTGGTTGATTGATTCTGGAGCAACGAGTCATGTATGTAAAGATCTTCGTTGGTTCATAGACTTTGAACCAATCGAAGATGGATCTATCTTAAAGATGGGAAATGTTGCAACTGAACCGATCAAAAGACTAGGAAATGTTAAGCTAGTTTTTACTTGTGGAAAATGTATATTATTAAATAATGTGTTGTATGTTCTTGGGATTTGAAAGAATCTCTTGTCTAGTGTTGTATTAAATAATTGTGGATATAAGCAAGTTTATGAAAGTGACAAGTATATCGTGTCAAAACATGGCACTTTTGTTGGCTTTGGTTACTTATGTAATGGTATGTTTATGTTAAATGTAAATATTCCATTTAATGATGAATCTGCTTGCATGGCTTCTATTAGTACTAGCGTAAATTTAAATTAACCAGAATTATGGCATGCTAGACTAGGACAAGTACATTATAAAAGAATAAATGATATGTCTAAAATGAGCCTCATACTTGATGTTGATTTAAGAAAAGAAAAATGTAAAACATGCATGTTAACAAAGATAACTAGAATGCTCTTTAAAGATATATTACTTTTATTGATGATGCTTCTAGATTTTGTTATGTATATTTGTTGCATGCTAAAGATGAAGCTCTTGGATTCTTTAAAGTATATAAAGAAGAAGTAAAGCTAAATCATGGTACCTTGATTAAAAATATACGTAATGATAGAGGACGTGAGTATTATGATCCGGTATACTTTCAATCTGCTGGTATAATACATCAAACCACGACTCCTTATACACCACAGTAAAATGGTGTGGTAGAAAGAAAGAATAGGACTTTGAAAGAAATGGTTAATTCTTTATTGTCCTACTCGGGTTTTGTAGAAATTTAGTTCTGAAACTATATAAATATATAAGTATGAGACAACTTCTGTGAGAAAATGCTCATTTTGTCAATATATTGAAGTTGAGAGAAACCATAATTAATACGTGCAGAGTTTTTTCATGCTACTTCTTACAAAATATATAGAACTGATAAAACTAACTAACAAAGCTGATGGGCTAGTAAATAGGATCCACTCCTACATTATCTCCATCACTCCAGACTTATTCAAATACTCCTAATACTGCGTAACTCCCAGCTGACCTGGTCTTGGCAAAACAAATCTTATTTAAAACGTAACTTAAATAAATAACCCAAATAATTAATAACTAAATTTAAGATTATTCCAACAATCATCCCCTTAATCTTAAATTTATGAAGCACTTCTCTTCATTTTTGTGATGCACTTCTCACCATTATCTCTTCATTTTATGATGCACTTCTCACCACTATCAAGTTTGATGCACTTCTCATCAAAAACAATTTTGGAGTACTTCTCTCCACGGTGCACTTCTCACCCACAACTTCAAATATAATTTCATTTTGATAGCTTATGAATTATAGTGATCTCCTTTAAATAATGGAATAGAGACTGAGAAGTTGTTTGATGCCATGGAATATGAAGGACAATATATATACTCTTATATATATATATAGGTGTATATATAAAAATAACTCACAAGCCCTAAATCATGAGGCTCAGATACCAAATGTAGAAAATTAGTTCTGAAACTATATAAATATATAAGTATGAGGCAGCTTCTGTGAGCAAATGCTGATTTTGTCAATATATTGAAACTGAGAGAAAATATAATTAATACGTGCAGAGTTTTTTGATGCTACGCCTTACAAAATATAAATAGGATCCACTCCCACATTATATCCATCACTCCAGACTTATTCAAATACTCCTAATACTGCGTTACTCCCAGTTGACCTAGTCTTGGTACAGATAAAACAAAATACATCTTATTTAAAACATAACTTAGATAAATAACCCAAATAATTAATAACTAAATTTAAGATTATTCCAACAGGTTTGAGTGAGGGTTTTTGGGGTGAGGCTATGTCGACATCCTGTTATTTATTTAATCAAATTCCTAGTAAGAGGAATAAAATTACCCCTTATGAACTTTGGTATAAAAAGTCACATAAATTGAGTTTTCTGAGAGTTTGGGGATGTAGACCAGTTGTAAGACTCAGTGAACCTGTAATAACCCCCAAAATTTTCAACTTTTTGTAACCCTTGTGAATAGTGTATTTGCTAAATGAGAAAACTTTTCATGCCACACTGTGTAGAGGTTCTGTTATGGATATTCTGAGATTTTATTAGTACTCTATATGGTATATAAGTGTATGTAAAGATCGTCGGAATCCAATTCCGAACACTTTGATTTTTCCCGGAAATCCACTAGATACGGAGAGAATTGAGTATAAGGTAATAGGATAAAAAGGATTTAAATTAAAGGATTATAAGAGAGGATCATAAAAGGAATATAATATATTGAGAAAGGTTAAGGGAACCTAAGTAATAAGATCCTGGGTATGATCCCTCAAACGATAAATGAAAATGAAAGTTAAGCGAACCGTATAACAGATCAGCGGTCATTAGGCAAATAATTAGGAAGTTAATCAAAGGGATTAGAGAGGATGATGTCACCCAACCAATGAGAAGAGCACAAGGAGGGAAAGATGACATCATAGCATGACATAAGCATGACATGGGAAGGAAGGAAATGTGGTGGAATATTAACCACACAAAATCAAGGTTAAATTGGTAATTAACCAGAAACAAATCAAATATTCAACCAACCAAGCCAAACAATTCATTTTTCATCAAAACAAGAACACAAGGCATTTTATTTTCTTCATGCTCTCGGCTTTTTCATTTTCAAGAAGCTAGAATTTTCAAAACTCAAGATCAAGGCTTCCTAAATTGGTAAGGTAATTCCCTAGTCATCCTTATGCATAGTTATGGCTATATTATGAGTTTAAGCATTCAATTCTTTCTCAATCTTCTTCAAGAAATCAATGAAGAAGATAATGAATAGTGATTTCAAAGTTTTTAACTTGATTTTTTCTTGTTTTCCTTTAAGATCCAAGCTTTCCTAAGACTCCTCAAGGCTTCCTAAGGCTTCCTAGCTACTCCCACCACTTCAAGGAAGGTATATCATCTCCAAACCCTAGATTCCTTTGTATAATAAGGTGATTTTGATTGTTATGATGATATAGTAGCTTAATGCTTGTGGTTTAGAGTTTGGGTTGGAGTGGTAGTGAAATGGAATGGTGAATCTTGTTGTTTTGGTTAAAAGAACTTAAGTATAGTTAAATTCAAGCTTAGGCATAAGTATAAATGTTAATATTGAATTGATTGGGGCTGTTATGATGTGATAAGGATGGACTTTGGTTGTATGAATGGGTTGAGGTTGAATTGTGATGGTTTTTGAATGGTTTAAATTTGGGAAATCGCGTAAACATAGCCGTCGTAATATCCGATTTACTTTAGACTGCTTTTGTTCATAACATTTGGACCCGAGAACTCCCTGCTAGATTATGACCATTGCCATGTTTAGATAGCTCATGTTACGAGCTTCGTTTTGATATGTAGTTCGTTCGATTCTGATGCACGGTTTAGGAGAAACGACCGTTTCAAGTAACGGCGTTTCGCGAACGAAACTTTTCCCCTCGCCTTACTTTGAAACATAGGTTAAAGACCAAAAAGGGTTAATTAATGTATGAAACAATTATGGTAAGTGTGTTAGGCAGTTGGTAAGACACCCGCGAAAGAATCGCCTTAAAACCCGTAATGGTTAATTTATTAAAAATGGTGGAGCCGAGGGTACTCGAGTGACTTAAGAGAATCAGTAAGCGCAAAACGAGCGTTAAAGTCTAAGTTGGTTAAAGTATAGATTTACAAGTGACTTTGGTTTAATTCCAACTTACTTGTCGTTTATAGGTTACCAGACTCGTCCCGAGCCTTTTATCACCCCCAGTCGCTCAGGCAAGTTTTCTACCCGTTATACTATTGTTGTGATGTATATGTGTATATGCATGATCTCGAAATTCAACTATCGTGTTTGCCACTATACCATCTATGTCAGATTTTAACACTAAAAATCTCATAGCTGTAGTGGTTTTAAGATAGCCCAGAAAGATATAGTCAACAGTCTTTGGACCTAGTTTCTTTCTCTTGTGTTCAGGAACAAGCACCTTAGCAAGGCACCCCCACACACGAAGATACTTAAGACTAGTCATCCTGCATTTCCATAACTTTAAGGGTGTTTTATCCATGCGTTTCAGAAGAACTCTATTCAAAATATGGCAAGCCGTATTTAGAGCCTCTCCCCACATGTATTTAGGCAACCCAGAGTTAATAAGCATACTATTAATCATATCTCTAAATGTTCTGTTCTTTCGCTCAGCAACCCCATTAGACTCAGGTGTGTATGATGGAGTAACTTCATGAACTATACCATTGTTTGCACAAAATTCATTAAAAGCATTACTCGTATACTCACCACCTCTATCAGATCTCAACCTTTTAAGTAACTTACTAGTTTGTTTTTCTACTTCAATTTTATATATAATGAATTTACTAAGTGATTTATCCTTATGTCTAAGTAAATAAACATAACAGTATCTACTACTATCATCTATAAAAGTAATGAAGTATCTAAACTGGTCCTTGGTCAACACACCACCAAATTCACAAATATCAGTGTGTACTAAATCTAACAAGTCTGAATCCCTAACAACGTTATGAAAAGGTTTCCTTATTTGTTTAGCAGGCACACATACTTGACATTTATAATTATTTTCTATGATATGTTTTGGTATCAACTCTAAGTTCATCATGTTCTTAAGAGCACCAAAGTTTAAATGACCTAGTCTAGGATGCCATATATTCGAGGATTCAATACAGTTAACAGAAGGAATAACATTATTATTCAAATTTCCCAAAACGGGATCCGCATTAATAACAAATAAACCATTTGACAGGTAACCCTTGCCAAAGAATGTACCAGTGTGAATAAGAACTACTTTATTACATTTGAACGAAATTTCAAAACCACTAGAAACTAAACAGCTTCCACTTATTATATTTCTACGCATGTCGGGAACATGATGCACTCTCGTCAGAGATAGAATACGTCTTGAAGGGAACTTCAGATCCACGTTTCCAACTCCATGTACTTGAGCACCACTAGCATTCCCCATCTTCACAGTCAGGCTATGACTCTGTTGATAAGATACAAATAAACTAATATCAGCACAAATATGCACATTAGCTCCAGTATCTATCAACCATTCATTTAACAGATAGGTAAAAAATATCACAAGGTTGTAGGATACATACCGGTCAACGTCGGTTTCAGAAGCCGTAGCCTCACCAACGACCATATTCACTACAGGCCCACTTGCGGTTCCAAGCACAACGTTTTCTTGTGCTACCTGGGTTTTCTTCGCTTTCTTCGTAGGGCAGTCCTTACTCCAGTGCCCAACTTGCCCACAAGACCAGCATGGTTTGTTTGCCTCGGGTTTCTTGGCCTTGTCCTTGTCACTCTTAGGTTTATTACTATTAGCTTTCTTAGCAAAAGCCTTCCTCTTCTGTCCTACAGTTGCAATGTTTACCTTCGAGGTACCATGTTCAGTTGGCATCACATGTCCCTGTTTGGACTTGTGTTGTTCTTGCACCGAGATGTCCAGCATAAGGTTGGTCCAGGTGATCTCTCCTTTCTGTCTTTTCAGGGAGAGAGAGAACTCTTCCCAAGACTTCGGGAGCTTTTCCATCACACTCATCACCTTGAACTTCTCCGGGAGGTCCATTCCAGACTCCTTCAAAGCATGCACTATCATCTCGAACTCATGCACCTGCTCAGTCATGGACTTATTATCCACCATCTTGAACTCGAGGAACCTTGCCACGGAATACTTTTCGAGACCTTGTGAGTCAGTATTATGTGTCTGGTCCAACATCTCCCATAAGAGTTTTGTAGAGTAGGCATCAGAAGAATAGACATCAAACAAAGTGTTTGTTAGTGCCGCCAGAATGGCCGCCCTAGCCACTCCATCCTTCTCAGCCCACTTCGCAAAAGCCTTAACTGTGTCAGCCTTTTCTTGATCCACTATTGGTTTCTCATATTCCACAACCGGCCATAGACCCTTTATAGTCAGCCACAACTTCATCCTTTTCTACCAGCGAGAAAAGCCAATGCCACCTTTGAATTTCTCCGGTAAACCGGTTAGTTCAACAGCTTGTGGGAAACTATAGGTGGTCCAATCAATGGCCCCAGCAGTTGCACCCGAACCGCTACCACCACCAATGATAACCTCACTTTCGTTAACCATTATGCTAAATTCTAAATAACCAATATTCTCTTCAAGAATGTTGTAAATTTCACCAACAAATATTGCAACATAGAGGCAAGTGTATAAAGAATTTAGCAAGTTCAGGCCAAGGCCACAGTCAACAAAACAAAGCATGCATGTAAATAAAATCAGTAATTGAAATAACAAAGAGAGAAAAGAAGATGTACCCAAAACCATAGCTTTCAACAGAGTCTGAAAATAATGGTACACAGATACAAAATGCCAAGAGAAATGATCACAGCTGAGTCACCAGGCCTTGCTCGAAGTCCTGGCTGCTCTTGAAGAGAATATTGCCCCCTACCTGCTGCGTTTGGGATGCGTGCAATATCTCCACCAGGATAAAACAGCTTGGAGTTGATGTTAACAGCAGCAACAAAACCTCCACCTCGACCAGCACCTCAGTCGCCGGAAAAACCAACCTATAGCACTTCAAACTTGTGTTTTTGTGGGAGAGAAAATGCAGAGAGGGAGAAGAGAGGAGAATGTTGTGTGGTGTGTTTCATCAACAACTTAGGCCCTCTATTTATAGTAGAGGCTAAGTGTAACTTACAACCTTGACATTAATAGACTTTAATATACATTAATATCAGAAATCAAAACTGCTCATTTAATACATAAATCAAAACTGCTGATTTTGAATTTAAATAAAATGTAACAGCTTTTGTATTTAATCCACACATTAAATCAGTTTTAATATTTTTAATTATGAATCTTTATTTATCAGTTACATGTCCAGATTCATTGAATCTGACTCAGCCCACTTACAAAGTGACCAAGCCCAACAGAGACAATATCCGAGCTCGACTGATAAATTAATTCTAATTAAAAAATTAAATCACAAATAAATAAAATCCTCACTTTATTTATTTTCAATGTGGGATAAATGACACATTCTCCATTTCAAGCTTTTACAAGCTACTAGTTTCAACTCTATTTCTCTATGGATTTCATTAAGAAAATTCTTAAAACCATACATGAAAATTTAAGTTCAAATATCATTGAACAATTTCCAATCATTAGATTTTAGGATTAATATCAAGAATATAATTAAATTAAGCTCTAAAATCCTAATTTTCTAACAGAATGATCGAGAGCTCTTACAGATATATTTTAAAATTTGTTTTTAGGTGCTAGTTTTAGAAATTTCCAGAAGTTATTAGTGAATTTTACAAAAAAAACTAATGTGTAGAATTGTCTAGAAACATCTTTAAATTATGTTAATGATGTTTTAGAAGTATGTAGAGATATTATTTTTTAAAATTTATTATTAGTAAAATAAAATTGAATTAAAAAAGGAGAATCTAGAGTTGTCTAGAAATATCTTTATAATATAATTGGTGCAGTAAGCAGACAGGTGTTAGATGCAAAGTTAATTACCATACTTTTTCAATTGTCTCCCATTTTCTATGGCTTTTAGTTAAGTTATTTTTTAATAATTTAATAGATTTCAATTTTATTGATAGGGTTTCTCTAGTGTGTGCCCATGAGCACACATTAAGCATTAAATTTTATGAATTTAGAATATTTTTATTGGAAAAATTGATGTAAATGCAGAGGGTCCATCAACATTTATAACTAAAAACCAATTAAATTTTGACAAGCACATCAGAGAAAATCCCTTATTGATAAATCAAATAGTCTAGGATGAAAATTATCATTGCAAAAAGTGAAAGAACACTAGAAATAAGATTGAGATGAACACCTCAAAAGGGTTGTCTAAAGAGTTAAAAAAGAAAAGGCGACTCAAATTAATTTTTGAAAACAAAAACATGTGTAAATGTCAATTAAATCTAGGCAAGACAAGCACGATTGTAAAATTTTATTAACCAGGCCCATAGGCAATAATGTTCAACTAATATATTATTTTTATAACGGATGATATAGATTAAACGTGGACATGTGTTTTATAAAATAAATATTTAAGGGGTTTATTTGTATTTATTGTGTAAAATAATCAATTAATAATATTAAATAACTATATTATGACAAGAAAAGCCAAAAAAATTAATCACAAAAATTCTAATATTTTAATTTTAATATAATAAGCATGCCATTTCTCAAAGGAACAGTTCTTCAACCTTACATATCTACATATATATAAATACACATATATAAACATATATTAGGATTTTTTTTTCATACTTTTTATAATCATTATTTATTAAATCGATAAGTATTTATTTTTATTGTTATCTATGAGATACATAATAATATTAAGAGCATTATAATGAGATATTGTAATTATCCTTTTTATCAAATATTTTGTAAACACAATTTTATTATATTAGTTCATAATAGTGCTAATTAATGCAAGGTTGGTTTTGCCCGTAAGCAACCAATTTTATCATGTTAGTTTGGTTAGTGTTAATTAATGTGAGACGAGGTTGGTGCTGGTGTGCGAGTAAAGTAAACTAACATATTTCTGGTACACAATGACTTTTTTTGTTAACGATAAGAGGCTTATTTGTTCAACATAATGAGTATTTGTTGTAAACTATATGCACTACAATAAAATAGGACAAAATCGACCGTAAAAAATGGTCGGTTAAGAAGCAAAATGGTCGGTTAAAATAGTCATAACCGACCACAGGGTATGGTCGGTTTTAGCCTGGTCGGTTATGACTTTTGGTCGGGTTTAACCATCATAACCGACCAACATAGTGGTCGGTTAAGTGTCTGGGTATTTTATTCAAATGTGGGGTCACTGAGTCATAACCATCCGTAGGTGGTCGGTTATATCTTTTTTTAAAAAGTTTACTGGAACTCATAACCGATCATGTCAAAGTGTGCACATCTGTCGGTTTTATTTTAGAGGCTAACTTAAATATCATAACCAACCGCCCTCTAAAGAAGACGGTCGGTTTTATGAAGGTGGTCGGTTATGTCCCTTGACGGTCGGTTTCCTGGGTTTTGTAATGGTCAAAAGTGGTCGGTTATGCCTTTTTTCTGTCGGTTTTAAGGTCTGATTTTAAAAAAAATTACAGGTTTTTCTGCAGTCCCTGTATAGCAAACCAAATCAATACACAAACCAATCACAAATCCAATCCAATCACAACAAAACAACCAAATAATAATGATAATCATTATACTATACAACTCAAAATCATTCACAAAAACTAGTAAATTTCACAATTAAACCATAGTAATTAAATCCAACGCAAACATTCACAAACTCCGATAATCGAAGGATTAAACCGTATTATTTCATCATTATAATCAATCCCAAATAACCGACAAAGTATTAAACCATCACAACATATTATATTACATCCCATAACCATCAAATTACAATAGTCTTAAAACCGATCAATGTAAACTAATCCGACAAATCAACATCGGACGATCCACCGCCATCACCGCCGCCATCATCAAAGTCCTCGTCATCGGAGGTCTCATCCTCGGATGTGTAATCCTTATCCACTTCCATAGCACGCAGATTGTTGTCCTAGATATATAAGTTTAATTAAACTAGTTAAAAAGAAGAAACAAAATTTACATGTGAATGAAACAAATAAATAAATAAGAAGGTCAAAAATTATACCTCCGCAAAACGAGCTTTCATCTTTTGGACGATATCTTCAATCAAGGAGCCCATGATATGCACGATCTCGCCACCGATAAGGTATTCCATTGCAATCTTTGGCTAGTAATGGAGGATGGATCCGAGGCCTCGAGACCGGTACGTGCGAATGTAGTTATCTCCGTATCGGAAAGTTAGCAAGCAAACCGATTTGGATTAACACGGATCTCCGAAATTACATTCCTCACGATGGCAAGATATACATTGTTGGGGATGGCTTCACGTTGTCTCGGAGCGGATAAGGATGAGCCGGCTTCATTCGTATGGATTCTCGGTACCGGGTAGCAAGTGTAGGCAAGAGATCGGTGGCCCGAGCATTGGGGAACCCCACCACAAAATTATTTTTCGGCCATGTACCTTGGGGGACTTCCAAGGCTTCCATCCACCAATTCCACGGCTCATCGCATATCGTTCCTACAAATTCATTTAAAATAATTAACGATGTATTTAAAATCAAATAAAAATGCATATAAAATCACATATAAAAATGCATTTAAAATCACATAAATACATATAAAATCAGATATTAACGATGCATTTAAAATCACATAAAAATGCATATAAAATCACATATAAAATATATTTAAAATCACATAAATACATATAAAATAACATATTCACGATGCATTTAAAATCACATAAAATGCATATAAAATCACATATAAAAATGCATTTAAAATCACATAAATACATAAAAAATCACATATTAATGATGCATTTAAAATCGCATAAAAATGCATATAAAATCAAATAAAAATATATTTAAAATCAAATGAAAATACATATAAATTCAAATATTAAAGATGCATTTAAAATCACATAAAAATGCATATAAAATCACATATAAAAATGCATTTAAAATCACATAAATACATATAAAATCACATATTAAAGATGCATTTAAAATCACATAAAAATGCATATAAAGTCACATAAAAATGCATTTAAAATCACATGAAAATACGTATAAATTCACTTATTAAAGATGCATTTAAAATCAAATAAAATGGTCATAAAATCACATAAAAATGCATTTAAAATCAAGTGAAAATACATATAAATTCACTTATTAAAGATGCATTTAAAATCATATAAAATGGTCATAAAATTACATAAAAATTACTGCAATACGCATGGCGGCCGGTGTAGTGTAAACGGGATTTTCCGGATCGGATCCAACTTTCATATGACATTTATCCCACACCTCGAGTCTCGTCGGCTTTTTCTTATTTTTGTTCGTCAAAACCTTTCAAAATATTAAACAACTTATATTAGCACGTCCTAATAATTAGTTGATTATATTAAATATGGTGAACGTGTATATATGTGTGTGATGAAATATAATAATATTACCTCCCGAACTTTATTGAATGACCTTGCACCGGTACTATGCAATCTTTCAACTTGTTTTCGATTGGCGGATCCAACCGATGACTGGTGCAAGTGTCCATCGTTCTTCTCCCAATACTCTAAAAGGTCCTTCCAAAAAGGAACGGACCAATAAGGCGGCTTTAAAGACAACTTGCTCACGCCCTCCTCCCCTGCTTTTCGCTCCACCCTCTTCTTAAGCTCGTTCAAAGTCCTTTTTATCGTCACTTTAATGTGATCTTCCACAATTTTTCGGGCTTTTGAACGGCTTTGCCCCTTAAGATGCCTATAATATTTCAAAAATTGCAAAAAAAAGAAAACAAAGATAAATGCATTATAAAATTAAGAAATAAATGACAATGACAAAAGAAAAATGAATTTTAACTTACTTGAAACATCTCAACTCTTGTATTCAACCAACCCGGGTGACGTTCTTCGATGTCGGTATAAGTGTACAATGTTCGACTACGTTTCCTTCCTAATTTTTCACCGTGCGACATCCACACGGTATAACCCATTAGCATCCCTTTAGCGAGCAAATGAAATCTAACATCATCAATCTTTAACCAATTCAAATTTTTACAACTTTTACACGGACATTTCATTGTACCATCTTCCATTCCATTTTGGCTAGCAAATTTTAAAAAAAATTCTACACCAATTCTATATTCCGGGGTCAATAAAATTTTATCGCTTTGCAATTGATTACCAATATAAGTTCGATCAATGGTTTCCATCTACAATAATATTTTTTAAAATTAAAAAAAACATATTTAACAATTAATTTATCATTAATCTCATAATTATTCATGTATTTCATAAAACACAGACACACACACACACACTATAATTATAATAAATGAAACTAACTTACAAATTATCTACTACCAAACTTCAATTCTCACAACAAACATTATATAAAAAAATAAAAATATTAAATACATACAACAACATTTAATACATACACCAACATAAACACACACACACACACATTAATTACAAATTATGGAAAGAACTTACAATTTTTTAAAATTCCTCCACTTCAATCCTCAATCACTTGGGTCTTTTTATTTTTTTGCCCAAAATCAAGAAATGAGGGATATAACAAAAAAATAAAAAAAAATAGGTTAAAACCGACCGTTAGCGGCCGGTTTTAGGTAGAAGAATAAAATGACACTGTTTTATATGTAATGGGTACTTTTTTGTACTTAATATTAATTTTTTATTATTCTACAAAACCGACCACCAAATGTGGTTGGTTTAACCTGCAAAATTTGTGGATTTAACCGACCACATGTAGGTGGTCGGTTTTAAAAGTGACACATCAACAAAACGGTGTCGTTTTCTTTCGGTAAAACCGACCACTAGGGGATGGTCGGTTTTATGTGTGCCACATCATTAATACAGTGTCGTTTAGTTGGCATATAACCGACCACTGACGTCGGTCGGTCCATTATATCCGGTCGGTTTTACCCTGTTTTCTTCTAGTGAGGCTTTTGAAATTTGCTGGCGAATAGCTGATAATATTATACCAATATAATAACTTCTTAGCAAGCTTAACAAGGGTATTAGAACTTTAGATAAAGGTTCATAACAATATCAGATGGGCTCATAAATGAGCCTCGTAAGATGAAGGTGGGCTACCACGAGCTAGGATTAAGGTGAATGCAGGCAGGCTTTATAATACGGGTTTATGAAAGTTAAAAAGCCTGATAATTCTGATCACACCAAAGGAGACAGATTCGACAGTATCGAGGCTGATGTGTGAAGGGAAAGATTGTTGGGAGTTGTCAAACAACTTTTGTAAGGTCGGCAGTTTGCTAGTTAATAAGTAATTAGTTAACTCCTGTAGCATGAGGTGTTTTGGTATGTGCCCAAAAACAAATAGACTCGGCAACCAGAAATATCATACTAATATGGAATTAAGCATACTCAAAAAGTTCGACAAGTTTTATGGGCCCAGGGAGAGATAACAAACGACCTTATGATGAACTCAAGGAAAAGGCTGATGGGCCTTACAGTATAGGCCTATTGAGATTTTGTTGTTTGGCATATGTTAGTGCACACTATTGTGACCAAGATGTTGCATAAAGTATATAAAGATAAAAAAGATACTTTAGTCCAATCCATAATGGAATATAAATTTTTATTGAGCTTTCACAGACTAGCCGACTAGGTAGGGCTATTCATTAACTGAGCTATTCATGAACAAACTCGATCTCATGAAGGGCTCATTTGGCTCGGTTCGTTTACAAACTCGAACTCGAGCTCGAACATAAAAATTTGTTCGTGAAGCAAAACGAGCTTGAGCCGAGTTTTAATAAGTTCGACTCAAACTCGGCTCGAGATTGGCATGTTAATGCTAAAAACATTATTTTCTGAATTTTTTAATTATACTTATACCACATAATTAGTTAGATATTCTAATATATACAGAGATGAAGAGAGATGAGGACAAGGGCTTTTCATGTTCACAACCAAATCACAACTAAATTAGAAACACAACCAAATCGAAGAAATATTTTTAAACAACGGCTTTCAAACTCTTCAGCAACTGGTTGCCTCGCACGGCTTATAATATTAATACTTACAACCATAAGTTACCATAAACATGCTGAAAATGCTATTGTAATAAAAAATATAGTGTTAGTATTAATATTATAATTAGTGTTACCATATGGCTAAATATTTAGGCCGTATTGTAATGGCGGGACAAATTTTGGCCAAATCTTAAGAGGCCCAAATGTAAAATTTTGACCCGCTCCTTTTATTTTGTATAATAAAATACACTCTCTCACGATTATACACACACTAATGTTGTAGAGATTTAATCAATACACACCTTTGAACACACACACACCTTTGAACAGAATAAACACGCACACTCTAGTGTATATTTAAACTGGGAATAAAACAAGCTATATTATTCATTATTTAGAGAACATAGTACAGGGATATATATATATAGAACGACACAGCTGTGAAAGCTAGCAATCAAGAGCTAAAAAATCGGGAAGTACCAAACAGACTCAATCAATCTCTTATCGAGTCTGTACTCCCTTTATTCATTCCTATAACTACGTTGCCCATAGAACCAAATCCATTTTCCCCCTTGACACACGCTATTAATAATACTATCTAAAAATAAACATGTTTGGATTAAAGGAAAGTCCAACATATTCCCCCCTAATCTCAACATGTTTATTTTTTTTATTATTCAGACCACAAATTCAGTTTGCTGCAGCCAGATCTTCAACACCTATCATCTTTCTCATTTCTTCAAAATTAACCCTACCTAATGCCTTGGTTAAGATATCCGCCCTCTGTTTTTGAGTAACCACATGCTTAACTATTAGTTCACCTCGTTCAATGCATTCGCGAATGAAATGAAACCGGACATCTATATGCTTGCTCCTACCATGTAGTACTGGATTCTTCATTAACTCTATAGCAGACCTATTATCTATGTGGAGCACAACTGGACCAACTGGTTGTCTTGAGATTTCACTCAGCAAACCACGAAGCCATATGCTCTGTGTGGCTGCTGCCGTGGCTGCCATATATTCTGCCTCGCACGAAGATAAAGCAACTACCCTTTATTTTTGTGAAGACCAGGCTATTAAACTCCTGTTGAGATAGAAGCACATCCCTCCAGTACTTCTTCTATCGATGACATCCCCAGCCAAGTCACTGTCAGAAAACCCGTACAGGATCCTACTATTCATTTCATTTGCATATACTAAACCATAATCAATCGTTCCTCTTATGTACCTTAAGATGTGCTTCACAGCTTGTTGGTGTTTAACCGTGGGATTCTCCATAAATCTGCTTACCACACCCACAACATACATAATGTCTGGTCGAGTATGCGTTAAGTAACGCAAGCTCCCAACAATGCGTCTATACTCAGTAGCATCCACCAAAGTGCCCTCTTCATCTTTGTCCAGTTGCAGTTTATGTTCCATAGGAAACCTTGACGAGTTACAGTCCATCATCCCGGATTTATCCAACAGTTTCTTAGCATATGCCGACTGTTTCAACATCGTACATTTTTCTCCTTGATTTACTTCTATACCTAAATAGAATGACAACAAACCCAGGTCACTCATTTCAAACTGCCTATTCATCTGCTCTTTGAATTCCTCGATTTCCCGTTTATCTGACCCAGCTACCAGTAAATCATCAACATATACTCCTATTACGAGTACACTCCCATTTTTGCACTTTGTATATACAGCTTGTTCGTGTAAGCATCTGTTAAATCCCAATTTTTTTAAACATTTATCCAGCTTTGCATTCCAGGCCCTAGGAGCTTGACGCAGTCCATACAGAGCCTTTGTCAGTCTATACACCATCTGTTCCTGACCTTTCTTCACGAACCCTTCGGGTTGAGTAACATACACTTCTTCAAGGAGTTCCCCATTTAGAAATGTTGCTTTAATGTCAAGATGATGAACTCCCCATCCTTCTTTCGCTGCGAGTGCTATCAATAGTCGAACTGAATCAAGACGGGCCACTGGTGCGAAAGCTTCATCATAATCTATCCCTTTTCTCTAGACGTAACCCTTCACAACAAGGCGTGCCTTATGCTTTACCACATTCTCTTTCGGATCCTTCTTCTGTTTATACACCCATTTCAAGCCTATTGGTTTATGTCCAGGTGGCAAATTTGTTAAGGTCCAGGTCTCGTTCTTCTCTATTGTTTTAAACTCTAACTCCATTGCTTCCTGCCACTCTTTTTCTTCCTTTGCTTCGTGATATGATATTGGTCCTTCTATTTTTACCAACATCAGTTCATCAATCACGTCGATAATCTCAGTATCATTATAAATATCCGTTAATAGCTTGAATCTCCTGGGCTCAGTGCTAGTTGCAGATGATGCGTTAGTAGTTCCAGCAGATGACATACCAGAGGTTGCAGTATTACTTGGAGTCTGCGGAGAAGATGGCTGCGATGGCGACTGTTGAACCGGAGATTGCAGGGGTGTTGCAACCTCTTGTTCTGTATCTATAGATTCTCTTATCTCAATATAATTCCCAGGAAATGCAACTCTGCTATCCTCTCCCTGTTCCCATGGCCAGAAAACTTTCTCCTGCATTACAACATCTCGACTAACATGCACAGCCCCTGTTCTTGGATCATATAAGCGATTCCCTTTTGTTCCTGGTTTCTTACCGAGGTATACAACCAATTTACTTCGATCATCCAGCTTCCTTACATGTACTGATGGAATTTTCATGAATGCAGTGCATCCAAATACCCTCAGATGTGTCAAATCCGGTTTATCTCCACTCCATGCCTCATATGGAGTTCTGCCCTTTAAACACCGAGTAGGTAATCTATTCAAAACATAAATCGAGTGGTGCACTGCTTCGCCCCATAGATATGCTGGTAGTTTTGAGCCCTTCAAGAAGCTTCTCGTTATGGCAGCAACGGTCCTATTTCTTCGTTCAACCACCCCATTTTGTTGTGGGGTGTAGGGTGTTGTGTAGTGCCTTAAAATCCCAGCCCTCTCACAATACAGTGTAAACTCTTTGGAACAGAATTCACCACCCCTATCTGTTCTTAAAATTTTTATGTTTCTCTCCTTTCCATTCTCAACCAATGCTTTAAATTTTTTAAACATCTCAAAGGCATCTCCTTTTTCTTTTAACAGATAAACCCACATTTTTCTACTAAAATCATCAACAAATAACAAGAAGTACCGATTACCTCCAGGTGTCATTGGTGTGATTGGTCCACAGATATCGGCGTGTACTATTTCCAGTGCTTTCTTTGCAAGAAAGCTAGCATATTGCGGGCAAGGCTTTCTGGATTGTTTTGTCATCAAGCATCCTTCGCACTTCTTCACAGGTTGAACCATGGTTGGGATTCCGTATGCCATTTTCTCTCTCGACATTAGTTCCAATGCTTGAAAATTTACATGGCCAAGTCGGGCGTGCCATAGCCAAGTATCCTCCTCCAGCTTTGTAAGTAAACATGATGCTTTACTTTCCTCGAGACTGATTTTATATAAGCGATTTTCAGTTCTTTTCACCTTCATTAATAACTTGCCACTGGCCTCATGAACCCATAAATAATCTCCGTCAAGAATAACTTTATTCCCTGCTTCAGACAATTGACCTAGGCTTATGATATTATTACACAAGTCTGGAATGTAGTACACCTCCTTGAGAGTCCTTTCTTCACCATTTTTGCACTGAAATGCAATCGTCCCCTTTCCTTTGATAGTTACTGTTGACCCATCTCCGAATTTAACCTTCCCTGTCACACGTTCATCCAACTCCCTAAATTTCCCACGTTGCCCGGTCATATGGTTGCTTGCACCATTATCCAAGTACCATACTTGTGATTCCCTTCGTTCTTCAGTGTTTGTCTGTAATTTTGGAACCACTGCATCCTCCCTCAAAAGCATTGACTGAATTTCTATTTTCCCCGCCTCAACCATCAGTAAGACTGGTTCATCTTCTTGAACCTGTGAAAGATTCGCTTCCCTTGATGTGTCTCTCTCCTTTCGTGGTCTGCGACATTCTGCAGCGAAATGTCCATGTCCCTGACAATTGTAACACCTTACTCTGCTCTTGTCCCGAATGCCGCGGTCACCACCTCGTGTCCCTTCTCTGCTGGTCTTCTTCAACCATTCCTCTCGAGTTAATAACAACTGCCCCACGCTATTCTCTTTCTTTCTCCACTCTTCCTCTGTCAGTAGCAACTGTTCTTGATTTGTCTCTGTTGTGCCTCGCATCCTCTCCTCATGGGCTTTCAACGAACCAACAACCTCTTCCACCGACAATGTTTCCAAATTTCCAAATTGTTCTATAGCCGATGCAATTTGTAGAAACTTGGAAGGGACAGCTCTGAGAAGTTTCTTTACCACGTACGCTTCCTCAATTTTCTCACCAAGGGCTCGAATGTTGGTGACCAGGCTGTTCAATTTCAGATAAAACTCATCCAACTGCTCGTTTTCTTTCATACGCAATACTTCGAATTCGCTCTTGAGTGTCTGTGCTCTAGCCGCTTTCACCTTATCCGCTCCCTGGAACATGATTTTGACAGCCTTCCAAGCATCTTTAGACGTCTGTTTTTATGCAAGTGACAACTGTTAGATATATTTGATAATGTCATGGCTAATATATTTTATGTTTAGATTTCAGATCTTATTTGAACAGAACAAATCAGTACTTAACTGATCAGTACATATACTGGACGACAGAACTTAAGGGATATCAGTACTTATGTTATCGGGAGATAAGCATCAGGAGATAGATATCAGAACTTAAGTGCTGAAGGACGATCAGATAAGGACAGTAGCTGATTAAAGTTAAGAAGATCAAGATAAACATAAGAAGAGATATGCATGAAGAAGGAATTCCGTGAAGAATGGAATACTTGGAAGAAAAGATATCTGATTGATATATATTAGGAAGCAGAATTATATTCCATATCAATTAGCGATTATCTTGTAACTGTGTAGTATATAAACACAGACATAGGGTTTACACTATAAGTGTTATCATTATCGAGAATATTATTTATTGTAACTCTAAGCAGCTCTCGTGATATTTTGTTCATCACTGAGAGATAACAGTTCCAGATTGTAACAGAGTTTATTGTTTCAATAAAGTTTGTTTTCTGTTACATAAGTTCTTGAAGTTTGATTTGATTGTAATAAACACTGTATTCACCCCCTCTACAGTGAAAGTGTGACCTAACAAGTGGTATCAGAGCCTTCTGTTAACACACATACAGTTAAAGATCCAAACACAATCATGTCTGACACAGAAACTCCAACTAAGCCTACCAAAACTGAGGAATCATCAAAGACATCAACTCAGAGTCGATATGAGACTATCAGAGTTCCCATATTGAGACCATCTGAATATCCCATATGGAAGGTAAGGATGACCATGTTTCTGGAAGCAACAGATCCAGAATACCTTGATAGAATCAAGGAAGGGCCTCACAAACCTACCAAGCTCGCTGTTGTAGTTGCAGGTGAAGCAGCAATGACCGTACCGAAGGAAAAGAGTGATTACACTGCTGAAGATATAGCATCTATTGCTAAGGATGCCAAGGTACGACACTTATTGCATAGTGCCATTGATAATGTAATGTCAAACAGGGTAATCAACTGCAAGACTACTAAGGAGATAAGGGATGCACTGGAGACAAGGTGTCAAGGAACTGAAACAGTTAAGAAGAACAGGAAGACAATACTCACTCAAGAGTATGAACACTTTGACTCTAGGACTAATGAGTCATTGACTGATGTATATGATAGATTTGTCAAACTCTTGAATGACTTGTCATTAGTAAATAAGGAGTATGATCTTGAAGATACAAACCTTAAATTCCTGTTAGCTCTTCCTAAATGTTGGGATTTGAAGGCAACAACAATAAGAGACAACTACAATCTTGATGAAACAACTCTTGATGAAATCTATGGAATGCTCAAGACTCATGAACTTGAGATGGAACAAAGAAGCAAGAGGAAAGGAGGAAAGTCAAGGACAGTTGCTCTCAAGGCTGAAGAGGAATCCCCCAAACCACCTTCCTCAAAGAAAGACAAAGGTAAAGCTCTTATCATAAAGTCTGATACTGAGTCATCAAGTTCTGAGAGTGATGATGACTCAGATTCTGAAAGCTTGCCTGAAACTGATGCTGATGAGGAGATGATGAAGCTGTGTGCTCTTATGGTGAAAGGAATCACAAAGATTGCATATAGGAAGTTCAGGAAGGGAAAGAAGTTTTCCAGAAAAGGCATAAGTTCTGATAAGAAGAATTTCAGAAGATCTGAAGGAAGAGGAGGAAAGTCTGACAGAGGAGATTACGCTAATATTAAATGTTATAATTGTGGTGAGAAAGGCCACATATCTCCTGATTGCAAGAAGACCAAGAGTGACAAAGGCAAAGCTCTTGTCACAAAGCAGAAAAGCTGGACAGACACCTCAGACTCTGAAAGTGAGGAGAACTATGCATTGATGGCAAATGCTGATAAATCAAGTTCTGAGAGCAGTTCTAAAGCTGCTGAAACAAAGGTACCTCAGACTACTTATGCTTTTCATACTGATGATATTAATGAGTTGAGAAGATATCTTAAAACCATGTTTGTTAGTTATAGAGATCAAACTTTAACATGTGAAAGATTAACTTCTGAAAATCTTGCTTTTAGGAAAAGAAATGATTTCTTAGAAAAAGAGTTAGTCATGTTCCATCAAACTCAGCAGGATAGAGATGATGCTTTTTATGTTAGGGATGAAGTGCTAAAAATGAATGAATCTCTAAAAACTGAGTTAGAAAAGGAGAGAGAGATTATCAGAACTTGGACTAACTCTGGCAAAACAACTCAAAATTTGCTAAGTAGTGGAAACTGGAAAGAGGGCTTAGGTTATGGAGAAAATAAAAATGAAAAAGGAACTGTAGAAATTAAGCCTGGTGATAAGCAAAAGCCGAAGTTAAAACCTGTTAAGTTTGTAACTGAAAAATCTGAAAATGAGAAATCAGAAGTTAAAAAGGAATTAGCTTCTGACAAACTAAAATAGGAAAAGACAGCTGAAGTTAACATAGGCTTAATGACAAAGAAGCAGCTTAAGCATAAGCTGAAAGATGTTAAGAATGCAAACTAGGTAAAATCACCTACGAAAAACAGGAATGGAAAGGAAGGTGTGAATAAAAGCAATAACTATAAATCTGTTCCTGATGCTCCTAGGAAAGCATGTCATAACTGTGGAAGTTCTAACCATCTGGCTTCTTTTTGCAGGAAAAATAAGAATATTAACTCCTTATCTTCAAAATCAGGAGTTAAGAGTCAGTCTGTTAGATACAAACCACAAAATCCTTGTTTTCATTGTGGTAGTTTATGGCATTCCATTTATACTTGTAAGGAATATCATAGTTTGTACTATGATTATTATCAAATAAAACCTTCTTTAAAGAAAGTTTCTGTTGTTCCTTCTAGTGTAAGTTCTGATTCAAAGTCTGGTAGTATAAGTTCTGATAAGAAAACTGTTAACATAAAATCTGATGCTAAATCCGCTGCAAATGTTAAAAAACCTAAAAAGGCCAAAGGATCCAAGCAAGTCTGGGTCCTTAAAACTAATAATTAGTGGTCTTTTTGATTGCAGGGCAACAGGAAAAATATTTTAGTTCTGGACAGTGGATGTTCAGGACATATGACTGGAAATAAGGCCCTGCTATCAGACTTTGTGGAGAAAGCTGGCCCAAGTGTTTCTTATGGAGATGGCAACATTGGAAAAACTTTGGGATATGGCAATATCAATCTTGGGAATGTCATCATTAAAGATGTAGCTCTGGTCTCAGGACTTAAACACAACTTACTGAGTATAAGTCAAATCTGTGACAAAGGTTATCATGTTGATTTCTTTGCAGAACATTGTGAAATAGTTAGTAAATCTAAAGGAAAAATTGTTCTGAAGGGATTCAGGCGTGGTAACATTTATGAAGCTAAGCTTTCAACAAGTTCTGATGGTTCTGCAATCTGTTTAGTAAGTAGAGCCTCAACTGAAGAAAGCTGGAATTGGCACAAGAAACTCTCTCATTTAAACTTCAACAAGATAAATGAACTGATCAAGAAAGATCTTGTGAGAGGACTGCCAAAATTAGTGTTTGTTCCTGATGGTCTTTGTGACTCATGTCAGAAGGCTAAACAAAGAAAATCTTCGTTCAAGAGCAAGACTGAATCATCAATTCTTGAGCCTTATTATCTGCTTCATGTTGATCTATTTGGTCCAGTGAATGTCATGTCTATTGTAAAGAAGAAATATGCATTGGTCATAGTAGATGAGTTCACCAGATACACATGGGTGTATTTCTTGCACACAAAAAGTGAAACTGCATCTATCCTGATTGATCATGTCAAACATCTGGATAAATTGATCAAAGATTCTGTGAAAATTTTGAGGAGTGATAATGGCACTGAATTCAAGAATCTGATAATGGAAGAGTTCTGCAAAAATCATGGAATAAAGCAGGAATTTTCTGCTCCTGGAACTCCACAGCAAAATGGAGTTGTTGAAAGGAAGAATAGAACTCTCATTGAAGCTGCACGAACAATGCTTGAAGAAGCAAAGCTTCCAACCTATTTCTGGGCTGAAGTTGTGCAGACTGCTTGTTTTACTCAAAATGCAACACTCATTAACAAGCATGGAAAAACACCATATGAGATGGTGAAGAACAAGAAGCCAAATCTCAAATACTTTCATGTATTTGGATGTAAGTGTTTTGTTCTCAAGACTCATCCTGAACAGCTATCCAAGTTTGATCTAAAAGCTGATGAGGGAATCTTTGTTGGATATCCACTTTCTACAAAAGCCTTCAAAGTCTATAATTTGAGAACAAAAGTAGTCATGGAATCTATCAATGTCTCTTTTGATGACAAGAAGATCACTGGACTTGAAGATTGCATTGATCATGATCAGCTGAGATTTGAAAATGAAGATTCATATTCTGATACCTGAAGTCCTGACAGTCTAAGTCCTGATACTGTAAATTCTGATGGATTAAACTCTGATGTTATTAAAACTGTGGTGACTATGTCAAAGGAAGATGCACCAATGCAGGGGGAGCATACTCAAGATATTATCACATCTCAAGAAGCATCAGAACATACATCTGGCTCTTCAAATTCTGATTCGTCAAGTTCTGATAAGCCAAGTACTGACAGTACTGAAAATCTAAATACTGAAGGATCCAACTCAGAGAGCATAGTTTCAGGGGGAGCATCAGAAAATGAAACCGAAGACAGCATGAATCATGGGGGAGCATCCAGTTCTAGAGAAAATCTTCCATCTGCAAGGAAGTGGACAAAATCACATACACCTGATTTGATAATTGGAAATCCTGAGGCAGGTGTCAGAACTAGAACAGGAAGAGTTGAATGAATTTGAAAGAAACAAAGTCTGGACCTTAGTGCCAAGACCTAAGAATAGATCGGTTGTTGGTACAAAGTGGGTATTCATAAACAAAACTGACAGTGATGGCATAATTGTAAGGAACAAGGCAAGGCTGGTTGCAAAAGGATATTCTCAACAGGAGGGAATTGACTATGATGAAACATTTGCGCCAGTTGCTAGGTTAGAAGCCATAAGGATATTCATGGCTTATGCTGCTCACAAAAAGTTTACTGTCTTTCAAATGGATGTGAAAAGTACTTTTCTCAATGGAGAATTGGAAGAGGAAGTATATGTTGAACAACCTCCAGGCTTTGTAGATTCCAAACATCCAGATTATGTCTACAGGCTTGATAAAGCACTTTATGGACTTAAGCAAGCTCCTAGAGCATGGTATGAGACTTTAGCTCAGTTTCTTCTGGAAAGTGGATTCAACAGAGGAACTATTGACAAAACACTGTTCTATCTCAACCATGGCAAGGACTTACTTTTGATTCAGATTTATGTTGATGATATTATTTTTGGGTCTCCAAATGACAAACTTTGCAAAAAGTTTTCCAACCTAATGCAGTCAAGATATCAGATGAGTATGATGGGAGAACTTAGTTATTTTCTGGGCCTTCAAGTCAAGCAGAGTGAAGAAGGAACTTTTATTTGTCAATCTAAGTACACCAGAAACTTGCTGAAGAAATTTGGAATGCAAGACTGTTCAAGTGCATCCACTCCCATGGCCACTGCAACAAAACTGGATAAGGATACTGGTAATTCAGTAGATATTACTGATTACAGAGGTATGATTGGCTCACTTCTCTATCTAACTGCTAGTAGACCAGATATCATGTTTGCTACCTGTCTTTGTGCAAGATTTCAAGCAGATCCAAGAGAACCTCACTTAACAGCTGTAAAAAGAATCTTTAAGTATCTTAAAGGAACAGCTGATCTAGGATTATGGTATCCTAGAGAATCAGATTTTAAATTAATAGGTTACTCAGATGCAGATTTTGCAGGTTGCAAAATTGACAGGAAAAGCACAAGTGGTAGCTGCCAATTTCTTGGAGGCAGGTTGGTTTCTTGGTATAGCAAGAAACAAAAGTCAATTTCCACATCAACTGCAGAAGCAGAGTATATTGCTGCAGGAAGCTGTTGTGCACAGATTCTCTGGATGAAGAATCAGTTACTGGATTATGGGTTAACATATTTCAAAATCCCTATTTACTGTGATAATCAAAGTGCTATTGCTATGACAAGTAATCCAGTTCAACACTCTATGACAAAGCACATCAGCATCAGGTACCATTTCATCAGGGAACATGTGGATGAAGGTACAGTGGAATTGCATTTTGTTCCCACAGATCAACAAGTAGCAGATATCTTCACAAAACCACTGTGTGAAGCTACCTTTACAAAATTGGTAAATGAACTTGGAATGATTTCAGGTTCTTTCTCTAAATCTGCTTAAACTTGTTCTATGTTATCAGACTTTATGATCAGTATTTACAGAATTAATCTCTTTGTATATTCTGTGCAATAATTGATAAATGTTTTTAAGTACTGACTGTTGTCTGATATATATCTCTTAACTCTCATAAGTGATATATCTGTTTAAGTAATCATTCTATCCTATGAGAATAATTGTGCTAGATACTGACCTACTAGTCTTCAATAAACAAATGATCCCATGAAAGAAGTAATTATTTCTGTGGAAATCTTATGACACAAGCAAATTCTGATACTTGAGCTTAGTTTAGTTTACTTTATTCATCTTACTACTAAGTCCCAAATTAGAATAATGCTACTCATCTGTTTAAGTTCTGATTCTAGTAAAACTGCTGAATGTACTAAGTGCTGATAAACCTCACTTATCAAAAGAAGAAGAACAAGAATCAAAGAATAATATCAGGTACTCCTTTGAGATCTAGAGTAAAAATGTGAAAGGGACGACCCAAGTGCATTGCTGGTATTAAGTAAATATGCATTAGAAAAGCAAAATATTTTCTTGGTGACTTTTCACACTCTATGATTACTGGAGAAATACTCTGATAATAGCATAAATTCTGATAAACAGTCGTGACTCACTTACACTGAGAAGCCACTGTAAAATAGAATTTCAAAAGATGCATAAAATTAGCACAAAAACAGTTGAGGTGGACTCATGCATGAACTCATTTATCAGTAGGTTTCAGGATAATGACAGCTCTTTAGCAAAATTTTAATTATGACTTATTTCTAAGATGTACTGAAGTAGATCAGACTTTACTCTTTATTAGTTATTTAGCTTAATGCACACACACATCACTCCATATGAATGATGAAATTTCTGTGGTGGTCTATGTTATTTTAGATAAACAGTCATTGTGTCATTTTTGCACAAATTCTGAGGACAAGTTCTAGTTACACGTTCTGATGATTAAGTTCTGACGTTCATAACTAAGAACTTGTATGAGTATTTACTAAGATAGATATTCCTTGTTCGAGTTAAGACATTATGTTCTGATGACTGTTAAGTTCTGGTATAGGTCTAAGTTCTGATTTTTCAGTCTAACTCTTTACTTGACTTATCTGTGAGTAAAATTTGGTAACAGTTTCAGATTAATTTTGAAATGTTGAAGTGGAAGATTAATAGTCTATGGTTAAAACATAATGGCACTCGTCCTTGAACAGTTCACTCTTGTTACATGTGCACATTCCTTTTCCAATGACTGTTATTCTTTTTCAAAGTCTAGGGAGACGAGGTAGAATTAATTCTACCTGTCAGCATTAAATATCTTTGCGTCTCTTGGCATTCTCTTGCCTATATACACAGCCACTTCACATTAGTCTTTCCATCACATTCTTCTCACACACTTATCCTCCTTCTTCTGTCAAAAACACAATGGTTCGATACAACATGTTTTTGAACACACAAACCTTCACAATGGAGCTCAGTTGTGCCGAGTGGCAGCAGGAGTGGCATATAACAGCCATTCCTGAGGAGATCTGGGACTCTGTCCCACAGGAGGTGCTGGCTCACCTTCTATTCTTCGAGATGGATTACCATCGCCATCTGGAGCGCCTGGAGGAGGAAAGGCGGGAAGCTATCCATCAGCAAGAGCGAATCATTCGACTTGCTATCTTGTTTGTCGAAGATAGGAAGAGGAAGATGACTTAATCTCGTCTTCTTCCTGTTCTTCTTCATCCTCAGCTTTGTCAGGCTTCTTAGCTAGGACTAAAGCTGTTGACGTTAGGATTAGAAGCTTACGGAAAATCTTGTATTGTTGTAATTTCTATTTCATATATGTATCGACTTGATATATTAATGAAAACTGTTTTTACTTCAAGATTTTGTCTCTGAGTTATTTTATCTTGTGTTGTTAAATCCTGCTTGATATTCTGATGACCATTTAAATTTTGTCTTTATTTAAGTTCTGATTTTTTGTCAGCACTTATTCATCGAAATTATCTTGGTCATTTTTAATATGATTCATTTTCAGAATATTAATGTTGCAGTGAAAAATAATTCAATCAGTGCTAACGGTTTTAATTTTGAATTAAAACTGTGTCTCTTGATAACTGAAATGGTTTTTCCTTGAAACAAGGCAACTGGGTAAGTAATCATTCCTGTTTTCTCGAGCCCAGTAACTATCCGTTATTACTGCATGTCTGACAGGTGTCCAACGGTAACATTTTTTTTCAGAGTATAAGAACAACAGAGAGAAGATTTCTTTAATCTTTTATTTTCTTTATACTTTATCTCTCTTCTTACTTTTACTCTCTTTCTCACGTTGGTTTTTCATACAGACATTATCTCAAACACCTAACAGGCATACTTGAATTTCAATATTTTTTCACATGGCACCAAAGGATTTAATCATTGATGGAGCAAAGTTTGTTCCAAACAACTATGCTGCAATTCTTGATCATGCTGAAGCTCCATCTGGATTGCATTTTGTGCAAGATCTTCTTGCACATAGTGAGGTTGGGTATGCCTTAACTCAGCCTGAATTATTTTCAAGTCAACAAGTTCTGCGGTTCTGGAGGACTGGAGTTTTTGATGATGGTGGTAAATGAGGAACTCCCAGTATTATCTTCCAAGTGGGTGATTCATCCTATGTAGTCACTCCTGGTACAGTACGAAGAGCATTACATCTTCCAGAAGATTGTACCTTCTCTATACCAGAGGAATCAGAACTTCGGGGGTTAATGACTGATTTGGGATATGAAAAGAGTCTGACGAAACTTGGACAGTTGAAATGGGCTAATATCAGAAGAGAATGGAGTTTCTTCTTCGATTGCATCACCAAGGCTTTTGGCAACAAGTGTTCAAATTTTGATGCCATCCCAATTCTGAGTCAGCACATCGGGTATGCTATTATCCATCAAACTCATTTTGATTTTGCAACTGGAATAATTGGTTTTATTGGGGATAGGATGACAGAGGATCGAGATGTTGTTTATTTTGCTAGATTCTGTCAACTTATTTATACGTATTGTACTGCTGAACCCCAGTTAGTCAGCACTCAAACCCCACCTTTTAAGGTTGCAAAAAGATACTTTAACGACCTGATAAATGCTGACACAAAGAAATCAATGGTGAGACAATTACAGATTCCTCAGTTTGTGAAACAGATTCTGGTAAATGCTGATCCTGCTACTTACAAATCTGTTTACTCAAATGTTCAACCAACTCACCATAACCAAAATCCATCAACCTCAGTCCCTACCTCTCATTCTACTCAACCTACCCTCAGAACTTATCTCAAATCCTATCTCTCCACTTCACAGACTGCTCAACCTTCTTCTTCAGCACCTACTGTGAAGCCTACATCCTCTAAGCTAAAGAGAACAAAGACTGTTCCTCAAACATCTCAAAAGAGGAGGAGGATCACCTTGAGAGATGACTCAGATTCTGAGGAACCGATTCCTTCTTCAGAACCTGTGGTAAATGAAGCTGAGAAGGCAACTTCTCAGAAGGATTCTGCAATTGGGGGTTCTAGGCTTCTCAAGAGGCTTAGACGTATGACGGTTCCTGAAACTCCCAAGGAATCCAAATCAACAAGGAAGTACAAGAAACAGAGGGCACAAAGGCCAGTTTGAGATGATGAGGAGGAAGCAGCTAAGGAAGGGGATCAGGAATCTCTGATCTCACAAGACAAGGAATTTGCTCCAGTCACTTCTTCTCCATCAACTCCATCTCAGGAACCTGTATCTAACAAGGCTAATTCACCTTCTATGTCTCTTGTTGGTCCAGGCACAAGTGCTGAAATTGATATTCAGAACCTGGTTGTGCCTGAAATACTTTTCTTAGAAGCTCCAACAGCAAATAATCCTTCCACAACACCTGTTACTGATGCTGTTCAAACTCCTGAGTTATCACTAACACCTTCTCTGCATCAAGATGTTGATGATCAGATTTTAGGTGAGCATCAGGATATGGCTGTTGATCAGAACTTAGTATCAGATCAGCAATTAGAGGATGTTGATGCCTCCATTACTACTCACACGGTTGTCTTATCAGAAGATACTGATTCTCTAAGTTCTGATGCTGCAAATGTTGGAGATACTGGTGAGGCTGCTACAACTGTAGATGCTGATGAAGCAGGTCCTTCAGGACATACTCCTCCAATGACTCTTCCTAAGTCTGAACTGGTAAAGGAGTTTGTTATCAGGGATGCACCAGTACCTTGGAGTGAAACTCCTGCAGGTCAGGAGTGGACTAAGGAATGGAACTCAGTTTCATGTGTTCCAAATGCTTTACATCTTGCTCAGCACTTGACTAAAGCTGATGAAATGTTACATTCTGATGATTTTAAAACCCAGCTTAGAGTCACTGCATTGAGTACTAAACATCTACAAGGTCTTCATTCCAACACTCATGCAGAGCTACACAAGATTCAGGAGAACTTTATCAAACAGGAACAAGTTTGGAAAATTGATAAGAAAAAGTTCTTCCAACCTACCATTGACAGGGTTGCTTATATTGAGAAAACTCAAGAGAAGCAACAAGCTCAGATCGATCAAATTCTGACAAATCAAGCTTCTCAGCAATCGCAACTTACTGAAATCCAGACCTCAGTGGAACTACTTATCTCTCTTTTATTACCTGCTGATGCCAAAAAGGGGGAGAAGGTAATTAAGTCCAAATGCAAAACCAACAAGTCACTGCAAGGAAAGGATGATAGAAAAGATGACCAAGGAAACTCTGGAATGGGTAGTGGTCATAGTCAAGGTAGAAGGTTTACATCAAGACAAGCTAGTCACAGAACAAGTTCTGATACTGGGAAAAGAGTAAGTTCTGCTGCTGGTAAAAGGATAAGTTCTGATGAACTTCTAGATCTTGATGAGGAAATGTCAAGACAGTTATTTCTTCAAGAAAATCCAGGGATGGACTTGGAAAGTTTAAAGGAAGAAGAAGCCAGACTTAAATCAGAGAAAGTCACATCTAAATCTGAAGCTTCTGGTAAAAAGTTACTTCCAAAACCTAAAGGCATTGTGATCAAAGAAAGGATACATACTGAAGAAACTTTGGCTAGATCACAACCACAGATAGATCCAAGATCCAAGGGTAAAGAAAAGGTTGGTGAACCTATCAAGCCTTATGTACCTCTTGAGGAAGAAGAAATTACTGATTGAAAAGATGATCTTGCTCTGACTTCAAGAAAAGTTCTTAAAACAACCTCTGACATGGCTCAAGTTGTTCAGAGTCAAGAAATTGTAAGTTCTGATATTCAGAAGAAGCAAGTAACCTCTGACAGTGCTCAAGTTAACTTGATATCAGAAAATAAATCTAAAACACTCCTACCAGGATTCACTAAAGCAAAACAGACTCAATCTTTGAAGACTACTCCAAGTGGTTTTGAAGCAAGAGTAGTTACTGGAAAGGAAGCTAGAGATAAAACTGGATTGGGAAGTGCTGATGAAAGAAGAGTACACAACACTACCGATGATCCAACTTCCTTGAGTGAACCAGGTATTGGAGCAACTCCTGAGAGATTGAATCAACTAGAATCTGTACAGATGGTTTACCATACCTACTTGAAAGAATACATCATGTTGTATTTCATGATAGATGGTAGGGTTTATCATATAAGACAAAATGCCATTCCTTTGAAGTATTTTGAAGAATTGGAGCATGTACTTTTCTTACTTCAAGTGGATGACAGAATAACAGAGACTGCTGCAAACTACTTAAAGGAACAGATTCAGAGACAGAAAAGGCTTTATTCTGTTAAGTTTGACAGCAGATATGTTCCAAAGTACAGAAATCACAATGGTGATATTGTTGATATGAAGCCTAATACTGCACAGATCAGAACATATCTTGGTATTAAGGGGCTTGAATTCAATCTAGAGTCTAACAAAGCTTATGTCATAAGACTAGATCGGGAGTTGAGAAAAGCAAAGATTAATGATCTCAGAGCTGCAATATTTCAAACTGGTGAAGATACTGCAGAGCTTAAAGATGTCAAACGGAGAATGATTGATGAACTCAGATATGCTGAGAATTGTTTGTTGAAGAATTATCTCAGAACAACTCCTGACATCAGAGAGATCAGAAAATGATGAAGCCAAGTTAAAGATCTACAACTACTTAAATTCTGATGTGTATACAGACCAAAGTTGTTATCAGAAGTTGAATTGGTAAAAGCTTTAAGGATTGTAAGTTGTAGTTATCTTGTCTATTTCTCATGCATTTGTACTTAATGTTTTTGACATCATCAAATATCTGTTAAACTTGTATATTTTGCTAATTTACAAGTTGGGGGAGATTGTTAGATATATTTGATAATGTCATGGCTAATATGTTTTATGTTTAGATTTCAGATCTTATTTGAACAGAATAAATCAGTACTTAACTGATCAGTACTTATACTGGACGACAGAACTTAAGGGATATTAGTACTTATGTTATCGGGAGATAAGCATCAGGAGATAGATATCTGAACTTAAGTGCTGAAGGACGATCAGATAAGGACAGTAGCTGATTAAAGTTAAGAAGATCAAGATAAACATAAGAAGAGATATGCATGAAGAAGGAATTCCGTGAAGAATGGAATACTTGGAAGAAAAGATATCTGATTGATATATATTAGGAAGCAGAATTATATTCCATATCAATTAGCGATTATCTTGTAACTGTGTAGTATATAAACACAGACATAGGGTTTACACTATAAGTGTTATCATTATCGAGAATATTATTTATTGTAACTCTAGCAGCTCTCGTGATATTTTGTTCATCACTGAGAGATAACAGTTCCAGATTGTAACAGAGTTTATTGTTTCAATAAAGTTTGTTTTCTGTTACATAAGTTCTTGAAGTTTGATTTGATTGTAATAAACACTGTATTCACCCCCTCTACAGTGAAAGTGTGACCAATACATCATCTGGAACTCCTTGATAAATAATGGCCAAAGCCCGCTTGTCAATCTTATCATCCACAGCGGCGGTCATCTGAGAATCCTTGGGCTCAATTGCTTCCCACACGCCATGAGCCTGCATAAAGACCTTCATTTTGAGGGCCCATACGGTGTAATTAGTTTTTGTGAGCATCAGGTAACTCAGGCCAAACGAGCTCTCCTTGTTCTTATTTGTCATCATCTGGACCGGGGCCGTGGTTGTCTCTTGTCTCCTGTGCTCTGATACCAAGTGTAGAGATTTAATCAACACACACCTTTGAACACACACACACACACCTTTGAACACAATAAACACGCACACTCTAGTGTATATTTAAACTGGGAATAAAACAAGCTATATTATTCATTATTTAGAGAACATAGTACAGGGATATATATATAGAACGACACAGCTGTGAAAGCTAGCAATCAAGAGCTAAAAAATCGGGAAGTACCAAACAGACTCAATCAATCTCTTATCAAGTCTGTACTCCCTTTATTCATTCCTATAACTACGTTGCCCATAGAACCAAATCCATTTTCCCCCTTGACACACGCTATTAATAATACTATCTAAAAATAAACATGTTTGGATTAAAGGAAAGTCCAACAAATGTACCCTCTCACTTCCTTGAACACTCAATCAAAAAAACCAAACACTCTCAGTGGGGATTGATGGGTACTAAATTAAGGTTCTAAATTAGCTTCTCATTAGAGTTAGAGCAAGGGGATTGTAATTAACATCTTGGAGTAAATTAGGGTTCTAGTAATTAGGGTTTGTAGAAATTGGGGATTTCTCTCAATTGGGTTCGACAATGAGAGCTTGTTATTAGGGTTCGAGCAAATGCTTTCTTCTGAAGAATTTGGGTCTTTTTTCTTGTTCAGTTCAACATGTATGCTCTTATTTTATTCTTTGATTTGTGTGTATATCTTCTTGTGTGCTCATGTTTGTGAGTATATTTGTTATTTGTTTACTCTTATCTGGTCTCTTATTTGTTCTCATATTTATATATGTTCGATTCATATTTATCTTCTATGATTTATGTTCCTATTTATGTTCAACCTAAACATATGAATTTTTGTCTCACCCTTGTTGTAGTGGTCGAATTATTAAGATTTTAATTTTCATGGATACTAAGAGAGGCTGCAATCATATTAATCGGCCGCTTCAGATAGATGTGATGTCCTGTCAGAGTTTAAGGTGGAAAAAGTCCTTAATGACTGCCACATATGTTGCATCTTTTGGTTTAGGTATGTTTATTAGAGGAAGTGAATTTGTATTTGACTTATTTTAATTAATTCTGAAATTTTATAGTTTAAAATTAAGAATTTTGATATGGTGTATTTGCTATATGTTATTTTATTTGCTTAGACGTAACGGGATAGATAATAACCCTTCTTGAGAACTCAATTTCCACTAGCTCATCATTGATCACAATAAGCTCATAATTGATCACTATAAGCTTTCAAAGTGTCCAAAAGGATACCATTCATGACCTGGTATCACATGGTAGTCTTCTTAAGGTTACTAGTGAGATATTCAACTTAGAATCTATAGAGATTCAGAAATTCTACAAAATTCAGAAACTTTGGTTTATTTTGACGTTGTCTTTTAATAGCCGTATGTACATTATTGCTTGAGGGTCAAAAAATGAAAGTTATAGGTATTTGTCTCGAAATGAGGCCTGTATAATATTACATTTACCATATTTGCAAATTGTGCGTTATAAGTGAATTACTAAGGGTATAACATGTTGTTCTAGAAAATGCCACTACAAGGAAAACCGGCTCACACAACGGTTTTTGCCCGTTATCTGATACCCTGAAAAACCGTTGACTATTGAGCCGCCGTCTCTTACATGGATCAGACAACGGGAAAAAACTGTTGTGTGAATGAGCACAGACAATGACCAGAGTAGTAAACCTGTTGTGTTACATCCAGAATAGACAACGCATTCTTGTAACTTATATTGTAAACATCTGTATTAGTCAAGTGTTCTGGAAACGGTTGTGTAGTGTGTCCATAATAATATAAGAACAAAACAAGTAATACAACTCTTATTGTCCTCAAATGGTTGTTCTACATATCAACACACAACACAAATGAATTAAATAGCTCTTGTAGTAAAATTCTACAGACAACACTTGCATTTTATTTTGTGTTGTAGGAACTCTTTTCATACAAGATTTGTCCTGTTTCTTGTGTTGTGTGATTTAGTTTCACACTTGTCTTTTAGTTTACAATGTGTTGAGTTAGTGTTTAAGACATGATTCTTTTTATAACAAATGGTGTTGTCTGAACATAATTAGTTTTATAGAGAAGGGTTTTTTATTCAGTTTGGTATTGTGCGAAAGTCAATATAACAAGCTTTTAGTTTTTGAAATTATTGTGTGAAACAAACTATAACAATGTTTTAACTGGATAACTTACGGGTTAAAATCCCCTCAGATAATGGTTTCCAAATGCAATGCAAATAAAGCAACATTGTAAAATTAATATGCCATCAAATTTAAAATCCAAAGAAAAACCATTGAGATTACAACCAAGTCATCACCATTACACTAGCAAACAACCAACCCTCCATTACTCCAGCAATCAACCAACCATCCATTACACCATTTCAACTAAAAACCAACTAAGTATAACCAAGTTCTATCTTAAGAAAAATAAGACCATTCGAGTACATGTACTTCGGGACTCTATATTGCTTGTTAAAACATATAAAAATGAAAAATCTGAGTTAACTTTCTTTAGAAATTCAGGTGACATTTACATGTGCAAACACACATGACGCTTTCTCTAGTATACGCACTAATATGCCAACTATAAATACCTTTTTTGCTCAACTATATCCAACTATATTTTCCAATGAATTTTTAGCTTTTGAATCCCCTGTAATAGGTTCATATCATCCATAAATTTTGATTCCCATGGCTTGAAGATTAATAATTGATTTTCCTATGGTTGGCAGTTGTCCAAGACATTCTCGTGGTCTTTGCTCTCGGGTCTTGTTTTGTCCTGCAAATTCCAATAGAGAAACAAAAACATTAAGCTCCTCATGACTAAAACTTCCTCTCTTCATAAATTCAATTCCATGTATCAATTTATGCAAATAATAAAATACTTCAGGTTTAATTTAAAACAAAAAGTTCAAACCTAATGATCACTTTTACAAAATCCATTTTCTTCTAGCAGTTATCTTTGTACAGTTCACACAAGAATCTTCAATACACTCTTCAACGATACCAACTTGGCAATCTTTGGTTAGTCAAGTTCAACCTGCAAAAAAAGTATATGTTGTTGATACACGAGAGTTGTGTAACCTTCTATTTTATTTTGTATTCACACAAGACAATTAATAAAGACCTCCACCAAATCACAAGATTCGACCACACCTTCTAACCCATCACTCACATCTTGTCTTCTATGTTCCTGGTGTGGATGTTGGCTTCCAACAAGTATCATCCTTTCTATTGAGACAATACCCCTACAACAGTTGCAACTCTAGATAACTTCTTTCCCCCTCTAGCAACAATCTATACATGGGCTTGGTTAAACATATCAACAAAGTTTATATAATCTCTCTGCATCCCTTTCAAACTTGTTTACCAGGTACTACAAACAACTAATAGTTTGATAAAAATAGAACAAAGTTAAGATACATGCATTCTTGAATCATAGTACTTACAAAACCAATAATTTCTTAAATCAATCATATAACTTTGTTTAGAATAGACAGCATGAAAATTTATTTAATCTGAAGCAAAAAATATTAATTAAAAGCAATAAAATCAAGATAAGAACAAATCATATATTAAAAGCATCCAAAAATCAAGAATCTATTGAAACAAAATATGTGAATTGAGCAATCATATAACTAAAACTTATCCAGCAGCTAAAAAAACATACATACACTGATAAGAGTGAGCAATCAAAAATTAATTAATATCATAGGACCACCTGCGAAATGGATGAAATAAAAATTGCAGTATAAAATTACATGACATAACAAATTAGTAGGTTTTTAATACTAATACATTAATTGAACATATGAGCTCCTTTAATAATATATGAAAAGAATATAAAACCCAAGGCAATGAAAATAAAATCATTTAAAAAAGAAATAAGACAAGTGTATACCTTTAACCCAAAAATCGAACTAGGGTTTGCGTTTGAAATCGAGCTTTTGAATAACTCGAGTTAGGGGTTAGTTTCTAAGATTTGAATTGGGGTTTGGGTTTGGATTTAGAGAGGTGAGAGGTTAGAGTAAATTGAGGTGTTAAAAATTAGGTTTTAATTACACATGGTGTGATGGAAAGAGAGGCCGCATAGGAAGTTCAAAGAGAGAGAACATGAGAGAAAGGGAGTTACAGCTTAGAGAGGGAGATGGACTACCATGTAAAGGGGAAATGAGTGAACAAAAGATGGGGAGATAGAGAGAGAGAGAGATCCATGAGAAGGGGGAGTTGGGACAGAAAAAATGGGGAGATGGAGAGAGAGAGTAGTGATGAGAAGGGAGAGTTGGGAGAGAGAGAACAGGGAAAATAGAGGGGTGAGAGCAGAGACCGATGAGAATGAGATATAAACGGGGTTAACAAAATGGGGGGAGATATAAGGGGGAAATAAAATTTTCACTTGGGGGCAAACTAAAAATAGAGGAGATGGAATGAAAAAATGGCCTAAAAAGTGAAATTTGGGTGAAGGGGGAAATGAAAATTTAAACAAGGGGAAAATGAAAAAGTGGGGTTTAAGGTGAAATAGGGGTAAATAGATATTTTTTTATTTATATGTATTATTTGATAATTTTGATAATTTTACTTTATTTTATAAGAAGATAATCAAAATTAATATATCTTAACACATCCGTATGGTTGGATCGTCGAAAAATTCATTTTAAAAAATTAATCCTGTAAATCGGGAACGAGTCTCGTTGTCGGGAGGGGTACTTTTACCAGATTTTTCTAATCTTGGCATGCAAAATGAATTTCAAATTTTTTAATACTTTTTTCATGTGAATAAAATGAGTATATCTTAACATCCGTACGGTTGGATCGTCGAAAATCATTTTAAAAAATTAATCCTGTAAATCGGGAACGAGTCTCGTTGTCGGGAGGGGTACTTTTACCAAACTTTCCTAATCCTGGCATGCAAAATGAATTTCAATTTTTTAATAATTTGTTCTTATGACTAAAATCGATATATCTTAACATCCATACGGTTGGATCGTCGAAAAATCATTTTAAAAAATTAATCCTGTAAATCGGGAACGAGTCTCGTTGTCGGGAGGGGTACTTTTACCAGATTTTTCTAATCCTGGCATGCAAAATGAATTTCAAATTTTTTAATAATTTTTTCTTATGACTAAAATCGATATATCCTAACATCCGTACGGTTGGATCGTCGAAAAATCATTTAAAAAAATTAATCCTGTAAATCGGGAACGAGTCTCGTTGTCGGGAGGGGTACTTTTACCAGATTTTTCTAATCCTGACATGCAAAATGAATTTCAAATTTTTTAATATTTTTTTCTTATGACTAAAATCGATATATCCTAACATCCGAACGGTTGGATCGTCAAAAAATTATTTTAAAAAATTAATCCTGTAAATCGGGAACGAGTCTCGTTGTCGGGAGGGGTACTTTTACCAGATTTTTCTAATCATGGCATGCAAAATGAATTTCAAATTTTTTAATAATTTTTTCTTATGACTAAAATCAATATATCCTAACATCCGTACGGTTCGATCGTCAAAAAATAATTTTAAAAAATTAATCCTGTAAATCGGGAACGAGTCTCGTTGTCGGGACGGGTACTTTTACCAAAATTTTCTAATCATGGCATGCAAAATGAATTTCAAATTTTTTAATAATTTTTCCTTATGACTAAAATCGATATATCCTAACATCCGTACGGTTGGATCGTCAAAAAATTATTTTAAAAAATTAATCCTGTAAATCGGGAACGAGTCTCGTTGTTGGGAGGGGTACTTTTACCAGATTTTTCTAATCATGGCATGCAAAATGAATTTCAAATTTTTTAATAATTTTTTCTTATGACTAAAATCAATATATCCTAACATCCGTACGGTTCGATCGTCGAAAAATCATTTTAAAAAATTAATCCTGTAAATCGGAAACGAGTCTCGTTGTCGGGAAGGGTACTTTTACCAAATTTTTCTAATCCTGGCATGCAAAATGAATTTCAAATTTTTTAATAATTTATTCTTATAACTAAAATCGATATATCTTAACATTCGTACGGTTGGATCGTCGAAAAATCATTTTAAAAAATTAATCCTGTAAATCGGGAACGAGTCTCGTTGTTGGGAGGGGTACTTTTACCAAAATTTTCTAATCCTGGCATGCAAAATGAATTTCAAATTTTTTAATAATTTGTTCTTATGACTAAAATCGATATATCTTAACATCCATACGGTTGGATCGTCGAAAAATCATTTTAAAATATTAATCCTGTAAATCGGGAACGAGTCTCTTTGTCGGGAGGGGTACTTTTACCAGATTTTTCTAATCCTGACATTCGAGATGAATTTCAAATTTTTTAATACTTTTTTCATGAAACTAAAATGAGTATTTCTTAACATCCGTACGGTTGGATCCTCTAAAAAATCATTAAAAAAATTTATCTTTTTCATTAGGTATGAAAAAAATCTAGTACGAGGCAACACCCAACGGTTTTTTATTTAAAATTCTTGTCTGAAATAAATTGTGACAGCAGTTTTTTTGAAAAAAACCGTTGTCTTAGATGATCAACTTTTTTAAATCTTACGGCTGATATTAAATCTACTTTTAATCAACGGCTCTAATTACACCAACTCAACAATCCAAGTGAATGTTTTTCCCCAATCACATGGTGCCACCTCATCACAAGCAACACTTCAGAAATTTCAAGAATCAGACTTACAGACAACGGTTTTTTATGAAAAAAGGTTGTCTTAGATGAACATTGACAACATTTATTTGAACAAAAGCTGTTGTGTAAGCGTAGCAGCGTTTTTTAATCTAATGGCTGATAATAAATATACATTCAATTAACTGCTCTTATTACACCAACTCACCAATCCAAGTGAATGTTTTTTCACCAATCACATGGTGCCACCTCATCACAAACAAGTTTGAAAAAATCTTTTAAAAAATTTATCTTGTTCATCGGGAACGAATCCCGTGTTGGGAAAAAGTGCTTTTACCAGATTTTTCTAATCCTCTCATTCGAGATGAATTTGAAATTTTTTAATACTTTTTTCATGTGACTAAAATAAGTATATCTTAACATCCATACGGTTGGATCGTTGAAAAAATCATTTAAAAAAAATTATCTTGTTCATCGGGAACGAATTTCATGTTGGGAAGTAGTGCTTTTACCAGATTTTTCTAAACCTGACATTCGAGATGAATTTGAAATTTTTTAATACTTTTTTCATGTGACTAAAATAAGTATATCTTCACATCCGTACGGTTGGATCGTCAAAAAAATCATTTAAAAAATTTATCTTGTTCATCGGGAACGAATCCCGTGTTGGGAAGTAGTGCTTTTACCAGATTTTTCTAATCTTGACATTCGAGATGAATTTGAAATTTTTTAATACTTTTTTCATGTGACTAAAATAAGTATTTCTTAACATCCGTACGGTTGGATCATCTAAAAAATCATTTTAAAAATTTATCTCTTTAATCGGGTATGGAAAAAAATCTAGTACGAGGCAACATCCAACGGTTTTCTATGAAAAAGTCTTGTCTGAAATAAATAGTGACAACAGTTTTTTTGAAAAAAAACCGTTGTTTTAGATGATCAACTTTTTTAAATCCTACGGCTGATATTAAATCTACTTTTAATCAACGGCTCTAATTACACCAACTCAACAATCCAAGTGAATGTTTTTTCACCAATCACATGGTGTCACCTCATCATAAGCAATGCTTCAGAAATTTCAAGAATCAGACTTACAGACAACGGTTTTCTATGAAAAAAGGTTGTCTTAGATGAACATTGACAACATTTATTTGAACAAAAGCTGTTGTGTAAGCGTAACAGCGTTTTTTAATCTAATGGCTGATATTAAATATACTTTCAATCAACTGCTCTTATTACACCAACTCAGCAATCCAAGTGAATGTTTTTTCACCAATCACATGGTGCCACCTCATCTCCTCTTAATGAACGTCTCTCATTATACCAGCTCACCAATACAAGTGACAATGATTTTATGAGCAAAATGCTTGTGTGATGTCGTGACATACAACAGAATAAAAATACTTGTATGTCAAGTGATATTTAGACAACACAATGGAAGTACGTTGTTTGATTCCAGCTTAAGTAATCCAGTGAGAAAACACTTGTCTCATTCCAACAACGGTGTTTCACAACGTTGTCTCCATTACTTTCAGACAATGCAAAATTAAACTGTTGTACAAACTACCTCATTTGCACAACATATCTTTAGAAAGGCTTGTCTGTGTCGATTACCTAGACAATAGTTTTTAAAGCATTGTAGGAATGATGAAATCTTTTTATTTAAAAAACACCTTATCTCATAAAACGGTTGTCTGATACGATATGCTAGACAACAGTTTTAAACCTATTGTAGTAAAGGGATTCACACAATACCTGTTTTCTGGTTTTTAAAAAACTGTTGTGTAAAATTTCTGGGCAACACTTTTTTGGTCAAGCGTTGTCTGATGGGTGTTGTCTGATGACATTTTTCTTGTAGTGTGCTGCAGGGCTAACTTTAAAAATTTGTCGTAAATTAAAAAATTGATATTATACCCTGATTTTCGGATGTGTCATAAAACTGAATTCCTACTTTACTCAGAAAATAGGAATCAGATTAATATATCAAACCTGAAAATAGTTAAAAGCACCACATGGAGACTGACCGGAGCTGTCAGAATGCAGAAAATAAAAGTGCTTAAATGATTTTCAGATGTTGATGAATTTTACTCCCTCTGTGATCCAGGTGTGTTTATATCTCTATATGTTTTTATGTGTGTTTTCTATTTATGGAGTTGGGTTATAATTGTTTGTGTTTGATATGAAATGGGTTGCTAGACAAGGAGAATTTGTGTTTACATGGGCATTCTAATGAGTCTTGGAAAGTCACTTTGCCTGCAGTGGAAGTCCCACCCGAGTTGCCTGAACCAGCTCTAGGGATTAATTTTGACGGTGATGGGATGAACCAGAGAGATTGGTTGGTGTTGGTTGCTGTGCATACTAATTCTTGGTTGCTTTCTATTGCTTACTATTTTGGTGCTCGCCTTGATCGCAATGAGAGGTATATTACCTATTTTTCTATCATACAAAATATTGTATCTCTATGTTGGCTAGATGTTGTTTTTTATTTTTTTAGTGTTTCTAATAAGAAGTTTGTATCTTATACAGTATCTGCTAAAATTGTTTCTTTCTGTGGCATACTTGGTTAGATTTTGGATTTTGTTTTTCCATTTGCTGTGAGAGAAATGTTTATTAGTGTAAGAGAATCAACTTTACCAATAAGTTTCTACTAAGTAATATCCACTATAAAAGTTGATACTTTAACGAGATTAATAACCAATATTTGTCTAACCCTAGATTTTAAAGCTGAGAATAATAAATATGGCATGTTCAAGAAGACATTAAAAGCAAACAACCAACACTGATTTATCTTTCAATATACATTGAACAGCCTCTACGATAATTAATTAAAAGAAGTTTTAATGTAAGTTATGTTGGAAGCCCCCCTAAGTAAGCTCCAGACATGTTAACATATGAACAGATATATTTTAGTGGCTTGCACATCCCCCACATCTCCTGCGGGGGTACAAGCTACAGAATCTGAAACCATTTAATTGGAAGTATATATGCTTGTATTCAGTTACCTTTTTATTTCCTTGCTAGTTTAACTATAAGTCTACTTGCCTAGTAAATAAGGTAATAGCTTCGAAGATTCTATGTGTTGTTAAGCGCAATACGCGCACTGATGCGAAAAATCTCTATTTTAAAAAAAAGTAAGTAAGTCTAAGGTAGTACTTACCAATTTTATATACATTCCTTTTTAATAAGATTGTACTTGCTCTTTAAGTCTTTGGGTCTCTGTTTAGACAATTGTAATTGTAATCTTTAATATAGTTAGATGGGTATATATATATATAATTGTAAATATATTGATGTGTGTTTTGACTTGAATCTGCGGATTACTATTTTTGCACGTTGAAGAAACCGTTTAGAGAAAATATCATAATTTCCACAAGTCTAAGACGAGTTCTGTTCTAGCATGTAAAGCTAGCTTCAGAGAGTAATTTACCACTTATATATCTTGATTGACCAAGCTTTCACAGACCATAAGGCAGGTTAGAAGTATGGCCTATTTTTCTGGTTCTTATACTATAAGAGTTTTACTTCTCGAGCTCTAAAAGTGGTAGAACATATGCTTCTCTCTTGGTGTTTTTTAACATTATGCATATTATGTACAAAATTTTTCAAATGTTGAACCATATTCTACACCAAATATAGGAATAGAGGATGGTGCTAGCAGAAAGACGGGAAAGCTGACCTTTCGAAGCCTTTAATCTTAATCATAGAAGTTGCAAATGGGAGTAAGTCCGAATCAGAACCTACTAATGGTCCCAAGACTAAAGGACTTTCTTTTGGAATTTGGAAGTTTGGTTATTTTGGTTTGCTTGGAACTTTGTATTTGTTGGATGGACTTTTGTTAATAGTTCTCAAGTTCAATGATATGTATTCAAGTCTTACTATTGCAAGTTGATTTAGATTTTATTACAATTCAAAAATTAACAAGTATAACTGATTGATATTTTTATGTTGGCAAAAACTAGAAAAATTGTTACAATAAATACAAGAGTGTTTATAAAGAAAGTGTTACAATAAGCTAAAAACATGTTATCAAAATAATTTAATTGTTTTATAATATTGTGTTAAAATAGAAAAAATGATGTTGTAGAAGAGTTTATTGTAACATATTTTTTGATGTCACTAAAGGTTTAGAGGTGTTGTAATAGAATTGTGGTTACACCTTCTTGGTGTTACCATAGATACTGAAAGTGTAACCATAAGATGTCAATTGTTACATTTTTACATATGCTATCAAAAGTTTAAAAACGGTTACAATAGATCCCTATTATAGCACGAGCAAATCCTACACCAACAAATTTTCAAAAAGTGTAATGATAGCCCTATTTTTTGGTTTAGGTAACACTTTTTGGCCATTTTACAATTTTTTGGGTGTTGCTAGAGGCCATATATGATGTAGTGTGTGTTGATCGTAGCCAACACCCGTCTCAACAAACAAGAGCTTGATACTAGAATTAGAAATGGTGGGAAATGCAAGTGGTGAGGTCATAGTGTAATATCTGGGATATCGCGTGTAATTATTTTTATCAATAAATGATTTTTATGTGATTATTTATTGATGCAGAAATCCACCATCAAAGTTACGATTAATAAATGATTTCTGAATCCATCATCTATTTTGATGCAGAAATCAAGGTGATTTTCTTATTTAATTAATTTGATGATTAAAATATGAATTTTTATTCTTGATGTTGTTTGTGTGATTTAATGCTAGAATCATGTAGAGCTTTTCTTCCTGGTCATTTTGGTATATCATATGTCAAAAATCGAGTTCAATAACATGTAGTAATGTGTGTTTGATTTTCGGAATGTTAAATTAGGGTTTAAATCGTTTGAATGTTCTTAATCAAATTTGGGGCTTTTAAATTCGTTTATTCTGGGTATGTTTGAGTTGCATTAATCGATAAATTGTATCAAAACGAGTTAATTCATGTAAATATATGCACTGTTGGACGCCTGGAACGTATCACTAGAGAAGCTCGAAGCTTGGCCGGCATTAATGGAGGTTTCATCGGAAAATCCGATCGGGAGATTATTTCTGTTAATTACTGGCATGTATGTGTTGCCGAAGGAGTGTAGAATGGTTTTGCAGCAAAATCCTAATCAAACGGTTCGTATTTTTCCCAAATTAAGCTCATCGGAATCGATGTTTTCCGGCAGGTTATTGTTGTTCTTGATTGACCCAGTCATGTCGATCTTTGACCCGGGATTTAACCCGGTGTTGATCAAATTCATAAAACCTGTTTCTACACTTTAGTCACTAAAGTTGTAGAATTTTTACAAAAAACTGGATTACTGTTTACTTCATTTTATAAATGATATTTTTATTATTCTAAAAATTAGAAAAACACTGTTTATTTAATTATTTTAAATGTAGAAAATTCTTTGAATTATTTATTTACTTAAAATTAAATCTGATTTATTTTATTAATTAATTTTTATTAGTTTTTAATTATTTTAATTAATAGATTAATTTAACATTAATTGATTAATTAATTTAATTAATTATTAATTAATTTTAATTGATTTAATAATTAGATTCAATTATTTATTTTTTATTCAAAAATTCTGAAAAAATAGTTTCGAGCTTTAAAATATTATTTTAAAATATTTTCAAGGCTCGATAATTATTATAAAATTATTTTAAATTCAGATTCGGGTGTTCGAACCCTATTATTTAACTATAAAATGATTTGAAGGCCCATTTTAATCCCGAAAAAATGTTCAAAAAATAGTATTAAATACATGGAAAATCATTTTAAACCCGACTCTTCTTTGAAAAATTATTTGGATTGAATATCTTACATACTATGTGCTATATGTGATCTGATTGTTGTATAATATGACTGTACGTGCATTGTTTGACTGTTTTTACTATAACTTTTAATCCATAAATCGGATTTGGGTGAAATGAAGGGTAGATAAAGATTTATGACGTCTATGGGACGATAAAATGATATGAGATTGAGTATTGATAGATAATTTTGATGCCTAGCAGAGTAAGCAAGGCATAGAAAAGAAGGCCAGTGATCAGTAAATAGAACTGAAGTGTAGAAAAAGAAATCAAGTGATTGATGAATTAAGGTAATGCATAGAAAAAGAAGGAAATTGATGGGAAAGTAAAACTGTTAAATGGGTACAAGTAAAGTTGGAAATCATCGGTGATAAGGCAAGTACTTCTGAACCTTCTTCAAGATACATTACAAATATTTTCGAACTATCTCATCACATATCGCTATTATTCAAAATAACTCATGTTTTATATTGCAAGCGCTTTAAACTATTCAACCTTGAACCCTGATTCTTATTAATCTTGAGCCATAAGTTTTTTTCTTCATAAACCATTGATTGTTGAATTTCTCAGATACGAGCCAGACATATACGATACTACTCCACAAATACATATCTACCACATACTAATTTCTGATAATGAATTACTTCACATACCAACCCTTATTCCTTTTTTAACACAAGACCAATCCTTGAAACCCTTGAATACTTGGTCTTCTACTTTCTGATTCTTTCCTTGATTGAAAGCCAAACTTTTTGAATTCCTTATTATACCTTCATGATATTGTGAATCACCCTATGCTTTAAGATAAATGTTTCTAATTATTCAGCTTATTGAATTTCATTGGCTATCATATTAAATTGTTTTAGAATTGGATGGTTTTATAAATGTGGACCAGATTCGTGGTCGGGCCAGATTCGTGGTCGGACCAGATTCATGGTCATAATAGGCCAATGTGTGCCTTGAATCCAGTATATAGAGCAAAGCTGGGAGCCTTGCTCGGGGTTAGTGCGTGACTGATCAGCAGCCTAACCTTGGTTTTTAAAATAAAAAGTGAATATCCAATTTTAATCATTGTTTATTCAGAAACTTGATTCTTCCGAATCATTTCAATTGGTTATTATTTAACCTCCGTTATTGCTATTATTACTTGCTGAGCTAGTTAGCTCACTCTTGCAAATTTTTTTATGTTTTCAACAATTGAAAAGGAAATTATTGGTAATGAGGATTCTGAGTCCAGTGTGCGAGCTAGGATTCCAGGTTAAGTTGGATCGAGCTAGCAGGAGCTTTATATTATAGATGAGTTATGCAAGATTGTAAGAATGATATTATTATCAATTGTATGTTGAACTAGTTGGGATTTGGTATGATGTAATAAAAGTTAAGGTTATGGCTTGTTTTCATACTTTAACCTGTTGCGGTCCGTGGTTGTGTAAAGAAGGGTCAATACATATAATATTTTATAAAAAGTTTTATATATTGTGTTTGTGTGTTGTAAAACCCAAACTTCTGACCCGGGTTTGGAGGGCATTACAGTTTGGCATCAGAGCCACAGGTTATAAGTCACTGAAACAATCCTAGATTGTCGGGAATGGATAGAGGGTTAGGATTAGGATTAGGAAATAGAAAGATAGAACGTCGAGAGGTTGAATGTGACTGTACAATAGGTTTTGGTATGATTCGTGATTAGATTCGAGCTGCTTATCTAGTGACGCGATTTTTTGATAGCTGCGATGGCAGATTCTTTTATACTCGAATCGTTTGATCATTCGGAGCATTCATTCGGAGGACTATCATCTGAATCACGCCCTGCTTTTCCACCGGTGTTAGCTATATTACCTCATGTTACGACGGTTGTACCTTTTTAAGCTATTATCTCATCCCCTTATGCGAAGCTACCAATTCGAGAATCCCCCATATGTTGATTCTAGTTCTACCAGATGTTCGGCTGTGAGTACATCTTTTTTTGTCTACTCTACACCCTGTTCTATAACATCTGTTTAAAACTCGTCTTATGAAGTAACAGCACCTATGAGGATGGATTTGAGAACTATAGCATATGGTCAGTTTACGAGGTATTAAGAAATGTGAGAAAGAACATAGAGTGAGGATACGTGTGTTCCAGAAGATAGCCACTACCAGGTTATATGGAACTACTAGTAAGTATGTCACCCATGATTATCTTGTGAAGTGAGCTAGATGGATTTTAAGGGAATTTGAAAAGGTTGGATATTGAGAGTCTTCCTGGAATTGATGATGATGTTATGATCAAGCATGATACATATACTAGTACAGTGATGTGATATCAGTCAACCTTGTTTTATAAAAGGAATTTAATGATTATTGGATAAACTTGTTATACCGAGTAATCGTAAGAAATGATGATGGGAGCGTTACCGGTATGAAAGCTTAGAAGTGAAGTTACGAATAAAATAATATGCAACGGTAATTAGAATTTTGTCAACCAATGAAGTTAAAGTAGACCCAATGAGGGATAGAGGATATACAGAAATGAATGAGCTTTTATCTGATTATGTTTCCAATTTGATACTTTGTAGGGGTTGAAAAGAACGGCAACCAACTCATATAGTAATGACGACCAAGTGTATGATTTTCAAAATTTTAAACCAGTTTTCAAAAGAGATTTTCTTAATAGAATTTTTCTAAAAATCCTTTGAATAAAACAAGTTTTAAAAACTTGGTTGTCCAATTACTACTTGAGTTTCTCGATTGTTATAAGATTTGGATTACCTAGAAGACTACTAGTTCTAGAAGTGAGTATGGTTCATTTAGAAGGCCAAGTGGACCCGCTATTACAGAAAAGATTTGTTTGTTTCTAACAGAAGAGTGCAAATCTTGCTTGATAAATTTAACGACAGAACCAATGTACGGAGAAACTGTTCATCCAATTTATGAGACGATTAGAGTACGAAGAATACGTCGATTCACGAGAAGCCGAGTACGAGCAAAGAAGATTAAGAAAATCTCCAGACTTTCTAAAGGAAGAATGTTATTGACAAAGGAGTGGATATGTTGAATAATCAGTAGTGTAAGTGGAATTGAAGTTGTAATTGTAAATCTCATAAAGAATGCAAATAGGGTCGAATTATAGAAATATTGAACGTGGAAGCGTGACGCTAAAGATACAAGACCAATCCAGGAACCTGAGATTCGGACGTCAAATCCAGAATAAATTCTACGATATAAAATAATCCCGATTTCGAAGAACTTTTCCTTGATTTAATGCGTACAAACATTCGAAGTCGTGGAAACTTGTATATATGTTGTAATTTATATATGTACTAGAGGTGTGTTTGATAATTTGAGGTGGCTTTTGGCTTAGTTGACTCGGTAGTAGGTTGGATAAGTATTGGAGTTGTGTTTGTAGTGTTAGAGTTGCGGATTTAGTATTTGGATTGTGTTTTGGTAATGTTGTACATGGGTTGTTTCAATTCTTGAACATGGCAGATATTTTAAATTTAATATAATTCAATGTTGCAGTTGCATATTGTAGTGTAGCTACTGTTGCACAACTAAAACACCACAGTGACATTAGTCCATATGGGTCCCACTTATGAAAAATAATTCCAACATAATGTAACATTGACAAATTATTACAATTGATCATTATAGTGTTACATTAGTGGCCTATTGTAATACTTTTCTTTGTGTTACAATTGGTAGCTAAAGTGTTACAGTAGGGAGTCTCATGTAATGCTCGCAAGTGTAACGTCTACTAGTGTTACAATAGACCTATAATAATGTTTTTCGGGCCTATTGTAACAGAAAAAAGGCATTACATCATGTCACTTATGGCGTAGTGGTGGTTTTATGTGTCAACCAACATATTTTTCCAACATAAACATAAGATATATACATGTGTTTATTACAAACAGTTTATAGGCCGTGCAAATACAATGAGAATTAGCATTGACTATTACTTTATAATACATAAAATCCATTCACTACGCCATAGATTGGATTCCGCAACCCCAAGAAACCGTAACTAAATGCCAAAAAAGCGTTGCTAAAGGCCAAAAAAAGGCTATGTCGACTCTTTTTCGGGGTTGTAATTTTAGGTGTTGCCATAGAGTGTTTTGCATCCCCGGTGACAACCTATTGCAACCCTTATTTATCCGTTACAGAAATGTGTTATTGCAACACCAATGGGGTTGCAATAGGTCTTGAAAAGTGTTACAGTAGGGTTTGGGCTATCAGTACAATATTTGTGGACCCCACAATCGGGGCCACATGTGGGGTATCGATGCAACCTTTTTGCAGCGCTTTTTAGTGTTTTTTGCAACGCTTTTTAGTGTTTTTTGCAATGCTTTTTAGTATTTTTTGCAATGCTTTTTAGTGTTTTTTGCAACATTTTACACTGATTATTAGCAACACTAAAAAGACCTATTGCAACGCTTTTACAAAAAAAATGCAAGGAACTATTTTTAAATTGGCATATCCATAAATAAGACCATAATCTTAAAACTAACACAATCAACCAATCTACCAACCATAACATCAGTTATCCAAAATAAACACCACTACCTTCACCATCAACATACTACCATCCTTATACCACCAATTATCTACCAACCATAAAATAAAAGCGAAAGTTTTAACAAGTTAAAGTTACACACTTCAAAATATAAACATCGTAGTACTAAGAAAAATAAAGTAGAACGATAATACTTCAACTTTATAGCCAAACTGTAGACTGTAGTCACGTAGATCTAGACTGCAATTAATGGATATGAGATAGTTTAAGGTAATCTCTTCATAAGAAGACCTTCAAGGCAACCATCTCCTTTAATCCCATCTCGACTAAAAGCATACTCTCAATGTTTGCTTCTCTAGTTAGATCACCCAAGTTTTGGACATGGTTGCTTAGTTTTTCCTGCCTTGCAAAAGAGATGCCCTAGAATTGAACACCTACCGGGAGCCTGAGTTCCAGAGTCATAACCTTGCATTGCTGCATTATGAGGTTCATTAAAGGTGATCCAATACTTCACTCTGTCTCCGAAGGCCTTGAAACAGGTAAAAGCATAATGCTCAAAATCTTTTCTAGCAAGCAAAATATGAGCCTTTGTGTAAATAAGTGTTTAGGTTTATAATGACTAATATATACAGGATGGAGTTTAAATCACTTACACGATATGGTCACTTAACCATCCTTCATATCTATCTTCGAGCATCTGCGGAAGATCCCAGTGGTATAAAGTTACATAAGGCTGAATTCTTGACAGGAAGCTACAACAGACTCTTCAAAACCGCTGTACAGACTTAATAACACGAAAATTCTTTGTATAATTTGCAGTTTTTACTAATTGACTTTTTTCCAGTAAATAATCTAATAGGTTGTTGTAGTATTTTAATCCATCTGGATTTGGTTCTCTTGTTCCATCTCTATATACAAAATTATAATGCTAAGACAGGGTATTGGCTTATCGCTAGGGGTTACACCATTTCATAGCGGCAAAGTTTTAGCTTACTCGGAAAGATTCTTGACCATGAAATTGAGAATCTGTAAGCATCCATTCCCATGTCCTTCTTCAAGTCAATGTCCGTCTGCAATGTAATTTAATATTCAGGTTATAATTTCCGTTTGGTTAGTTTGAGACGAAGGAAAGTACAACTTTAACATAAAGTATGATATGACTAGTAGTATTATATAACGTTAGTTGTCAACACCTAAAGCTATTCATTCTTATCTTCAAGAAGTTGGTGACATGCTCTTGACATCATTAGATTTGGTATTATCCAAAAAATTCTATCTTCATACTAATCTAATGCAGTCGAAAAACTTTATCACTATAAGCTTTGGTTTATCATCTATTCTGAAAATTGACCGATACCTTGATTTCAATTCTGTAGTGATAATAATGTGAACAAGGAAGTAACAAAGGAAGGTAGAAATTAGAAAGTAAATTAATGAGGCCGAAAAGGAAAAGAAGATGATACAGTAATCTAAAGTAAATTAGAAGAAATAGTATGAGAATGATGAACCATAAAAGAAGTAGATCATCATTGGAAGTGTAAACTAACCTTAAAGCGATGATAATGATCCACTGCCGTGTTTACATTGCTGAAGTCCAAAATCTTGCCTGCACAAAAAATATATGTCAAGCACAACCTAAGATAAACTATACTCTGTAAATTTCCCTCCTTAAGCCTCCAGATAGTTCCATAATTTTCGATGTTTTAGTTTAGTACCTGTTCGGCTAGCAAAGGTATCCCAAATATTAGCACCCTTGTTTCCTTCATTCACGGCACCTTCAAACTAATAATACACACACATAAACCATTTGACATAACCAAATGAGCATCAAATTATAAGTTAAAAATGAAAGGCATGGAAATGAAGATACCTGATAAGAAGAAGAAGCAGTACCAAATATAAAGCCATTAGGAAAATGAGTTCGACTGATGGACTGAGAACTCCAAACAAGACAAGCCAACACTAACAACAGCATTAACAACTTGTCTGACATAACTTCTATTACAAAAACCAACTCAATGCAAAACTACAAATATGTCTGTATATATTACAATTTACTGATATAATAGAGAACAATAGATTTATTATATATATCTTGAACAAAATTTAGCTTGCACTCCATCTAAAGATGCGGGGCAAGATCGCTTCTTGAGTTCTTGTTGCGTAAACGCGCGTGTTTATGCACCAAAAAGATACGTACAAGATATATATTCACTGATCATAGCAACAAAACTGATATATAACAGCGCGAGAAAAATTGTTATAAAAGTTTTCTCATATTAGTATGTCACTTTCCAACCATTTGTGAATGCTACATTCAGTTTCAAACAAAGCATACTAACCTAACTACAACTATTTTAATCATTTAACAGATATGCTTTCTCTAGATTAAAATGTAACTAACTTATATATTTTCCTATATTATATAACTGTAAAATGTAAATATATATATCTGGAGAAACTTGGAGATGAAGAAAATATCAAGTCATGTCCCCTTGTATTACAGTTTAGATCAACTGATCACAAACCTCTTTACAAAGAAAAGACGGAGATTTAATCCCAGTGACTGTTGTTGATTTAGTCTCTAGTCTAGTCTTCATTAAATAATGTGCAAATATCGAACACAAAGATTTGGAAAACTTGAGCAAAATAGAGCAACCAGAGTAGTTGACAACTAGTAGGTATGATGATAAAGCATTTGAAGATCCTTACACTGCGTACATGTCAACACCTCAATAGAAGGCAATAGGGATCAAGCAGTAGTATTGAACACATCGAAAGTGGCAGAGATGACATTTGATGAATAGATTCAGGTTCCTGACAACCGCGTCCCTGTTGGCTACAAACACATGCCACAGAGGCAGATACAAAAGAAATAAAAGTTAGTAAACAACATAAAGCAGAGTCACTCATATGTCCAATACATATTTACTTCATATGTTGCAAGAAGATATCAGAAATGTAGGCTGGTGGCAAAACAACAGTTGGCAACAAAAATTAAAGCTCAAAAGCAACTGATTTCTTTTCCGAATATATACCTTATATAACTTTGCAAATCTCTTTGTCCACCCATCCTTAAGTTCATATTTTCCTGCTGGAATACACAACTGAAATTAGACATCTCATTGACATGTATATACATCCAAGTAATAAGTGTCCTCAAGAACAATTAACACAAACTTTTACAATCATGAATTACAATATAGATGAGCAGAGAAATTATAACGCACCTTTGTTACTTTGTATCAGCAATCTTAATACTTAACCTCACGTTTCTTCTTAAAAGCTGATTTAAGAACCAGCAAGCAAGCAATAAAAAGATCAGAACTAACTAATCTTCCCACCACAACAGCCACTATTTTTTGTGTGTTTTGCCCCATGCATTTCCCTTTACTACTTCCTGTATCTACAAGTTTAACACCAACAGATCATTATAATCAAAATAGTCATCCACAAATAGTTACATACATCTACTTCTACACACATATGACCCCCCAAGAAAGAATCTAATTCATAAACAAATTAATAAAACATTCTGCAAAAACTAAAATAAGTGTACACAAATTAATAAGAGATAAACATTCATAAACTATAGATATACTAAATCTAACACCAAAAGATCTCACTCCCAAATCAATCCTATTACATACCCAAACAATAAAATGTAATATCTCGAGGTGTTATAAACAAAAAATACGTAAAGGACTTATAAAGCTTCACCTAAAATACCAAGCAAGGCGCGAAGCAATAAGTCAGTCATATTTCTTTAGCCTTGTACATTTTACACAAACCAGAACAAAAAGATAAAAAAAACATTAAAGCAGCATAACAACACAAAACAAGATAAAACCGAAATCGAGCTCTCCAATTTAACATCGCCTAAATCCTAATCAGCTTACGAACTCCACCCCCACACCCAACATTTTAGTAGCCCTAAATTATACAAACTAATGTCCTAAAAAACCTGAAAGATAATAAAACATTAAAGGAGCATAGACAGTAACAATGTAACACAAACCCCAAAAAACTGAGTTCTCTAACTTAACATCACCTAAATCCTAATTAGCATACACACTCCATCCCCACCCCCAATATCTCGTTAGCCCCAAATTACACAAACCAGTGTCCCGAGAAAATAAAATACAACAAAACATTTAAAGCAACAGAAATAGTAACAGAAACAAGAAAACACCAAAACTGAGTTCTCCAATATAACATCACCTAAATCCTAATCAGCTTACACACTGTATCACTCATATAGTGGTGACTCAGAGGGAGATATATATATATATATATATATATATAGAGAGAGAGAGAGAGCCTGGAAGTGCGAAGTTGGGAGAGCATCTGAGCAGAGTATTTGAGTAAATCTCTGATATTATTTTTGGACTGCTGACTGAATCCAATTTAATTAAAAATCAAATCATGGGAAAATCAAATATGATTCACTAGAGTCTGTAGAAATAAAACTGATTATTATGAAGAGAGAAAGTGTGTGTTGTATAACTTCGAGTATATAGATAGAGATATAGATAGAATTGTAATATATGTTTTTAGGGTTGTGAATGAGAATTGGGGGAGCTCGTAGGTAGGGTTTTGAGAGGAGGGGCGTTCAATATTTTCCTCAAAGTTAGTAGGCGGTACATTTCCCGGTCACCAAATCCCTGTACAAACTAAAAAAATAATTGTTTCTCTCACAGCTGCCACATCAGCAGTATGTGACCCACTTGTAGAGACCCCAGTGACATGTCAACATAATATTAATAAAAAATTAAATATTTTTATTTATAATAGCCTTGACAACATTTTTTACTTCTTTGCTAACATAATTAAAATATGTTATAATATGTTAGATTAATTTTGTGTTGGGGCAACATATTCTACGACAACATCACTTAATAATGTTGTATAAGGTCATTTATGGCGAAGTGAATATTGTAAATAAATCCATTAGTCACTTGTTAAGTTTTATAAGGCGTTCAATTTATCATTATAATATTTTAAATCACTTCACTAATATTATTAACTTCTAAAAATAAATAAAATATATATTTCAATTATTATTTCATTTCTATGTAAAATAATACTAATTATTTAAATTTAAAAAAATCATCTCTAATTATATATGTCATTTTGGTAACACATTTTGACTCTACGGCAACATCAAAAAAGAGGGGTTGCGGTAGACATTGGTTTTGAAGGCTACTATTACACTTTTGTTTGCAACCCCACCCTGAAGGGTTGCAGAATCCAATCTATGGCTTAGTGATTCCATCGAATTCTCCTACCTATTTGCAACTGACACTACCCAACTTAAAATTAAATTAAATCCAAGTACATGATGTATGCAGGTCTTACCTTCATTCAGATACAGAAGTGCAAGTCATTATAAAGAAATAATAAGTTAAATAACTACACATACTTCTACATATTCCGCTGACATTACCAAATCTAACAAGTACAAACTACAAATCCATAAAATATATTCCTACAATACAAAAATCCCTGCATAATACGAATTACAGATATGAAGAAACAACTAAACGATGACATAATCGACGTTCTTCTTAGGCTTACCATACTTTTGTTCGATAAGTGTGGCAATAAAAAGAGGGGTGGTACCAAGCTTGTAAATATTGGGGATGTTTTAATTCTGAGCAATACTTTTGTTCGATAAGTGTGGCCATAAAATATAAGAAGATGTACATGTCTTGAATCTTGAAAGTGTGACACAAAGGAAGAGGCTATGGAACAGAGTATTGAAAATCATGTTGTTGAGGCCATGATCAACCCACAAGCAGTTCTTGATTAAAGTGATTCGAGATATTCAGATGAAGGCTAGGCAATATTTATCAGCCATGGGATGGAGATTTTATGATGCTATCAAGAAAGGTGGCAAGAGAGAACTTAGATATTGTCCTCCTAATAGTAAGAAGAAGTATATATCTCTTCGAATGACATGCAAGGGCTATTTAGATAAAGAATCGCAGTTCGGGGCAGTGCATGATAGTGTTCTTGAGGGACCAGTTGGGAAAACAGGGGATGAAGTTGTTGGATCACAGTCTGGGAGAGTTAATGATGGAGTTCTCGAAGGACAAGTTGGTTGAGAAAATAACGTGGAAGTTGCGGAAAGCAAGAAATGAAGGTTGAATTCTGGTGATGTGTATGGAGAAAGAATGGTGCTTTATATGAAAAGAAAGAGAGATGTTGTGGAGGAAGATGATGGTGCAGATATTTCAATTCCATTTTCTTCCGCTCAATCCAAGCTAACTGATGAATCCTTCAAAATTACCATTCAACCAATAAATAAGAAAACTGAAATTCCTAGATAAATATTTAGAATAATACTTGAAGTGTATAAGTTCTAATAAACCAATTTAATGGTAACGGGAAATTATATAAAACTTTTACTTTTGTAACTTCGGTCCAATCTTGATATAAACGGCAAGGCACAGTAGTAAAGTATAAGCACATCGTAACTAGGGGCCATTCCAGAAATTTGAAAATAAGATAAAAATTGAAATGCGAATAGTGTAGAAAAGCCTGTCCTTTAACAATATAAAAAATCACATTAAAAATAATAATAAATCTTCACATAAATTTATAAATTTGTAATGTTAATGTCATCCTAATTGAATTTTCTACTATCAAGTTGGTTTCTAACATTCAAACAAAATTATTGTGATGAAAAGTTAATTATCATATTATAATTTTTACAACTTTCGAAATTTTTTGTAATATAACGAAATAGGATGGACATCCAAAAAAGAAAGTCTAAAGAAATGAATAGTGCGGAGGGAGTAAAAAATATAATTTGATCGTTAAATTTCGAGTTTCCATGATTGTACAATGTCTAGCAATGTCATCAGCACAATAGTTTTTAGAAAAACTCATATTAATTATTTTTTAAAAATTTAATATATTTTTTCACAATATTAGATTTATCTCCTCCGTGAAAATACAATGACTAGTTTTATATCATGTTTATTTGTAAGTTTACTTATTTATCTGATTTTCAATTCGATCAACCACTTTATATCTCTAAACTAAATGTCAACCTTGTAATATGTTATATGAGTCGTAGAAATTTTGTTAGTAGATACATCAAATAATTAATTTTATATCTTCAAATGAACATAGACCGGATTTTGATCTATGTTTTGTCATGAATAATAATAATGCATTAATAGCAAGCAACAAAACAATATCGTTTACAGATATAGAAACGCATGCATTACGAGGCAAAACGCGTATTACAAATGTATTTAGAAAAATTACAGATAAATACAAATAGTGATGAAATTTGATATCAATAAAAAGAATCGTGACATTCATTATCACTCAATTATTTATTGATATTGTGAATATTTAATCCTTCCGATGTCAAATAAAACATGAACAATTACTACATGGATACACTAGTAAGAAGGCCCTTTCCGGGAAACATCCAAATTGTGTTTATTATATTCTAACTCATTTACTTTTCTAGTTAGAGACCAACGTCTAAAGGCTAACGTGGGCTCATGTATTAGCAATAACCATTGGGGGGCCTTCCTTATTATTTCTATATATCTGTCATTAATATTTACAACACAGGTCCATATAATATTTGCAACATAGCTAATCACAAACACACACACTAAAAAACACACAGAAACTCACACAGAGACCCTCTTAGAAACAATGGCAGCAGAAAAGGGGAAGTCTATAGGCCTGAATACCCCCAGTGAGCAGGTAAAAAGAAAGAGGGGAAGGCCCCCAAAGTCTGACTCCGCGGGGAATTTGGTGGTGCCTCAAGGAAGTGCTGTATCTTCACCGCCAGCGATGAGTGCTGGTGCATCTCTGCCGATGAGAGGTGCCGTTGTTTCACAGCCACCATTAACTGCTGTTGCCTCACAGCCTGTGCCACCGGTTGTTTTGCAAACACCCCCTGCACAAATCAAATTATCAAATAACAGATATTTTTTCCCTTATAACATGGTTAATAATATTAAAGGCCTGCAATCGATGGCCCCTGATTGTAACATAATATACTTAAAATCTAGAATGGAAACTCTAAGAATGAAATTAAATTGTAAAAAATAATTTGCACATTACCAAAATTTCAAACCAGATATAGAGTTTGGTGATTGTTTTTGGTTATCAAAATTTTTATTGAAAGTCCAATCTTATCCCATCATATTTCTACCAACTATACGGTAAGGACAAATTACCATACCAGCAGATAGTGCCGATCTTTTCCACCAATAAAATTTTGCTGATGTATCAAGAACAATCCCTGTAAAACAATAAAGAACAATTGTAAAACAAGTTAGTTCTAAGCCCCCTCTATAATTTTACATGAAAATTAACTCTTATGTGTTGGTCCATGGATATTTTGGTTAATAATTACTTTTTTAAAAAAAATCTTACTAACAACAAGTAAATAAATTGAAAACTATGAAGATGTGGACCAATTTTACAAATTGAAAGTATACCTAAGATGAGTTTTTCCTTTTGGTCATCTAATTCACCATCTCCTTCATCTTCATCTACAATGCCACATGATAATTTTACCATCTTAGTGTGCCTAATAATTTGATGATACCACATTAGTAATAGATGGTGGCTCAGGGGCTACAACAATTTTATATATATAGTGTAAGCCTGAATCTAGAACCATGTATGATGAACCATCTAGAATGATCGAGAGCTCTTAGCGATATATTTTAAAATTTGTTTTTAGGTGCTAGTTTTAGCTCTTTCCAGAAGTTATTAGTGAATTTTACCAAAAAAAAACTAATGTGTAGAATTGTCTAGAAACATCTTTAAATTATGTTAATGATGTTTTAGAAGTATGTAGAGATATTATTTTTTAAAATTTATTATTAGTAAAATGAAATTGAATTAAGAAAAGGAGAATCTACAGTTATCTAGAAATATCTTTATAATATATTATAGGTGCAGCAAGCACACAGGTGTTAGATGCAAAGTTAATTACCACACTTTTTCAATTGTCTCCCATTTTCTATGGCTTTTAGTTAAGTTATTTTTTAATAATTTAATAGATTTCAATTTTATTGATAGAGTTTCTCTAGTGTGTACCCATGGGCACACATTAACATCAAATTTTATGAATTTGGAGTATTTTTATTGGAAGAATTGATGTAAATACAGAGGGTCTATCAGTATTTATAAGTAAAGACCAATCAAATTTTGACACAGCACGTCACAGAAAATTCTTTATTGATAAATGAAACAGTCTAGGAAGAAAATTATCATTGTAAAAAATGAAAGAATACTAGAAATAAGATTGTGATAAACACCTGAAAAGGGTTGTCTAAAGAGTTAAAAAAGAAAAGGCTACTCAAATTAATTTTTGAAAACAAAAACATGTGTAAATGTCAATTAAATCTAAGCAAGACAAGCTGGATTGTAAAATTTTATTAACCAGACTCATAGGCAATAATGTTCAACTAATATATTAATTTTATAAGGGACGATATAGATTAAAAGTGGACATGTATTTTATAAAATAAATATTTAAGGGGTTTATTTGTATTTATTGTGGAAAATAATCAATTAATTATATTAAATAACTATATTATGACTAGAAAAGCCAAACAAATTAATCACAAAAATTCTAATATTTTAATTTTAATATAATAAGCATGTCATTTCTCAAAGGAAGAGTTCTTCAACCTTACATATCTTCATATATATAAATACACATATATAAATATATATTAGGATTTTCTTTTTTTTCTTACTTTTTATAATCATTATTTATTAAATTAATAAGTATTTATTTTTATTGTTATCTATGAGATACATAATAATATTAAGAGCATTATTATGAGATATTGTAATTATCCTTTTTATTAAACACAATTTCATTATATTAGTTCATCTAGTGCCAATTAATGCAAGGTTGGTTTTGCCGGTAAGCCACCAATTTTATCATGTTAGTTTGGTTAGGGTTAATTAATGAGGAGGTTGGTGCTGTTGTGCCAGTAAATTAAACTAACATATTTCTCGTACAAAATGACTTTTTTTGTTAACGATAACAGGCTTATTTGTTGAACATAATGAGTATTTGTTGTAAACTATAGGCACTACAAGAAAATAGGACAAAATCGACCGTAAAAAACGGTCGGTTAAGAGGAAAAACGGTCGGTTAAAATAGTCATAACCGACCACAGGGCATGGTCGGTTTTCGCCTGGTCGGTTATGACTTTTGATCCGGTTTAACCCTCATAACCGACCAACATAGTGGTCGGTTAAGTGCCTGGGCATTTTATTCAAATGTGGGGTCACTATGTACACGTGGCAACAAACGTGTTGCCACCTCACTGAGTCATAACCGACCTTAGGTGGTCGGTTATGTCTATTTTTAAGAAGTTGACTGGAACTCATAACCAACCGCCCTAAAACCGACCACCCTCTAAAGGAGACGGTCGGTTTTATGAAGGTGGTCGGTTATGTCCCTTGACGGTCGGTTTCCTGGGTTTTGTAATGGTCAAAAGTGGTCGATTATGCCTATTTTCGGTCGGTTTCAAGGTCTGATTTTAAAAAAAATTGCAGGTTTTTCTGCAGTCCCTGTATAACAGACCAAATCAATACACAAACCAATCACAAATCCAATCCAATCACAACTAAACAACCAAACAATAATGATAATCATTAAACTATACTACTCAAAATTATTCACAAAAACTAGTAAATTTCACAATTAAACCATAGTAATTAAATCCAACGCAAACATTCACAAACTCCGATAACCGGATGATTAAACCGTATCATTTCATCATTATAATCAATCCCAAATAACCGACAAAGTATCAAACCGTCACAACATATTATATTACATCCCATAACCATCAAATTACAATAGTATTAAAACCGATCAATGTAAACTAATCCAACAAATCAACATCGGACGATCCACCGCCATCACCGCCGCCATTATCAAAGTCCTCGTCATCGAAGGTCTCATCCTTGGATGTGTAATCCTTATCGACTTTCCATAGCACACCGATTATTTTCCTAGATATATAAGTTTAATTAAACTAGTTAAAAAGAAGAAACAAAATTTACATGTGAATGAAACAAATAAATAAATAAGAATGTCAAAAATTATACCTCCGCAAAACGAGCTTTCGTCTTTTGGACGATATCTTCAATCAAGGAGCCCACGATATGCACGATCTCGCCACCGATAAGGTTATTCCATTGCAATCTTTGGCTAGGATCGGAGGATGGATCCGAGGCCTCGAGACCCGTACGTTCGAATGTAGTAATCTCTGTTATGGATATTCTAAGATTTTATTAGTACTCTATATGGTATATAAGTGTATGTAAAGATCATCAGAATCCAATTCCGAATACTTTGATTTTTCCCGGAAATCCACTAGATACGGAAAGAATTGAGTATAAGGTAACAGGATAAAAAGGATTTAAATTAAAGGATTATAAGAGAGGATCATAAAAGGAATATAATATATTGAGAAAGGTTAAGGGAACCTAAGTAATAAGATCCCGGGTATGATCCCTCAAACGATAAACGAAAACGAAAGTTAAGCGAACCGTATAACAGATCAGCGGTCATTAGGCAAATAATTAGGAAGTTAATCAAAGGGATTAGGGAGGATGATGTCACCCAACCAATGAGAAGAGGACAAGGAGGGAAAGATGACATCATAGCATGACATGGGAAGGAAGGAAATGTGGTGGAATATTAACCACACAAAATCAAGGTTAAATTGGTAATTAACCAAAAACAAATCAAATATTCAACCAACCAAGCCAAACAATTCATTTTTCATCAAAACAAGAACACAAGGCATTTTATTTTCTTCATGCTCTCGGCTTTTTCATTTTCAAGAAGCTAGAATTTTCAAAACTCAAGATCAAGGCTTCCTAAATTGGTAAGATAATTCCCTAGTCATCCTTATGCATAGTTATGGCTATATTATCATTTTAAGCCTTCAATTCTTTCTCAATCTTCTTCAAGAAATCAATGAAGAAGACAATGAATAGTGATTTCAAAGTTTTTAACTTGATTTTTTCTTGTTTTCCTTTAAGATCCAAGCTTTCCTAAGACTCCTCAAGGCTTCCTAAGGCTTCCTAGCTACTCCCACCACTTCAAGGAAGGTATATCATCTCCAAACCCTAGATTCCTTTATATAATAAGGTAATTTTGATTGTTATGATGATATAGTAGCTTAATGCTTGTGGTTTAGAGTTTGGGTTGGAGTGGTAGTGAAATGGAATGGTGAATCTTGTTGTTTTGGTTAAAAGAACTTATGTATAGTTAAATTCAAGCTTAGGCATAAGTATAAATGTTAATATTGAATTGATTGGGGCTGTTATGATGTGATAAGGATGGACTTTGGTTGTATGAATGGGTTGAGGTTGAATTGTGATGGTTTTTGAATGGTTTAAATTTGGGAAATCGCATAAATATAGCCGTCGTAATGTCCGATTTACTTTAGACTGCTTTTGTTCATAACATTTGGACCCGAGAACTCCGTGCTAGATGATGACCATTGCCATGTTTAGATAGCTCATGTTACGATCTTCATTTTGATATGTAGTTCGTTCGATTCTGATGCACGGTTTAGGAGAAACGACCGTTTCAAGTAACGGCGTTTCGCGAACGAAACTTTTCCCCTCGCCTTACTTTGAAACATAGGTTAAAGACCAAAAAGGTTAATTAATGTATGTAACAATTATGGTAAGTGTGTTAGGCAGTTGGTAAGACACCCGCGAAAGAATCGCCTTAAAACCCGTAATGGTTAATTTATTAAAAATGGTAGAGCCGAGGGTACTCGAGTGACTTAAGAGAATCAGTAAGCGCAAAATGAGCGTTAGAGTCTAAGTTGGTTAAAGTATAGATTTACAAGTGACTTTGGTTTAATTCCAACTTACTTGTTGTTTATAGGTTACCAGACTTGTCCCGAGCCTTTTATCACCCCCAGTCGCTCAGGCAAGTTTTTTACCCGTTATACTATTGTTGTGATGTATATGTGTATATGCATGATCTTGCGATAAATCCATATTTGTTACAACTTCTACTTCAATTATTTGTATAAAGATTATTCTTTATAGGAATATTATTTAAATAATAATATTCAGACATTTTCTAAATATATTGGGACTGATTTACTTCATTAAATCAGCATTACTCCAAACACTCTTTAAAGTTTTTTCGAGTCTTCAAAATGATTTTTTAAAGTTAGAGCGGATCCCAAAACTCATTTTTATATTTAAGATCTTCCTTTTAAAAAGGGGATTTAAATACTCGCTCAAAACCTGAGGGATCCGGCTCTATGGTGTATTTTATATTCGCAACAAGGTTGCAGTTTTGGTAAATGAATTGATTACTTACCCAACGTTCGGGAAGTAAGTCCATCTATTTGAGTCGGCATAAGCAACATGGGCTCAGTGGGCGTCCATGATAGTGTAAGTGGCTCAGTGGGAGTCCATCAAATGCATAAGTGGCTGAGTGACAGTCCAGCATAAGGTCCTATTGCGACGAGGGTGATGACCAGTGGGGAATTCGTCCATCTACTAGTTGAAAAGGTTACTTATTGGTATCTTTGCCTGATCAGCAAGATATCGGGTTTATGCCACAATTCTTTTTCCCTTCCAAAAATTCATTGGATGTTACAAACTCTGTTCATACTTTACATGACAGAGGTTTTCAGGGACTGTATAAGGAAGATGTATATGTGGATATATATATCGGAACTTAATGAAGTATATCATAACTTCATTTTCTTCAATACTACTTCAAAGATTTAATCTATTCAAATCTGTCTTGTAGTCTCATCTATATGATGAATTATTGAAAGCTCGTTATACTTTGAACAGTGGTAGTTCAAGTAACTTTATAATTGATATAAGTATAGTGAAGTATTTGGTAACTTCATCCCTTATTTTTACTTATATCTAGTAAGTAATTATCTTACACATGATAAAAGATTCTAGTAAGTATCCATTTAGATACTTGTACTATTGTTATCGCTATATATTATCTTGCGAGCTGTAAGGCTCACTCTTGCTTTATTTTTTCATCACACAACAACAGTTAGGAAAGATGGCCAGACTCCAGCAGACCCAACGCAAGCGTGTGGGAAGCGTCCCGCGTCTTCCCGTTGATGTTGTAGCTGCTATAGCTGCAGAGGTAGATCTATTGGTAGATCAGGCATTCTACTTTTGAGAATCAAATTATGTATAATTATAACTTGTGGCAGATAATGGCAATTAACTGTAAATTTATCAAGTAATCATTTTGGGTTGTAATAACTTTTAAGTGTGGATTCAAGGACTTGTACTTATTTCAATTTCATCTCTGAGACTATAACGGGTTATGGTGTGTGTTAGTGTGAGGTCACAACATAAGGTTATTTATTATTAATTAAGTGAAGTGATATTGTGGAAAGAAAGACCGTGACGACCCGGATCCCTGACCCCGGATCTGGGGGTGTTACAGAACCCAAAAGAAGAAACTTGGGAGAACGAGGTATAGATTGTATCTTTGTTGGTTATGTTGAGCATTCCATCGCATATAGATTCCATGTGTTAGAATCTAATGACTATGTATCTGTAAACTCGATTATCGAGTCAAGGGATGATATCTTTGATGAAAATAGATTTACATCTATACCTAGACCGAGGGACATGCTTCAATATTCTTCTAGCAGGAACTCAGTTTCTAATGAAGGTGTTCATCGACCATCTGAACCAAGAAGAAGCACTAGGGCTAAAAGAGAAAAGTCATTTGGAGATGATTTTCATCTTTACCTAGTTGAGGGTTCTAGAGATGAAATTAAATATCAATACCAATATTATTTTATTATTGAGGAGGATCCGAAAACTTTTATCAAAGACATCAAAGGATGTTGCATTTTGGAAGGATGCTATCCAGGATGAAATGGATTCTATCATGAGTAATAATACATGGGAGTCGAGTGATCTACCCCTGGCTGTAAAGCATTGGGAACAAATGGATCTTTAAAAGGAAAATAAAGGTGGATGGTACAATAGATAAGTTTAAAGCCAAATTGGTAATCCAAGGCTTTAGACAAAAGGAAGGGATTGATTATTTTGATACTTATACTCCTGTTGCTAGGACTTCGACTATTAGGTTGTTAATAGCACTTGCTGCTATACAAAACCTTGTCATTCATCAAATGGATGTGAAAACTACATTCTTGAATGGTAAATCAGATAAAGAGATTTATATGATGCCTGGTTGTGAGAACAAGGTGTGTAAATTGAAGAAATCAATTTATGGTCTAAACCAAGCACCGAAGAATTGGCATGACAAATTTGATAATGTGGTCTTGTGTAATGGTTATGTTATTAATCAAGTAGACAAGTGTGTATATAGAAAATTTAACTCTTCTCGTAAAGGAGTTATAATTTGTTTATATGTGGATGACATGTTGATTTTTGGTACTGACCAAAATCAAGGGGATAAAACCAAGAAGTTATTGTCATCTAATATTGATATGAATGTTGTGGGAGGCTGAAGTGATTCTTGGTATAAGGATCAAGCGTGAGAATAATAGCATTTCAATTTCTCAATCACATTATATTGAGAAGATTCTGAAAAGATTTAATTTTAAGAATTGTTCTCCAGTAAGCACTCCTCTTGATCCTAGTATTAAAATCCTACCAAATACAGATCACAACTTGAATACTCAAGGGCTATTGATAGTCTTATGTATGCCATGATTTCCTGGAACAGTTTAGACACTGGAAGTTATCTCCTGATATACAGTTTCTTCTGATATGCTGTTTTTTCTGTAAGTTGTCTGACTTTGTCAATTCTTCTATTTAAGCTCTGCTATAAGTTTTTTTTGATATAAAAATGATCTTCACATTGTGTATATATTTCAAACTCTGGTTTGATGGGTGAAGAAACAATATTGCATTAATAAGATTCTATAAGATATTAGAAAGTGACTATTATTTATACCTCCTGCATCAACCACCCGCTCCTTGGAAAAGGCCCTCACTTAGATGTTAATGTTGTTAAGTAATTCCATATTATTGCATTTTACGTAGACTTGTAATACATATGTTACACACTAGTACATATCTTTTTTCAGCTAATAATAAAGGGCGTGAAGAGATTGACAGATGAGCTTCTCTTGAGCCAACTAGCCAACTACACAGGTGATTATAATCTTCCGTTAAAATGTAAAAGATTCTGTTAAACATAAAAGTAGATCCATTTCTAGTATTCTTCCAAAGAAGAAAAAGAATAAGTTTATGAAACAATAGAAAGAAATAATGTTCTTATAGACAACAATATTAGGTTCCTTGGTGGGAGGTGTATGTAATGGTACACAACCTAAATGTAGAAACTAAACTAGAACAGGACTGTGTATAAGCATATTACGTGTGTATAACAAAGCCAAACAACACTCATAATATCAAGTGTTAAAATTGAACGTGAAGTACAAAAGCTGTTTGAGTGTTTTATATATAAAAAGAACTACACTTCACATTAATAAAATTGATAGAACATATGACTTAAATAGAACAAATCCCTGAGAGGTGGGTGCATGAAAATAGCAACTATCCTACTCACTCCTAACACTTTTCACTACTACTGGTTTCATCCCATAACTTCCTGAAAATACTCTAACGCCTAAACATCTATTCTAGCTGCTATTTACTAGGAACAGCTTACATCATTCGAGCGTGTATTGAAATTAAGTCCCAACACACATTAACATTTATTTAACTAAATAAAACAAAACAATTTCAAAACATAAGTTTCAGATTATATTCCAACAATCACCACCTTAATCTGAAACTTGTCATCATGCAATCCTTCCTGCCCATATGGCTTATTCGACGGAGCCCATATGGCTATTCAACTGAGCCCATATGGCTAATAATATGAGCCCGTATCTCTATTCAACTGAGCCCGTGTGGCTATGCCCGTCTGGCACTTTGCTTCTTTGCCCGTATGGTATTTCTTATTTTCCCGTCTGGCACGCTTCTTGTTTGCCCATCTGGCACGACTTATATTTCTCGGCAGCCCCGTACTACATATGTAGCTTTACCACCATCATTTCAATTGCAGTCTCTTTCCCTTTTGGACTCTCACAAGGCATCATATCAATTAATTTTGGAGGAACGCTATACCGAGGATTGGCACCATTAATTTGAATATACAACCCAAACAAGGAACCATCCACATTAACAGGCTCCTCCATCGATAAATCTTCGGGTAAACACGGCAGTGTCCCAAAACACAATCACCACCAGGAGGACCGCCTCCACCAGCACTGGCTTCAGCACCTCCGGTGGTGGAGCAACCTCACCCGCTCTGATACCAAGTGTAGAAACTAAACTAGAACAGGAATATGTATAAGCATATTACGTGTGTATAACAAAGCTAAACAACACTCATAATATCAAGTGTTAAAATTGAACGTGAAGTACATAAGTTGTTTGAGTATTTTATATATAAAAAGAACTGCACTTCACATTAATAAAATTGATAGATTACATATGACTTAAATAGAACAAAGCCGAAAGAGGTGGGTGCATGAAAATAACAACTATCCTACTCACTCCTAGCACTTTCCACTATTACTGGTTTCATCCCATAACTTCCTGGAAATACTTTAACGCCTAAACACCTATTCTAGCTGCTATTTACAAGGAACAACTTACATCATTCGAGCGTGTATTGAAATTAAGTCCCAACACACATTAACGTTTATTTAACAAAATAAAACAAAACAATTTCAAATCATAAGTTTCAGATTATATTCCAACGCTAAACAATAATCGGTGAGCAAGAAAACTTAAGTTTAGTATTATTTGACTTTTTTAACGTAGTGATGGTCAGAAAACCTAGACATAGGTAACCATGTCCAATGCGGGAGAAAGCTAGGAAAAAGTGTTGTACACAGTATAGATAATTAAATTTTTAGATTTATTTATTATTTTTTGTCTATAATTTGTCAAATATAGAATATTACAACTTAATAAATGACATTCCAAAACTTAACTTGGGGAATAAGTAAAAACAGTGAACTTATGCTCATATATTTCTATACGGTTAATTGATAGCAAATCCACTTATATCTATACCAATATTCAGTTTAATAAAATTATTGAATAAAGAAAACCTATGCTATTATATTTCTATACAGTTAGTTAATTACAAATCATCTTATATGCGTATCAATATTCAGATTAGCTTTGACAGTTATATGATTAATCAGTTTTTATCTTTCATACTTTGTAGCATTATCTTTTACTATATTTATCGGTTAGTATTGTTGTTTTCTGGCTAAATTCTAGGATTTCTTCACAATGTTAACTGTAATGAGCAAAGGGAGTTATGGTGCTTCTTTGTTTGCAGGTTCTCTGTAAAATAGTAGGGATTGCTTTCAAGCTGCCAGTGCCATTAGACCGCAAAAATTAATTCAAATACTAAAAAGCTCGGATCTTTCTCGTGCTATTGACTAATTTTATTCTTTTATACCTGAACTATTTAAACAATGCAGTAATTAAATTCATTTGCAAATAGTATTTTTATATAAATAATTTACGGTTTATGAAATGGTTTATATGAGGGCTCTTATTTTATCTTTTTTGAGCCACTAAAAGTGTTAAGATTTAATTTTTTTTGCTTTATTACGGGTTTAAATTTAAAGTATGTTTCATTTTTTTGTCAAGTCGAGGCAATACAGGAACCTGAGATTCGGACGTCCAATCCAGAACATATTCTACGATATAAAATAATCTGGATTTCGAAGAACTTTTCCTTAATTTAAAGCATACAAACATCGAAAGTCGTAGAAACTTGTACATATATTGCAGTTGTGTTTGATAATTTGAGGTGGCTTTTGGCTTGGTTGACTAGGCACTAGGTTGGATAGGTATTGGAGTTGTGTTCGTAGTATTAGAGTTGAGGGTTTAGTATTTGGATTGTGTTTTTGGGTTGTAACAGTAAAAAAAACATTATATCAGGTCACTTATGGCCTAGTGGTGGTTTTATGTGTTTAACATATTTGTCCAACATAAACATAAGATATATACATGTGTTTATTACAAACATTTTATAGCCCGTGCAAATACAATGAGTATTAGCATTGCCTATTACTTTATAATACATAAAATCCATTCCATCGAATTCTCCTGCCTATTTGCAACTCAAACAACTTAACTTAAAATTAAATTAAATCCAAGTACATGATGTATGCCGATCTTACCTTCATTCAGTTACAGAAGTGTAAGTCATTATAAAGAAATAATAAGTTAAATAACTACACATACTTCTACATATTCCGCTGACATTACCAAATCTAACAAGTACTAACTACAAATCCATAAAATATATTCCTATAATACAAAAATCCCTGCATAATACGAATTACAGATATGGAGAAACAACTAAATGACGTCATCATCGACGTTCTTCTTAGGCTTACCATATTTTTGTTCGATAAGTGTGGCCATAAAAAGAGGGGTGGTACCAAGCTTGTAAATATTGGGGACGTTGTAATTCTGAGCACTACTTTTGTTCGATAAGTGTGGCCATAAAAAATAAGAAGATGTACATGTCTTGAATTTCGAAAGTGTGACACAAAGGAAGAGGATATGGAACATGGTATTGAAAATCATGTTGTTGAGGCCATGATCAACCCACAAGCAGTTCTTGATTAAAGGGATTCAAGATATTCAGATGAAGGCTAGGCAACATTTATCAGCCATGGGATGGAGATTTTATGATGCTATCAAGAAAGGTGGCAAGAGAGAACTTAGATATTGTCCTCCTAATAGTAAGAAGAAGTATGTATCTCTTCGAATGGCATGCAAGGGCTATTTAGATAACGAATCGCAGTTCGAGGCAGTGCATGATAGTGTTCTTGAGGGACCAGTTGGGAAAACAGGGGATGAAGTTGTTGGATCACAGTCTGGGAGAGTTAGTGATGGAGTTCTTGAAGGACAAGTTGGGAGAGAAAACAACGTGGAAGTTCCGGAAAGCAAGAAATGAAGGCTGAGTTCTGGTGATGTGTATGGAGAAAGAATGATGCTTTGTATGAAAAGAAAGAGAGATGTTGTATAACTGATGAATCCTTCAAAATTACCATTTAACCAATAAATAAGAAAACTGAAATTCCTAGATAAATATTTAAAATAATATTTGAAGTGTATATGTTCTTATAAACCAATTTAATGGTAACTGGGCAATTATATAAAACTTTTATTATTGTAACTTCTGTCCAATCTTAATATAAACGGCAAGGCACAGTAGTAAAATATAAGCACATCGTAACTAGTGGCCATTCCAGAAATGTGAAAATAAGATAAAAATTGAAATGCGAATAGAGTAGAAAAGCCTATGCTTTAAAAATATAAAAAATCGCATTAACAATAATAATAAATTTTCACATAAATTTATAAATTTGTAATGTTAATGTCATCCTAATTGAATTTTCTACTATCAAGTTGGTTTCTAACATTCGAACAAAATTATTGTGATGAAAAGTTAATTATCATATTATAATTTTTACAACTTTTGAAATTTTTTGTAATATAACGAAATAGGATGGACATCCAAAAAGGAAAGTCTAAAGAAATGAATAGTGCGGAGGGAGTAAAAAATATAATTTGATCATAAAATTTCGAGTTTCCATGATCGTACAATGTCTAGCAATGTCAGCACAATAGTTTTTTAGTAAAACATATATTAATTATTTTTTAAAAATTTAATATATTTTTCACAACATTATATTTATCTCCTCCGTGAAAATACAATGACTAGTTTATATCATGTTTATTTGTAAGTTTACTTATTTATCTGATTTTCAATTTGATCAACCACTTTATATCTCTAAACTAAATATCAATCTTGTAATATGTTATATGAGTCGTAGAAATTTTGTTAGTAGATACATCAAATAATTAATTTTATATCTTCAGATGAACATAGACCGAATTTTGATCCATGTTCTGTCATGAATAATAATAATGCATTAATAGCAAGCAACAAAACAATATCGTTTACAGATATAGAAACACATGCATTATGAGTCAAAACGCGTATTACAAATGTATTTAGAAAAATTATAGATAAATAAAAATAGTGATGAAATTTGATATCAAAAAAAAGAATAGTGACATTCATTATCACTCAATTATTTATTGATATTATGAATATTTAATCCTTCCGAGGTCAAATAAAAACATGAACAATTACTACATGGATACACGAGTAACAAGGCCCTTTCGGGGAAACATCCAAAGTGTGCCTTTCGGGGAAACATCCAAAGTGTGTTTATTATATTCTAACTAATTTACTTTTCTAGTTAGAGACCAACGTCTAAAGGTTAACGTGGGCTCATGTATTACCAATAACCTCCCCCAATGGGCCTTCCGTATTATTTCTGTATATCTATGTCATTAATATTTACAACACAGGTCCATAATATTTGCAACATAGCTAATCAGAAACATACACACTAAAAAAACACACAGAAACTCACACAGAGACCCTCTTAGAAACAATGGCAGCAGAAAAGGGGAAGTCTATAGACCTGAATACCCCCAGTGAGCACGTAAAAAGAAAGAGGGGAAGGCCCCCAAAGTCTGACTCCGCGGGGAATTTGGTGGCGCCTCAAGGAAGTGCTGTATCTTCACCCCTAATGATGAGTGCCGGTGCATCTCTGCCGATGAGAGGTGCCCTTGTTTCACAACCACCATTAACTGTTGTTGCTTCACAGCCTGTGCCACCGGTTGTTTTGCACACCCCCCTGCACAAATCAAATTATCAAATAACACATATTTTTTCCCTTATAACATGGTTAATAATATTAAAGGCCTACAATCATGGCCCCTGATTGTAACATAATATACTTAAAATCTAGAATGGAAACTCTAAGAATGAAATTAAATTGTAAAAAATAATTTGCACATTACCAAAATTTCAAACCAGATATAGAGTTTGGTGATTTTTTTTGGTTATCAAAATTTTTATTGAAAGTCCAATCTTATCCCATCATATTTCTACCAACTATACCATAAGGACAAATTACCATACCAGCAGATAGTGCCGATCTTTTCCACCAATAAAATTTTGCTGATGTATCAAGAACAATCTCTGTAAAACAATAAAGAACAATTGTGAAACAAGTTGGTTCTACTCCCCCTCCACAATTTTACATGAAAATTAACTCTTATGTGTTGGTCCATGGATATTTTAGTTAATAATTACTTTTTTTAAAAAAAATCTTACTAAGAACAAGTAAATAAATTGAAAACTATGAAGATGTGGACCAATTTTACAAATTGAAAGTATACCTAAGATGAGTTTTTCCTTTTGGTCATCTAATTCACCATCTCCTTCTTCATCTTCATCTACAATGCCACATGATAATTTTACCAACTTCGTGTGCCTAATAATTTGATGACATCACATTAGTAATAGATGGTGGCTCAGGGGCTACAACAATTTTATATATATAGTGTAAGCCTGAATCTAGAACCATCTATGATGAACGATCTAGAAAGTGTTGTAAATTTCACCAACAAATATTGTAACATAGAGGCAAGTGTATAAATAATTTAGCAAGTTCAGGCCAAGACCACAGTCAACAAAACAAAGCATGCATGTAAACAAAATCAGTAACTGAAATAATGAAGAGAGAAAAGAAGATGTACACAAAACCATAGCTTTCAACAGAGTCTAAAAATAATGGTACACAGATACAAAATGCCAAGAGAAATGATCACAGCTGAGTCACCAGGCCTTGCTCGAAGTCCTGGCTGCTCTTGAAGAGAATATTGCCCCCTACCTGCTGCGTTTGGGATGCGTGCAATATCTCCACCAGGATAAAACAGCTTGAAGTTGATGTTAGCAACAGCAACAAAACCTCCACCTCGACCAGCACCTCAGTCGCCGGAAAAACCAACCTACAGCACTTCGAACTTGTGTTTTTGTGGGAGAGAAAATGCAGAGAGGGAGAAGAGAGGAGAATGTTGTGTGGTGTGTTTCATCAACAACTTAGGCCCTATATTTATAGTAGAGGCTAAGTGTAACTTACAACCTTGACATTAATAGACTTTAATATACATTAATATCAGAAATCAAAACTGCTCATTTAATACATAAATCAAAACTGCTGATTTTGAATTTAAATAAAATGTAACAGCTTTTGTATTTAATCCACACATTAAATCAGTTTTAATGTTTTTAATTATAAATCTTTATTTATCAGTTACATGTCCAAATTCATTGAATCTGACTCAGCCCACTTATAAAGTGACCAAGCCCAACAGAGACAATATCCCAGCCCGACTGATAAATTAATTCTAATTAAAAAATTAAATCACAAATAAATAAAATCCTCACTTTATTTATTTTCAATGTGGGATAAATGACACATTCTCCATTTCAAGTTTTTACAAGCTACTAGTTTCAACTCTATTTCTCTATGGATTTCATTAAGAAAATTCTTAAAACCATACATGAAAATTTAAGTTCAAATATCATTGAACAATTTCCAATCATTAGATTTTGGGATTAATATCAAGAACATAATTAAATTAAGCTCTAAAATCCTAATTTTCTAACAATACCCCACAAATCCATACAGAAATGCGATTAATTTTTCCATCATTACTTGTTTTTTCAGAGTCGGTACCCTTCCGGGTTTGAACCCTCCTAATTCCTCTACTTCAATGGCTATCGGATTCAGATGGAATGTTTCACCTTGAATCTTAATCCGTTTATTATAACCATATTCCATAGACGACGACAAGTCAAAGGCTATGGTGCCAATCTACGGCTTTGAGACATTAATGGTCATATCTCGATCCTGTTCGTCGAATGTTTTAAGGAATAACCCTTTCCTCTAATTGCGACCATACAATTATATTCGCTTAGCTGGGCATCTTCAGAGATATACTGCCTCTATCTCGTCAAATGACTTGACCCCATTCAGAGTTTTAACACTCTTGCTTTTCTAGCAGTGCCAGTACCTTCTAGGTTTACAGGGGATAGACTCAGATACTATATTATCAACTATGTAGCAAAGGTACTACCAATTCATCCTTACAGCTTGTTATTACCCACTGAATACACTTCGATGGATCTCCTCTCATGTGTATTGGGTTCCCACTGTTGATGAATTATGATGGGTTGACAGTCCCATCCCCAACCTTGACTTAAGGACCACTGCAGGTTCCAGTCCTTTAGTAAGAGGATCAGCTATATTATTTTGAGTTCCTATGAACTCTATAGCTATGATCCTATCAGTCACTAAACCCCTTATAGACTTGAGTCTAACTTGGATGTGTCTCTTAGTTTTAGCATTATGCTTTTTACTGCTAATCTTGTCGATAGTTGTTCGACTATCACAGTGAATAGCAATAGCAGGAAGCGATCTGCTTACTAAGGTATTGCAGACATAAGTCCGTGTAACCATTCAGCCTCCGTCCCTGTGGCATCAAGTGCACACAACTCAGCCTCAAAAGTAGACCGAGTAACTATAGTCTGTCTGCGTGACTTTCAGGATATTGCTCCACCAGCCAAGGTGAACACGTATCCAGTCACTCCATTAGAACCAGACTTCTTAGCTATCCAACTTATATCACTGTACCCTTCAAGCACACCAGGAAATCTCCTGTAGTGTAAACTAAGGTACATTGTGCATTTTAGATATCTAAGTACTCTATCAAGAGCATCCCATTGAGTTCTGTTTGGACAGCTTGTATATCTAGCCAATTTAGACACAGAATATGAAATATCTGGTCTAGTACAGTTAGCAAGATAATGCAAGCTACCAATAATCTTAGAATACCTTAACTGAGACACAGGCACTCCTGAAGTATTCTTGACAATGGCAACTTTCGAATCATAGGGTGTACTAGCGATTCTACACTTTGAATAACCATATTTCTCAAGTATAGATTTCTCTATATAATGAGATTGAGTCAAGGTTATTCCTTCAGTGGAATGAATCAGTTTGATTCCAAGAATCACACTTGCCTCACCCATATCCTTCATTTCAAAATGCCTTTTCAAGAACTCTTTAGTCTCATTAATAATCTCAATATTTGTTCCAAACAGTAAAATGTCATCCACATATAGGCACAAAATAACACACTCATTACCTTTAACTTTAGTGTAGACACACTTATCACTTTCATTAATCTTATAACTGAAAGGCAATACAGTTTCATCAAACTTTTTATGCTAATCTCTGGGAGCTGGTTTCAAGCCATAGATGGATTTGATCAACTTACATACTTTCCTTTCATTGCCTGATGCAACAAATCCTTCAGGCTGATCCATATAAATCTCTTCTTCAAGTTCACCATGAAGAAAATCCGTCTTGACATCCATCTGATGGACGATAAGACCATGGACTGAAGCCAATGCTATAAGCATTCGGATTGTAACCATTCTTGCAATCGGAGAGTATGTATCAAAGTAATCAATTCCTTCCTTTTGCTTAAAACCCTTAGCTACCAGTCTAGCTTTGTGCTTGTCTATTGAGCCGTCAGGGTTCAACTTCCTTTTAAAGATCCATTTGCACCCAATAGTAGAACACCCGGGAGGGAGATCAACCAACTCCCATGTTCCATTAGAAACAATAGAGTCAATTAACGCCCTTCCAGTGCCTTGACTCAGAAGAATCCATAGCTTGTCAGAAAGTTAAAGGTTCATCCTCGATATTGTAAGTGATGAAATCACCTCCAAAATCCTTGACTACCTTTGCACGCTTACTTCTCCTTGGTTCCTCTAGTTCCTTAGGAATAGAGCTACTACTGGGTTCCGCCCCCACATTTGTCATCTTTTCCACATGATCAGGAATAGAACTTGATGTGTGAGTAGGATCTTCCTCAGAAGTCATTTCAGGTATTCCAGTCTTCATAGGGTAGACATCCTCAAAGAATGTCGCATCTCGAAATTCAACTATCGTGTTTGCCATTATACCATCTATGTCAGATTTTAACACTAAAAATCTCATAACTGTAGTGGTTTCAAGATAGCCCAGAAAGATACAGTCAACAGTCTTTGGGCCTAGTTTCTTTCTCTTGTGTTCAGGAACAAGCACCTTAGCAAGGCACCCCCATACACGAAGATACTTAAGACTAGTCATCCTGCCTTTCCATAACTTTAAGGGTGTTTTATCCATGTGTTTCAGAAGGACTCTATTCAAAATATGGCAAGCCGTATTTAGAGCCTCTCCCCACATGTATTTAGGCAACCCAGAGTTAATAAGCATACTATTAATCATATCTCTAAATGTTCTGTTCTTTCGCTCAGCAACCCCATTAGACTCAGGTGTGTATGGTGGAGTAACTTCATGAACTATACCATTGTTTGCACAAAATTCATTAAAAGCATTACTCGTATACTCACCACCTCTATCAGATCTCAACCTTTTAAGTAACTTACTAGTTTGTTTTTCTACTTCAATTTTATATATAATGAATTTACTAAGTGCTTTATCCTTATGTCTAAGTAAATAAACATAACAGTATCTACTACTATCATCTATAAAAGTAATGAAGTATCTAAACTGGTCCTTGGTCAACACACCACCAAATTCACAAATATCAGTGTGTACTAAATCTAACAAGTCTGAATCCCTAACAATGTTATGAAAAGGTTCCTTATTTGTTTAGCAGGCACACATACTTGACATTTAGAATTATTTTCTATGATATGTTTTGGTATCAACTCTAAGTTCATCATGTTCTTAAGAGCACCAAAGTTTAAATGACCTAGTCTAGGATGCCATATATTCGAGGATTCAATACAGTTAACAGAAGGAATAACATTATTATTCAAATTTCCCAAAACGGGATCCGCATTAATAACAAATAAACCATTTGACAAGTAACCCTTGCCAAAGAATGTACCAGTGTGAATAAGAACTACTTTATTACATTTGAACGAAATTTCAAAACCACTAGAAACTAAACAGCTTCCACTTATTATATTTCTACGCATGTCGGGAACATGATGCACTCTCGTCAGAGATAGAATACGTCCTGAAGGGAACTTCAGATCCACGTTTCCAACTCCATGTACTTGAGCAGCACTAGCATTCCCCATCTTCACAGTCAGGCTATGACTCTGTTGATAAGATACAAATAAACTAATATCAGCACAAATATGCATATTAGCTCCAGTATCTATCAACCATTCATTTAACAGATAGGTAAAAAATATCACAAGGTTGTAGGATACATACCGGTCAACGTTGGTTTCAGAAGCCGTAGCCTCACCAACGACCATGTTCACTACAGGCCCACTTGCGGTTCCAAGCACAACATTTGCTTGTGCTACCTGGGTTTTCTTCGCTTTCTTCGTAGGGCAGTCCTTACTCCAGTGCCCAACCTGCCCACAAGACCAGCATGGTTTGTTTGCCTCGGGTTTCTTGGCCTTGTCCTTGTCACTCTTAGGTTTATTACTATTAGCTTTCTTAGCAAAAGCCTTCCTCTTCTGTCCTACAGTTGCAATGTTTACCTTCGAGGTACCGTGTTCAGTTGGCATCACATGTCCCTGTTTGGACTTGTGTTGTTCTTGCACCGAGATGTCCAGCATAAGGTTGGTCCAGGTGATCTCTCCTTTATGTCTTTTCTGGGAGAGAGAGAACTCTTCCCAAGACTTCGGGAGCTTTTCCATCACACTCATCACCTTGAACTTCTCCGGGAGGTCCATTCCAGACTCCTTCAAAGCATGCACTATCATCTCGAACTCATGCACCTGCTCAGTCATGGACTTATTGTCCACCAGCTTAAACTCGAGGAACCTTGCCACAAAATACTTTTCGAGACCTTGTGAGTCAGTATTATGTGTCTGGTCCAACTTCTCCCATAAGAGTTTTGCAGAGTAGGCATCAGAAGAATAGACATCAAACAAAGTGTTTGTTAGTGCCGCCAGAATGGCCGCCCTAGCCACTCCATCCTTCTCAGCCCACTTTGCAAAAGCCTTAACTGTGTCAGCCTTTTCTTGATCCACTACTGGTTTCTCATATTCCACAACCGGCCATAGACCGTTTATAGTCAGCCACAACTTAATCCTTTTCTGCCAGCGAGAAAAGCCAATGCCACCATTGAATTTCTCCGGTAAACCGGTTAGTTCAACAGCTTGTGGGAAACTATAGGTGGTCCAATCAATGGCCCCAGCAGTTGCACCCGAACCGCTACCACCACCAATGATAACCTCACTTTCGTTAACCATTATGCTAAATTCTAAATAACCAATATTCTCTTCAAGAATATTGTAAATTTCACCAACAAATATTGCAACATAGAGGCAAGTGTATAAAGAATTTAGCAAGTTCAGGCCAAGGCCACAGTCAACAAAACAAAGCATGCATGTAAACAAAATCAGTAATTAAAATAACGAAGAGAGAAAAGAAGATGTACCCGAAACCATAGCTTTCAACAGAGTCTGAAAATAATGGTACACAGATACAAAATGCCAAGAGAAATGATCACAGCTGAGTCACCAGGCCTTGCTCGAAGTCCTGGCTGCTCTTGAAGAGAATATTGCCCCCTACCTGCTGCGTTTGGGATGCGTGCAATATCTCCACCAGGATAAAATAGCTTGGAGTTGATGTTAACAGCAGCAACAAACCCTCCACCTCGACCAGCACCTCAGTCGCCGGAAAAACCAACCTACAGCACTTCGAACTTGTGTTTTTGTGGGAGAGAAAATGCAGAGAGGGAGAAGAGAGGAGAATGTTGTGTGGTGTATTTCATCAACAACTTAGGCCCTCTATTTATAGTAGAGGCTAAGTGTAACTTACAACCTTGACATTATTAGACTTTAATATACATTAATATCAGAAATCAAAACTGCTCATTTAATACATAAATCAAAACTGCTGATTTTGAATTTAAATAAAATGTAACAGCTTTTGTATTTAATCCACACATTAAATCAGTTTTAATATTTTTAATTATGAATCTTTATTTATCAGTTACATGTCCAGATTCATTGAATCTGACTCAGCCCACTTACAAAGTGACCAAGCCCAACAGAGACAATATCCCAGCTCGACTGATAAATTAATTCTAATTAAAAAATTAAATCACAAATAAATAAAATCCTCACTTTATTTATTTTCAATATGGGATAAATGACATATTCTCCATTTCAAGCTTTTAGAAGCTACTAGTTTCAACTCTATTTCTCTATGGATTTCATTAAGAAAATTCTTAAAATCATAGATGAAAATTTAAGTTCAAATATCATTGAACAATTTCCAATCATTAGATTTTAGGATTAATATCAAGAATATAATTAAATTAAGCTCTAAAATCCTAATTTTCTAACAGAATGATCGAGAGCTCTTATAGATATATTTTAAAATTTGTTTTTAGGTGCTAGTTTTAGAAATTTCCAGAAGTTATTAGTGAATTTTACAAAAAAACTAATGTGTAGAATTGTCTAGAAACATCTTTAAATTATGTTAATGATGTTTTAGAAGTATGTAGAGATATTATTTTTTAAAATTTATTATTAGTAAAATGAAATTGAATTAAAAAAGGAGAATCTACAGTTGTCTAGAAATATCTTTAAAATATATTATTGGTGCACCAAGCACACAGGTGTTGGATGCAAAGTTAATTACCACACTTTTTCAATTGTCTCCCATTTTCTATGGCTTTTAGTTAAGTTAATTTTTAATAATTTAATAGATTTCAATTTTATTGATAGGGTTTCTCTAGTGTGTGTCCATGGGCACACATTAAACATTAACTTTTATGAATTTGGAGTATTTTTATTGGAAGAATTGATGTAAATGCAGGGGGTCCATCAGCATTTATAACTAAAGACCAATCAAATTTTGACACATCAAAATCCCTTATTGATAAATGAAATAGTCTAGGAAGAAAATTATCATTGTAAATAGTGAAAGAACACTAGAAATAAGATTGAGATGAACACCTGAAAAGGGTTGTCTAAAGAGTTAAAAAAGAAAAGGCGACTCAAATTAATTTTTGAAAACAAAAACATGTGTAAATGTCAATTAAATCTAAGCAAGACAAGGAGGATTGTAAAATTTTATTAACCAGGCGCATAGGCAATAATGTTCAACTAATATATTAATTTTATAAGGGATGATATAGATTAAAAGTGGACATGCATTTTATAAAATAAATATTTAAGGGGTTTATTTGTATTTATTGTGCAAAATAATCAATTAATAATATTAAATAACTATATTATGACTAGAAAAGCCAAACAAATTAATCACAAAAATTCTAATATTTTAATTTTAATATAATAAGCATGTCATTTCTCAAAGGAACAGTTCTTCAACCTTACATATCTACATATATATAAATACACATATATAAATATATATTAGGATTTTCTTTTTTTTTTCATACTTTTTATAATCATTATTTATTAAATCGATAAGTATTTATTTTTATTGTTATCTATGAGATACATAATAATATTAAGAGCATTATTATGAGATATTGTAATTATCATTTTTATTCAAATATTCTGTAAACACAATTTTATTATATTAGTTCATCTAGTGCTAATTAATCCAAGGTTGGTTTTGCCGGTAAGCCACCAATTTTATCATGTTAGTTTGGTTAGTGTTAATTAATGTGAGAGGAGGTTGGTGCTGGTGTTCCAGTAAATTAAACTAACATATTTCTCGTACACAATGAATTTTTTTATTTACAATAAGAGGCTTATTTGTTCCACATAATGAGTATTTGTTCTAAACTATAGGCACTACAAGAAAATAGGACAAAATCGACCGTAAAAAATGGTCGGTTAAGAGGAAAAACGGCCGGTTAAAATAGTCATAATCAATCACAGGGCATGGTCGGTTATGACTTTTGGTTAACCGACCAACATAGTGGTCGGTTAAGTGCCTGAGCATTTTATTCAAATGTGGGGTCACTATGTACACGTGGAAACACACGCGTTGCCACCTCACTGAGTCATAACCGACCGTAGGTGGTCGGTTATGTCTATTTTTAAAAAGCTGACTGGAACTCATAACCGACTGTGGTCAAAGTGTGCACATCGGTCGGTTTTATTTTAGAGGCTAACTTAAATATCATAACCAACCGCCCTAAAACCGACCGCCCTCTAAAGGAGACGGTCGGTTTTATGAAGGTGGTCGATTATGTCCCTTGACGGTCGGTTTCCTGGGTTTTGTAATGGTCAAAAGTGGTCGATTATGCCTATTTTCGGTCGGTTTCAAGGTCTGATTTTAAAAAAAATTGCAGGTTTTTCTGTAGTCCCTGTATAGCAGACCAAATCAATACACAAACCAATCACAAATCCAATCCAATCACAACTAAACAACCAAACAACAATGATAATCATTAAACTATACTACTCAAAATCATTCACAAAAACTAGTAAATTTCACAATTAAACCATAGTAATTAAATCCAACGCAAACATTCACAAACTCCGATAACCGGATGATTAAACCGTATCATTTCATCATTATAATCAATCCCAAATAACCGACAAAGTATCAAACCATCACAACATATTATATTACATCCCATAACCATCAAATTACAATAGTCTTAAAACCAATCAATGTAAACTAATCCGACAAAACAATATCGGATGATCCACCGCCATCACCGCCGCCATCACCGCCGCCATCATCAAACTCCTCGTCATCGGAGGTCTCATCCTCGGATGTGTAATCCTTATCGACTTCCATAGCACGCCGATTATTTTCCTAGATATATAAGTTTAATTAAACTAGTTAAAAAAAAGAAATAAAATTTACATGTGAATGAAATAAATAAATAAATAAGAAGGTCAAAAATTATACCTCCGTAAAACGAGCTTTCGTCTTTTGGACGATATCTTCAATCAAGGAGCCCACGATATGCATGATCTCGCCACCGATAAGATTATTTCATTGCAATCATTGGCTAGGATCGGAGGATGGATCCGAGGCCTCGAGATCGGTATTTGCGAATGTAGTTAGCGAGCAAACCGATTTGGATTAGCACGGATCTCTGTAAGCACATTCCTCACGATGGCAAGATATACATTGTCGGGGATGGCTTGACGTTGTCTCGGAGCGGATGACGATGAGCCGGATTCATTTCGTGTGGAATCTCGGTACCGGGTAGCTAGTGTAGGCAAGAGATCGGTTGCCCGAGCATTGGGGAACCCCACCACATAATTATTTTTCGGCCATGTACCTTGGGGGACTTCCAAAACTTCCATCTCCCAATCCCACGACTCATCCCGATCACCCGTTTGTGCAACCTCCACATGCATGCGCTCGAGAATGGCGGCATATCGTTCCTATAAATTCATTTAAAACAATTAATGATGTATTTAAAATCAAATAAAATTGCATATAAAATCACATATAAAAATGCATTTAAAATCACATAAATACATATAAAATCACATATTAATGATGCATTTAAAATCACATAAAAATGCATATAAAAATGCATTTAAAATTACATAAATTCATATAAAATAATATATTCACGATGCATTTAAAATCCCATAAAATGCATATAAAATCACATATAAAAATGCATTTAAAATCACATAAATACATAAAAAATCACATATTAACGATGCATTTAAAATCACATAAAAAATGCATATAAAATCACATAAAAATACATTTAAAATCAAATGAATATATATATAAATTCACTTATTAATGATGCATTTAAAATCACATAAAAATGCATCTAAAATCACATATAAAAATGCATTTAAAATCACATAAATACATATAAAATCACATATTAAAGTTGCATTTAAAATCACATAAAAATGCATATAAACTCACATAAAAATGTATTTAAAATCACATGAAAATACATATAAATTCACTTATTAAAGATGCATTTAAAATCAAATAAAATGGTCATAAAATCACATAAAAATGCATTTAAAATCAGATGAAAATACATATAAATTCACTTATTAAAGATGCATTTAAAATCACATAAAATGGTCATAAAATCACATAAAAATTACCGCAATACACATGGCGGCAGGTGTAGTGTAGACGAGATTTTCCGGATCGGATCCAACTTTCCTATGACATTTATCCCACACCTCGAGTCTCGTTGGCTTTTTCTTGTTTTTGTTTGTCAAAACCTTTCAAAATATTAAACAACTTATATTAGCATATCCTAATAATTAGTTGATTATATTAAATATGGTGAACGTGTATGTATGTGTGTGTGATGGAATATAATAATATTACCTCTCAAATTTTATTGAATGACCTTGCACCGGCACTATGCAATCTTTCAACTTGTTTTCGGTTGGAGGATCCAACTGATGACTGGTGCAAGTGTCCGTCGTTCTTCTCTAATACTCCAAAAGGTCCTTCCAAAAAGGAACGGACCAATAAGGCGGCTTCAAAGACAACTTGCTCACGCCCTCCTCCCTTGCTTTTCCCTCCACCCTCTTTTTAAGCTCGTTCAAAGTCCTTTTTATCGTCACTTTAATGTGATCTTCCACAATTTTTCAGGCCTTTGAACGACTTTGCCCCTTAAGATGCGTATAATATTTCTAAAATTGCAAAAAAAAAAGAAATCAAAGATAAATGCATCATAAAATCAAGAAATAAATGACAATTACTAAAAAAATGAATTTTAACTTACTTGAAACTCCTCAACTCTTGCATTCAACCAACCCGGGTGACATTCTTCGATATCGGTATAAGTGTAACGCCCAAGAGGCCACTTCTCCCAAATCATCGCCAAAAGCGTTTTCTTAGCCGTATCATCTTCAATACTATATTTAAACAAAAGAAAACAATAAGCATTAACAATTCACATAAAAATATTGAACAATGAACCAAAAATATAAACATATAGGAATAATGCAATTTAAAAACTTTTTAACTTACTATCCATCGGAGATATCAATGCGATATGGCTTTAATGGCGGTTTCTCTCCATATATGCCACTCAAATGTGATCAAGGCCGTCTTTCTCGCCATTCTCACTTCTCCGCATTTGTCATGTGCAGTGTCGGATCATTTGGGTCCGAATCCAAATCCGTCGGCTCATCCCGCAAATGCAAATTCCCTCTTTTTCCCTTTGCACCATTGCCCTTGGCCTTCTTACTCGCGACTTTGGCCTTTCCCTTGGCCTTTGCCTTCCCCTTATCTTTTTCGGCTCCTTGTCTTTCCCCTTCCCTTTTCTCGCCATCGCCAACATCCAAGCAAAGAGATCCTAAAATAAATAACAAAAATATATTAACCAATAAGAAAACAAATAAATCGATGAAACGACTTGCATTAGTAAACCACATTATATAAAACTGCATTTAAAATCACTTAGAAATATATATAAATTCACATATTAAAGATACATTTAAAATCACATAAAAAATGCATATAAAATCACATAAAATGCATATTAAATCACATTACATATAAAACATATGCTAGTAAATCACATTACATGAAAATGATTTTAAAATCACATAAAAAGCATTTAAAATCACATAAAATGCATATAAAATGCATATAAACGTATTCATTTCACAAATTAATGATAAAAATAAACATAACTAATTAGAGCATTGTTTAATTACGCAAATTAAACATTAAATCAACTTAATCTATATATACAACAAATTAAAGTTCGAAACTCACATATAAAGTGCAATATTTATCCATTTTCGAGTACGGATCATGTTTATAAGAGCAAATCCCTACAAATTAACCCTAAAATTATATTTATATTTCTACTTAATTGTAAACAAATCGACAAAAAACCTAAAATTTATACTTATACATATATTCAACAAATTGACAAAACCGACGAATCTTTTATATGCAAAATTTTACATGAAAACTGAAAAAGTGATTATAATCTTCCGTTAAAATGTAAAAGATTCTCTTAAACATAAAAGTAGATCCAGTTTCTAGTATTCTTCCAAAGAAGAAAAGGAACAAGCTTGTGAAATAATAGAAAGAAATCATTTTCTTATAGATAACAATATTAGGTTCCTTGGTAGGAGGTGTATGTAATGGTACACAACCTAAACAATAATTGCTCAGCAAGAAAACTTAAGTTTAGTATTATTTGACTTTTTTAATGTGCTAATGGTCAGAAAACCTAGACCTAGGTAACCATGTCCCATGCGGGACAAAGCTAGAAAAAGTGTTTTACACAGTATAGACAATTAAAGTTTTAGATTTATTTATTCTTTTTTGTCTATAATTTATCAAATATAGAATATATACAACTTCATAAATGACATTCCAAAACTTAACTTGGAGAATAAGTAAAATCAGTGAACTTATGCTCATATATTTTTATACTGTTAATTGATTGCAAATCCACTTATATCCGTATCAATATTAAGTTTATTAAAACTAGTGAATAAATAAAACTTATGCTATTATATTTCTATACAGTTAGTTAATTACAAATCCTCTTATATGCGTATCAATATTCACATTAGCTTTGACAGTTATATGATTTATCAGTTTTTATCTTTCATACTTTGTAGCATTATCTTTTACTATATTTATCAGTTAGTACTGTTGTTTTTTGGCTAAATTCTAGGATTTCTTCACAATGTCAACTGTAATGAGGAAAGGGAGTTATGGTGCTTCTTTGTTTGCAGGTTCTGTAAAATTGTAGGGATTGCTTTCAAGGTTCCAGTGCCATTAGACCGTAAAAATTAATTCAAATACTACAAAGCTGGGATCTTTCTTGTGCTATTGACTAATTTTATTCTTTTACACCTGAACTATTTGAACAAGGCAAGTAATTTAAATCATTTGCAAATAGTATTTTTATGCAAATAATTTACGGTTTATAAAATGGTTTATATGAGCACTCTTATTTTATCTTTTTCGAGCCACTAACATTGTTATGATTTAATTTTTTTTGCTTTATTCCGGGTTTAAATTTAAAGTATGTTTCATTTTTTTGTCAAGTCGAGGCAATACAGGAACCTGAGATTCGGACGTTGAATCCAGAACATATTCTACGATATAAAATAATCCCGATTTTGAAGAACCTTTTTCTGATTTAAAGCGTACAAACATTGGAAGTCATGGAATCTTGTATATATGTTGTAGTTTATATATGTACTGGAGGTGTGTTTGATAATTTGAGGTGGCTTTTGGCTTAGTTGACTCTCTAGTAGGTTGGATAGGTATTGGAGTTGTGTTTGTAGTATTAGAGTTGCGGGTTTAGTACTTGGATTGTGTTTTGGTAATGTTGTGCATGGGTTGTAACAGTAAAAAGGTATTACATCAGGTCACTTATGGCCTAGTGGTGGTTTTATGTGTCAACCAACATATTTGTCCAACATAAATATAAGATATATACATGTGTTTATTACAAACAGTTTATAGGCCGTGCAGATACAATGAGTATTAGCATTGACTATTACTTTATAATACATAAAATCCATTCCATCGAATTCTTCTACCTATTTGCAACTCAGACAACTTAACTTAAAATTAAATTAAATCCAAGTACATGATGTATGCAGATCTTACCTTCATTCAGTTACAGAAGTGCAAGTCATTATAAAGAAATAATAAGTTAAACAACTACACATACTTCTACATATTCCGCTGACATTACCAAATCTAACAAGTACAAACTACAAATCCATAAAATATATTCCTATAATACAAAAATCCCTGCATAATACGAATTACAGATATGAAGAAATAACTAAAAGACGTCATCATCGACGTTCTTCTTAGGATTACCATACCTTTGTTCGATAAGTATGGCCATAAAAAGAGGGGTGGTACTTAGTTGTAAATATTGGGGACGTTGTAATTCTGAGCAATACTTTTTTGGTTTAGGTAACACTTTTTGGCCATTTTACAATTTTTTGGGTGTTGCTAGAGGCCATATATGATGTAGTGTGTGTTGATCGTAGCCAACACCCGTCTCAACAAACAAGAGCTTGATACTAGAATTAGAAATGGTGGGAAATGCAAGTGGTGAGGTCATGGTGTAATATCCGGGATATCGCATGAAATTATTTTCATCAATAAATGATTTTTATGTGATTATTTATTGATGCAGAAATCCACCATCAAAGTTACGATTAATAAATGATTTCTGAATCCATCATCTATTTTGATGCAGAAATCAAGGTGATTTTCTTATTTAATTAATTTGATGATTAAAATATGAATTTTTGTTCTTGATGTTATTTGTGTGATTTAATGCTAGAATCATGTAGAGCTTTTCTTCCTGGTCATTTTGGTATATCATATGTCAAAAATCGAGTTCAATAACATGTAGTAATGTGTGTTTGATTTTCGGAATGTTAAATTAGGGTTTAAATCGTTTGAATGTTCTTAATCAAATTTGGGGCTTTTAAATTCGTTTATTCTGGGTATGTTTGAGTTGCATTAATCGATAAATTGTATCAAAATGAGTTAATTCATGTAAATATATGCACTGTTGGACGCCTGAAACGTATCACTAGAGAAGCTCGAAGCTTCGCCGGCATTAATGGAGGTTTCATTGGAAAATCCGATCGGGAGATTATTTCTGTTAATTACTGGCATGTATGTGTTGCCGAAGGAGTGTAGAATGGTTTTGCAGCAAAATCCTAATCAAACGGTTCGTATTTTTTCCAAATTAAGCTCATCGGAATCTGTGTTTTCCGGCAGGTTATTGTTGTTCTTAATTGACCCAGTCATGTCGATCTTTGACCCGGGATTTAACCCGGTGTTGATCCAATTTTTCCCAAAACAAATTCATAAAACCTGTTTCTACACTTTAGTCACTAAAGTTGTAGAATTTTTACAAAAAACTGGATTACTGTTTACTTCATTTTATAAATGATATTTTTATTATTCTAAAAATTAGAAAAAAACTGTTTATTTAATTATTTTAAATGCAGAAAATTCTTTGAATTATTTATTTACTTAAAATTAAATCTGATTTATTTTATTAATTAATTTTTATTAGTTTTTAATTATTTTAATTAATAGATTAATTTAACATTAATTGATTAATTAATTTAATTAATTATTAATTAATTTTAATTGATTTAATAATTAGATTCAATTATTTATTTTTGATTCAAAAATTCTGAAAAAATAGTTTCGAGGTTTAAAATATTATTTTAAAATATTTTCAAGGCTCGATAATTATTATAAAATTATTTTAAATTCAGATTCGGGTGTTCGAACCCTATTATTTAACTATAAAATGATTTGAAGGCCCATTTTAATCCCGAAAAAATGTTCAAAAAATAGTATTAAATATATGGAAAATCATTTTAAACCCGACTCTTCTTTGAAAAATTATTTGGATTGAATATCTTACATGCTATGTGCTATATGTGATCTGATTGTTGTATAATATGACTGTACGTGCATTGTTTGACTGTTTTTACTATAACTTTTAATCCGTAAATCGGATTTGGGTGAAACGAAGGGTAGATAAAGATTTATGACATCTATGTGACGATAAAATGATATGAGATTGAGTATTGATAGATAATTTTGATGCCTAGCAGGGTAAGCAAGGCATAGAAAAGAAGGCCAGTGATCAGTAAATAGAACTGAAGTGTAGAAAAAGAAATCAAGTGATTGATGAATTAAGGTAATGCATAGAAAAAGAAGGAAATTGATGGGAAAGTAAAACTGTTAAATGGGTACAAGTAAAGTTGGAAATCATCGGTGATAAGGCAAGTACTTCTAAACCTTCTTCAAGATACATTACAAATATTTTCGAACTATCTCATAACATATCGCTATTATTCAAAATAACTCATGTTTTATTTTGCAAGCGCTTTAAACTATTCAACCTTGAATCCTGATTCTTATTAATCTTGAGCCATAAGCTTTTTTCTTCATAAACCATTGATTGTTGAATTTCTCAGATACGAGCCAGACACATACGATACTACTCCACAAATACATATCTACCACATACTAATTTCTGATATTGAATTACTTCACATACCAACCCTTATTCCTTTTTTAACACAAGACCAATCCTTGAAACCCTTGAACACTTGGTCTTCTACTTTCTGATTCTTTCCTTGATTAAAAGCCAAACTTTTTGAATTCCTTATTATACCTTCATGGTATTGTGAATCACCCTATGCTTTAAGATAAATGTTTCTTATTATTCAGCTTATTGAATTTCATTGGCTATCATATTAAATTGTTTTAGAATTGGATGGTTTTATAAATATGGACCAGATTCGTGGTCGGGCCAGATTCGTGGTCGGACCAGATTCATGGTCATAATAGGCCAATGTGTGCCTTGGATCCAGTATATAGAGCAAAGTTGGGAGCCTTGCTCGGGGTTAGTGCGTGACTGATCAGCAGCCTAACCTTGGTTTTTAGACTAAAAAGTGAATATCCAATTTTAATCATTGTTTATTCAGAAACTTGATTCTTCCGAATCATTTCAATTGGTTATTATTTAACCTCCGTTATTGCTATTATTACTTGCTGAGCTAGTTAACTCACTCTTGCAAATGTTTTTATGTTTTCAACAATTGAAAAGGAAATTATTGGTAATGAGGATTCTGAGTCCAGTGTGCGAGCTAGGATTCCAGGTTAAGTTGGATCGAGCTAGCAGGAGCTTTATATTATAGATGAGTTATGCAAGATTGTAAGAATGATATTATTATCAATTGTATGTTGAACTAGTTGGGATTTGGTATGAAGTATAAAAAGTTAAGGTTATGGCTTGTTTTCATACTTTAACCTGTTGCGGTCCGTGGTTGTGTAAAGAAGGGTCAATACATATAATATTTTATAAAAAGTTTTATATATTGTGTTTGTGTGTTGTAAACCCCAAACTTCTGACCCGGGTTTGGAGGGCATTACAGTTTGGCATCAGAGCCACGGGTTATAAGTCACTGAAACAATCCTAGATTGTCAGGAATGGATAGAGGGTTAGGATTAGGATTAGGAAATAGAAAGATAGAACGTCGAGAGGTTGAATGTGACTGTACAATAGGTTTTGGTATGATTCATGATTAGATTCGAGCTGCTTATCTAGTGACGCGATTTTTTGATAGCTGCGATGGCAGATTCTTTTATACTCGAATCGTTTGATCATTCGGAGTATTCATTCGGAGGACTATCATCTGAATCACGCCCTGCTTTTCCACCGGTGTTAACTATATTACCTCATGTTACGACGGTTGTACCTTTTTAAGCTATTATCTCATCCCCTTATGCGAAGCTACCAATTCGAGAATCCCCCACATATTGATTCTAGTTCTACCAGGTGTTCGGCTGTGAGTACATCTTTTTTTGTCTACTCTACACCCTGTTCTATAACATCTGTTTAAAACTCGTCTTATGAAGTAACAACACATATGAGGATGGATTTGAGAACTATAGCATATGGTCAGTTTACGAGGTATTAAGAAATGTGAGAAAGAATATAGAGTGAGGATACGTGTGTTCCAGAAGATAGCCACTACCAGGTTATATGGAACTACTAGTAAGTATGTCACCCATGATTATCTTGTGAAGTGAGCTAGATGGATTTTAAGGGAATTTGAAAAGGTTGGATATTGAGAGTCTTCCTGGAATTGATGATGATGTTATGATCAAGCATGATACATATACTAGTACAGTGATGTGATATTAGTCAACCTTGTTTTATAAAATGAATTTAATGATTATTGGATAAACTTGTTATACCGAGTAATCGTAAGAAATGATGAAGGGAGCGTTACCGGTATGAAAGCTTAGAAGTGAAGTTACGAATAAAATAATACGCAACGGTAATTAGAATTTTGTCAACCAATCAAGTTAAAGTAGACCCAATGAGGGATAGAGGATATACAGAAATGAATGAGCTTTTATCTGATTGTGTTTCCAATTTGATACTTTGTAGGGGTTGAAAAGAACGGCAACCAACTCATATAGTAATGACGACCAAGTGTATGATTTTCAAAATTTTAAACCAGTTTTCAAAAGAGATTTTCTTAACAGAATTTTTCTAAAAATCCTTTGAACAAAACAAGTTTTAAAAACTTGGTTGTCCAATTACTACTTGAATTTCTCGATTGTTATAAGATTTGGATTACCTAGAAGACTACTAGTTCTAGAAGTGAGTATGGTTCATTTAGAAGGCCAAGTGGACCCGCTATTACAGAAAAGATTTGTTTGTTTCTAACAGAAGAGTGCAAATCTTGCTTGATAAATTTAACGACAGAACCAATGTACGGAGAAACTGTTCATCCAATTTATGAGACGATTAGAGTACGAAGAATACGTCGATTCACGAGAAGCCGAGTACGAGCAAAGAAGATTAAGAAAATCTCCAGACTTTCTAAAGGAAGAATGTTATTGACAAAGGAGTGGATATGTTGAATAATCAGTAGTGTAAGTGGAATTGAAGTTGTAATTGTAAATCTCGTAAAGAATGCAAATAGGGTCGAATTATAGAAATATTGAACGTGGAAGCATGACGCTAAAGATACAAGACCAATCCAGGAACCTGAGATTCGGACGTCCAATCCAGAATAAATTCTACGATATAAAATAATCCCGATTTCGAAGAACTTTTCCTTGATTTAATGCGTACAAACATTCGAAGTCGTGGAAACTTGTATATATGTTGTAATTTATATATGTACTAGAGGTGTGTTTGATAATTTGAGGTGGCTTTTGGCTTAGTTGACTCGGTAGTAGGTTGGATAAGTATTGGAGTTGTGTTTGTAGTGTTAGAGTTGCGGATTTAGTATTTGGATTGTGTTTTGGTAATGTTGTGCATGGGTTGTTTCAATTCTTTAACATGGCAGATATTTTAAATTTAATATAATTCAATGTTGCAGTTGTATATTGTAGTGTAGCTACTGTTGCACAACTAAAACACCACAGTGACATTAGTCCATGTGGGTCCCACTTATGAAAAATAATTCCAACATAATGTAACATTGACAAATTATTACAATTGATCATTATAGTGTTACATTAGTGGCCTATTGTAATACTTTTCTTTGTGTTACAATTGGTAGCTAAAGTGTTACAGTAGGGAGTCTCATGTAATGCTCGCAAGTGTAACGTCTACTAGTGTTACAATAGACCTATAATAATATTTTTTGGGCCTATTGTAACAGTAAAAAGGCATTATATCATGTCACTTATGGCGTAGTCGTGGTTTTACGTGTCAACCAACATATTTTTCCAACATAAACATAAGATATATACATGTGTTTATTACAAATAGTTTATAGGCCGTGCAAATACAATGAGAATTAGCATTGACTATTACTTTATAATACATAAAATCCATTCACTACGCCATAGATTGGATTCCGCAACCCCAAGAAACCGTAACTAAATGCCAAAAAAGCGTTGCTAAAGGCCAAAAAAAGGCTATGTTGACTCTTTTTCGGGGTTGTAATTTTAGGTGTTGCCATAAAGTGTTTTGCATCCCCGGTGACAACCTATTGCAACCCTTATTTATCCGTTACAGAAATGTGTTATTGCAACACCAATGGGGTTGCAATAGGTCTTGAAAAGTGTTACAGTAGGGTTTGGGCTATCAGTAGAATATTTGTGGACCCCACAATCGGGGCCACATATGGGGTATCGATGCAACCTTTTTGCAGCGCTTTTTAGTGTTTTTTGCAACGCTTTTTAGTGTTTTTTGCAATGCTTTTTAGTATTTTTTGCAATGCTTTTTAGTGTTTTTTGCAACATTTTACACTGATTATTAGCAACACTAAAAAGACCTATTGCAACGCTTTTACAAAAAAAATGCAAGGAACTATTTTTAAATTGGCATATCCATAAATAAGACCATAATCTTAAAACTAACACAATCAACCAATCTACCAACCATAACATCAGTTATCCAAAATAAACACCACTACCTTCACCATCAACATACTACCATCCTTATACCACCAATTATCTACCAACCATAAAATAAAAGCGAAAGTTTTAACAAGTTAAAGTTACACACTTCAAAATATAAACATCGTAGTACTAAGAAAAATAAAGTAGAACGATAATACTTCAACTTTATAGCCAAACTGTAGACTGTAGTCACGTAGATCTAGACTGCAATTAATGGATATGAGATAGTTTAAGGTAATCTCTTCATAAGAAGACCTTTAGGGCAACCATCTCCTTTAATCCCATCTCGACTAAAAGCATACTCTCAATGTCTGCTTCTCTAGTTAGATCACCCAAGTTTTGGACATGGCTGCTTAGTTTTTCCTGCCTTGCAAAAGAGATGCCCTAGAATTGAACACCTACCGGGAGCCTGAGTTCCAGAGTCATAACCTTGCATTGCTGCATTATGAGGTTCATTAAAGGTGATCCAATACTTCACTCTGTCTCCGAAGGCCTTGAAACAGGTAAAAGCATAATGCTCAAAATCTTTTCTAGCAAGCAAAATATGAGCCTTTGTGTAAATAAGTGTTTAGGTTTATAATGACTAATATATACAGGATGGAGTTTAAATCACTTACACGATATGGTCACTTAACCATCCTTCATATCTATCTTCGAGCATCTGCGGAAGATCCCAGTGGTATAAAGTTACATAAGGCTGAATTCTTGACAGGAAGCTACAACAGACTCTTCAAAACCGCTGTATAGACTTAATAACACGAAAATTCTTTGTATAATTTGCAGTTTTTACTAATTGACTTTTTTCCAGTAAATAATCTAATAGGTTGTTGTAGTATTTCAATCCATCTGGATTTGGTTCTCTTGTTCCATCTCTATATACAAAATTATAATGCTAAGACAGGGTATTGGCTTATCGCTAGGGGTTACACCATTTCATAGCGGCAAAGTTTTAGCTTACTCGGAAAGATTCTTGACCATGAAATTGAGAATCTGTAAGCATCCATTCCCATGTCCTTTTTCAAGTCAATGTCCGTCTGCAATGTAATTTAATATTCAGGTTATAATTTCCGTTTGGTTAGTTTGAGATGAAGGAAAGTACAACTTTAACATAAAGTATGATATGACTAGTAGTATTATATAACGTTAGTTGTCAGCACCTAAAGCTATTCATTCTTATCTTCAAGAAGTTGGTGACATGCTCTTTGACATCATTAGATTTGGTATTATCCAAAAAATTCTATCTTCATACTAATCTAATGCAGTCGGAAAACTTTATCACTATAAGCTTTGGTTTATCATCTATTCTGAAAATTGACCGATACCTTGATTTCAATTCTGTAGTGATAATAATGTGAACAAGGAAGTAACAAAGGAAGGTAGAAATTAGAAAGTAAATTAATGAGGCGGAAAAGGAAAAGAAGATGATAAAGTAATCTAAAGTAAATTAGAAGAAATAGTATGAGAATGATGAACCATAAAAGAAGTAGATCATCATTGGAAGTGTAAACTAACCTTAAAGCGATGATAATGATCCACTGCCGTGTTTACATTGCTGAAGTCCAAAATCTTGCCTTCACAAAAAATCTATGTCAAGCATAACCTAAGATAAACTATACTCTGTAAATTTCCCTCCTTAAGCCTCCAGATAGTTCCATAATTTTCGATGTTTTAGTTTAGTACCTGTTCGGCTAGCAAAGGTATCCCAAATATTAGCACCCTTGTTTCCTTCATTCACGACACCTTCAAACTAATAATACACACACATAAACCATTTGACATAACCAAATGAGCATCAAATTATAAGTTAAAAATGAAAGGCATGGAAATGAAGATACCTGATAAGAAGAAGAAGCAGTACCAAATATAAAGCCATTAGGAAAATGAGTTCGGCTGATCGACTCAGAACTCCAAACAAGACAAGCCAACACTAACAACAACATTAACAACTTGTCTGACATAACTTCTATTATAAAAACCAACTCAATGCAAAACTACAAATATGTCTGTATATATTACAATTTACTGATATAATAGAGAACAATAGATTTATTATATATATCTTGAACAAAATTTAGCTTGCACTCCATCTAAAGATGCGGGGCAAGATCGCTTCTTGAGTTCTTGTTGCGTAAACGCGCGTGTTTATGCACCAAAAAGATACGTACAAGATATATATTCACTGATCATAGCAACAAAACTGATATATAACAGCGCGAGCAAAATCGTTATAAAAGTTTTCTCATATTAGTATGTCACTTTCCAACCATTTGTGAATGCTACATTCAGTTTCAAACAAAGCATACTAACCTAACTACAACTATTTTAATCCTTTAACAGATATGCTTTCTCTAGATTAAAATGTAACTAACTTATATATTTTCCTATATTATATAAGTGTAAAATATAAATATATATATCTGGAGAAACTTGGAGATGAAGAAAATATCAAGTCATGTCCCCTTGTATTACAGTTTAGATCAACTGATCACAAACCTCTTTACAAAGAAAAGACGGAGATTTAATCCCAGTGACTGTTGTTGATTTAGTCTCTAGTCTAGTCGTCATTAAATAATGTGCAAATATCGAACACAAAGATTTGGAAAACTTGAGCAAAATAGAGCAACCAGAGTAGTTGACAACTAGTAGGTATGATGATAAAGCATTTGAAGATCCTTACACTGCGTACATGTCAACACCTCAATAGAAGGCAATAGGGATCAAGCAGTAGTATTGAACACATCGAAAGTGGCAGAGACGACATTTGATGAGTAGATTCAGGTTCCTGACAACCGCGTCCCTGTTGGCTACAAACACATGCCACAGAGGCAGATACAAAAGAAATAAAAGTTAGTAAACAACATAAAGCAGAGTCACTCATATGTCCAACACATATTTACTTCATATGTTGCAAGAAGATATCAGAAATGTAGGCTGGTGGCAAAACAACAGTTGGCAACAAAAATTAAAGCTCAAAAGCAACTGATTTCTTTTCCGAATATATACCTTATATAACTTTGCAAATCTCTTTGTCCACCCATCCTTAAGTTCATATTTTCCTGCTGGAATACACAACTGAAATTAGACATCTCATTGACATGTATATACATCCAAGTAATAAGTGTCCTCAAGAACAATTAACACAAACTTTTACAATCATAAATTACAATATAGATGAGCAGAGAAATTATAACGCACCTTTGTTACTTTGTATCAGCAATCTTAATACTTAACCTCACGTTTCTTCTTAAAAGCTGATTTAAAACCAGCAAGCAAGCAATAAAAAGATCAGAACTAACTAATCTTCCCACCACAACAGCCACTATTTTTTGTGTGTTTTGCCCCATGCATTTCCCTTTACTACTTCCTGTATCTACAAGTTTAACACCAACAGATCATTATAATCAAAATAGTCATCCACAAACAGTTACATACATCTACTTCTACACACATATGACCCCCCAAGAAAGAATCTAATTCATAAACAAATTAATAAGACATTCTGCAAAAACTAAAATAAGTGTACACAAATTAATAAGAGATAAACATTCATAAAATATAGATATACTAAATCTAACACCAAAAGATCTCACTCCCAAATCAATCCTATTACATACCCAAACAATAAAATGTAATATCTCGAGGTGTTATAAATAAAAAATACGTAAAGGACTTATAAAGCTTCACCTAAAATACCAAGCAAGGCGCGAAGCAATAAGTCAGTCATATTTATTTAGCCTTGTACATTTTACACAAACCAGAACAAAAAGATAAAAAAAATATTAAAGCAGCATAACAACACAAAACAAGATAAAACCGAAATCGAGTTCTCCAATTTAACATCGCCTAAATCCTAATCAGCTTACGAACTCCACCCCCACACCCAACATTTCAGTAGCCCTAAATTATACAAACTAGTGTCCTAAAAAACCTGAAAGATAATAAAACATTAAAGGAGCATAGACAGTAACAATGTAACACAAACCCCAAAAAACTGAGTTCTCTAACTTAACATCACCTAAATCCTAATTAGCATACACACTCCATCCCCACCCCCAATATCTCGTTAGCCCCAAATTACACAAACCAGTGTCCTGAGAAAATAAAATACAACAAAACATTTAAAGCAACAGAAATAGTAACAGAAACAAGAAAACACCAAAACCGAGTTCTCCAATATAACATCACCTAAATCCTAATCAGCTTACACACTGTATCACTCATACAGTGGTGACTCAGAGGGAGATATATATATATATATATATATATATATAGAGAGAGAGAGAGAGAGCCTGGAAGTGCGAAGTTGGGAGAGCATCTGAGCAGAGTATTTGAGTAAATCTCTGATATTATTTTTGGACTGCTGACTGAATCCAATTTAATTAACAATCAAATCATGGAAAAATCAAATATGATTCACTAGAGTCTGTAGAAATAAAACTGATTATTATGAAGAGAGAAAGTGTGTGTTGTATAACTTCGAGTATATAGATAGAGATAGAGATAGAATTGTAATATATGTTTTTAGGGTTGTGAATGAGAATTGGGGGAGCTCGTAGGTAGGGTTTTGAGAGGAGGGGCGTTCAATATTTTCCTCAAAGTTAGTAGGCGGTACATTTCCCGGTCACCAAATCCCTGTACAAACTAAAAAAATAATTGTTTCTCTCACAGCTGCCACATCAGCAGTATGTGACCCACTTGTAGAGACCCCAGTGACATGTCAACATAATATTAATAAAAAATTAAATATTTTTATTTATAATAGCCTTAACAACATTTTTTACTTCTTTGCTAACATAATTAAAATATGTTATAATATGTTAGATTAATGTTGTGTTGGGGCAACATATTCTACGGCAACATAACTTAATAATGTTGTATAAGGTCATTTATGGCGAAGTGAATATTGTAAATAAATCCATTAGTCACTTGTTAAGTTTTATAAGGCGTTCAATTTATCATTATAATATTTTAAATCACTACACTAATATTATTAACTTCTAAAAATAAATAAAATATATATTTCAATTATTATTTCATTTCTATGTAAAAAAATACTAATTATTTAAATTCAAAAAAATCATCTCTAATTATATATGTCATTTTGGTAACACATTTTGACTCTACGGCAACATCAAAAAAGAGGGGTTGCGGTAGACATTGGTTTTGAAGGCTACTATTACACTTTTGTTTGCAACCCCACCCTGAAGGGTTGCAGAATCCAATCTATGGCTTAGTGATTCCATCGAATTCTCCTACCTATTTGCAACTGACACTACCCAACTTAAAATTAAATTAAATCCAAGTACATGATGTATGCAGGTCTTACCTTCATTCAGATACAGAAGTGCAAGTCATTATAAAGAAATAATAAGTTAAATAACTACACATACTTCTACATATTCCGCTGACATTACCAAATCTAACATGTACAAACTACAAATCCATAAAATATATTCCTACAATACAAAAATCCCTGCATAATACGAATTACAGATATGAAGAAACAACTAAACGATGACATCATCGACGTTCTTCTTAGGCTTACCATACTTTTGTTCGATAAGTGTGGCAATAAAAAGAGGGGTGGTACCAAGCTTGTAAATATTAGAGATGTTTTAATTCTGAGCAATACTTTTGTTCGATAAGTGTGGCCATAAAATATAAGAAGATGTACATGTCTTGAATCTTGAAAGTGTGACACAAAGGAAGAGGCTATGGAACAGAGTATTGAAAATCATGTTGTTGAGGCCATGATCAACCCACAAGCAGTTCTTGATTAAAGGGATTCGAGATATTCAGATGAAGGCTAGGCAATATTTATCAGCCATGGGATGGAGATTTTATGATGCTATCAAGAAAGGTGGCAAGAGAGAACTTAGATATTGTCCTCCTAATAGTAAGAAGAAGTATATATCTCTTCGAATGACATGCAAGGGCTATTTAGATAAAGAATCGCAGTTCGGGGCAGTGCATGATAATGTTCTTGAGGGACCAGTTGGGAAAACAGGGGATGAAGTTGTTGGATCACAGTCTGGGAGAGTTAATGATGGAGTTCTCGAAGGACAAGTTGGTTGAGAAAACAACGTGGAAGTTGCGGAAAGCAAGAAATGAAGGTTGAATTCTGGTGATGTGTATGGAGAAAGAGTGGTGCTTTATATGAAAAGAAAGAGAGATGTTGTGGAGGAAGATGATGTTGCAGATATTTCAATTCCATTTTCTTCCGCTCAATCCAAGCTAACTGATGAATCCTTCAAAATTACCATTCAACCAATAAATAAGAAAACTGAAATTCCTAGATAAATATTTAGAATAATACTTGAAGTGTATAAGTTCTAATAAACCAATTTAATGGTAACGGGAAATTATATAAAACTTTTACTTTTGTAACTTCGGTCCAATCTTGATATAAACGGCAAGGCACAGTAGTAAAGTATAAGCACATCGTAACTAGTGGCCATTCCAGAAATTTGAAAATAAGATAAAAATTGAAATGCGAATAGAGTAGAAAAGCCTGTCCTTTAACAATATAAAAAATCACATTAACAATAATAATAAATCTTCACATAAATTTATAAATTTGTAATGTTAATGTCATCCTAATTGAATTTTCTACTATCAAGTTGGTTTCTGACATTCAAACAAAATTATTGTGATGAAAAGTTAATTATCATATTATAATTTTTACAACTTTCGAAATTTTTTGTAATATAACGAAATAGGATGGACATCCAAAAAGGAAAGTCTAAAGAAATGAATAGTGCGGAGGGAGTAAAAAATATAATTTGATCGTTAAATTTCGAGTTTCCATGATCGTACAATGTCTAGCAATGTCATCAGCACAATAGTTTTTAGAAAAACTCATAGTAATTATTTTTTAAAAATTTAATATATTTTTTCACAACATTAGATTTATCTCCTCCGTGAAAATACAATGACTAGTTTTATATCATGTTTATTTGTAAGTTTACTTATTTATCTGATTTTCAATTCGATCAACCACTTTATATCTCTAAACTAAATGTCAATCTTGTAATATGTTATATGAGTCGTAGAAATTTTGTTAGTAGATACATCAAATAATTAATTTTATATCTTCAAATGAACATATACCGGATTTTGATCTATGTTTTGTCATGAATAATAATAATGCATTAATAGCAAGCAACAAAACAATATCGTTTACAGATATAGAAACGCATGCATTACGAGTCGAAACGCGTATTACAAATGTATTTAGAAAAATTACAGATAAATACAAATAGTGATGAAATTTGATATCAATAAAAAGAATCGTGACATTCACTATCACTCAATTATTTATTGATATTGTGAATATTTAATCCTTCCGATGTCAAATAAAACATAATAAAACATGAACAATTACTACATGGATACACTAGTAAGAAGGCCCTTTCCGGGAAACATCCAAATTGTGTTTATTATATTCTAACTCATTTACTTTTCTAGTTAGAGACCAACGTCTAAAGGCTAACGTGGGCTCATGTATTAGCAATAACCATTGGGGGGCCTTCCCTATTATTTCTATATATCTGTCATTAATATTTACAACACAGGTCCATATAATATTTGCAACATAGCTAATCACAAACACACACACTAAAAAACACACAGAAACTCACACAGAGACCCTCTTAGAAACAATGGCAGCAGAAAAGGGGAAGTCTATAGGCCTGAATACCCCCAGTGAGCAGTTAAAAAGAAAGAGGGGAAGGCCCCCAAAGTCTGACTCCGCGGGGAATTTGGTGGTGCCTCAAGGAAGTGTTGTATCTTCACCGCCAGCGATGAGTGCTGGTGCATCTCTGCCGATGAGAGGTGCCGTTGTTTCACAGCCACCATTAACTGCTGTTGCCTCACAGCCTGTGCCACCGGTTGTTTTGCAAACACCCCCTGCACAAATCAAATTATCAAATAACAGATATTTTTTCCCTTATAACATGGTTAATAATATTAAAGGCCGACAATTGATGGCCCCTGATTGTAACATAATATACTTAAAATCTAGAATGGAAACTCTAAGAATGAAATTAAATTGTAAAAAATAATTTGCACATTACCAAAATTTCAAACCAGATATAGAGTTTGGTGATTTTTTTTGGTTATCAAAATTTTTATTGAAAGTCCAATCTTATCCCATCATATTTCTACCAACTATACCGTAAGGACAAATTACCATACGAGCAGATAGTGCCGATCTTTTCCACCAATAAAATTTTGCTGATGTATCAAGAACAATCCCTGTAAAACAATAAAGAACAATTGTAAAACAAGTTAGTTCTAGGCCCCCTCTATAATTTTACATGAAAATTAACTCTTATGTGTTGGTCCATGGATAGTTTGGTTAATAATTACTTTTTTAAAAAAAATCTTACTAACAAGTAAATAAATTGAAAACTATGAAGATGTGGACCAATTTTACAAATTGAAAGTATACCTAAGATGGGTTTTTCCTTTTGGTCATCTAATTCACCATCTCCTTCTTCATCTTCATCTACAATGCAACATGATAATTTTACCATCTTAGTGTGCCTAATAATTTGATGACACCACATTAGTAATAGATGGTGGCTCAGGGGCTACAACAATTTTATATATATAGTGTAAGCCTCAATCTAGAACCATGTATGATGAACCATCTAGAATGATCGAGAGCTTTTAGCGATATATTTTAAAATTTGTTTTTAGGTGCTAGTTTTAGCTCTTTCCAGAAGTTATTAGTGAATTTTACCAAAAAAAAACTAATGTGTAGAATTGTCTAGAAACATCTTTAAATTATGTTAATGATGTTTTAGAAGTATGTAGAGATATTATTTCTTAAAATTTATTATTAGTAAAATGAAATTGAATTAAGAAAAGGAGAATCTACAGTTGTCTAGAAATATCTTTATAATATATTATAGGTGCAGCAAGCACACAGGTATTAGATGCAAAGTTAATTACCACACTTTTTCAATTGTCTCCCATTTTCTATGGCTTTTAGTTAAGTTATTTTTTAATAATTTAATAGATTTCAATTTTATTGATAGAGTTTCTCTAGTGTGTACCCATGGGCACACATTAACATCAAATTTTATGAATTTGGAGTATTTTTATTGGAAGAATTGATGTAAAATCAGAGGGTCTATCAGTATTTATAAGTAAAGACCAATCAAATTTTGACACAGCACGTCACAGAAAATCCTTTATTGATAAATGAAACAGTCTAGGAAGAAAATTATCATTGTAAAAAATGAAAGAACACTAGAAATAAGATTGTGATAAACACCTGAAAAGGGTTGTCTAAAGAGTTAAAAAAGAAAAGGCTACTCAAATTAATTTTTGAAAACAAAAACATGTGTAAATGTCAATTAAATCTAAGCAAGACAAGCTGGATTGTAAAATTTTATTAACCAGACTCATAGGCAATAATGTTCAACTAATATATTAATTTTATAAGGGATGATATAGATTAAAAGTGGACATGTATTTTATAAAATAAATATTTAAGGGGTTTATTTGTATTTATTGTGGAAAATAATCAATTAATTATATTAAATAACTATATTATGACTAGAAAAGCCAAACAAATTAATCACAAAAATTCTAATATTTTAATTTTAATATAATAAGCATGACATTTCTGAAAGGAACAGTTCTTCAACCTTACATATCTACATATATATAAATACACATATATAAATATATATTAGGATTTTCTTTTTTTTCTTACTTTTTATAATCATTATTTATTAAATCAATAAGTATTTATTCTTATTGTTATCTATGAGATACATAATAATATTAAGAGCATTATTATGAGATATTGTAATTATCCTTTTTATTAAACACAATTTCATTATATTAGTTCATCTAGTGCCAATTAATGCAAGGTTGGTTTTGCCGGTAAGCCACCAATTTTATCATGTTAGTTTGGTTAGTGTTAATTAATGAGGAGGTTGGTGCTGTTGTGCCAGTAAATTAAACTAACATATTTCTCGTATAAAATGACTTTTTTTGTTAACGATAAGAGGCTTATTTGTTGAACATAATGAGTATTTGTTATAAACTATAGGCACTACAAGAAAATAGGACAAAATCGACCGTAAAAAACGGTCGGTTAAGAGGAAAAACGGTCGGTTAAAATAGTCATAACCGACCACAGGGCATGGTCAGTTTTCGCCTGGTCGGTTATGACTTTTGATCCGGTTTAACCCTCATAACCGACCACCCCAACCAGGGGTATGCTGGGATTCGCGAAGCCAAACGACTCCCGAGACTTCCTTCTATTGTTACGCCATAATATTCCGATAGCTAGAATTGCTATAATACTAAACCAAATAATTGAAGACGGTTGAGCTTATTTGTTGAACATAATGAGTATTTGTTGTAAACTATAGGCACTACAAGAAAATAGGACAAAATCGACCGTAAAAAAATGGTCGGTTAAGAGGAAAAACGGTCGGTTAAAATAGTCATAACCGACCACAGGGCATGGTCGGTTTTCGCCTGGTCGGTTATGACTTTTAATCCGGTTTAACCCTCATAACCGACCAACATAGTGGTCGGTTAAGTGCCTGGGCATTTTATTCAAATGTGGGGTCACTATGTACACGTGGCAACAAACGTGTTGCCACCTCACTGAGTCATAACCGACCGTAGGTGGTCGGTTATGTCTATTTTTAAGAAGTTGACTGGAACTCATAACCGACCGTGGTCAAAGTGTGCACATCGGTCGGTTTTATTTCAGAGGCTAACTTAAATATCATAACCAACCGCCCTAAAACCGACCACCCTCTAAAGGAGACGGTCGGTTTTATGAAGGTGGTCGGTTATGTCCCTTGACGGTCGGTTTCCTGGGTTTTGTAATGGTCAAAAGTGGTCGATTATGCCTATTTTCGGTCGGTTTCAAGGTCTGATTTTAAAAAAAATGCAGGTTTTTCTGCAGTCCCTGTATAACAGACCAAATCAATACACAAACCAATCACAAATCCAATCCAATCACAACTAAACAACCAAACAATAATGATAATCATTAAACTATACTACTCAAAATCATTCACAAAAACTAGTAAATTTCACAATTAAACCATAGTAATTAAATCCAACGCAAACATTCACAAACTCCGATAACCGGATGATTAAACCGTATCATTTCATCATTATAATCAATCCCAAATAACCGACAAAGTATCAAACCGTCACAACATATTATATTACATCCCATAACCATCAAATTACAATAGTATTAAAACCGATCAATGTAAACTAATCCGACAAATCAACATCGGACGATCCACCGCCATCACCGCCGCCATCATCAAAGTCCTCGTCATCGAAGGTCTCATCCTCGGATGTGTAATCCTTATCGACTTTCCATAGCACACCGATTATTTTCCTAGATATATAAGTTTAATTAAACTAGTTAAAATGAAGAAACAAAATTTACATGTGAATGAAACAAATAAATAAATAAGAAGGTCAAAAATTATACCTCCGCAAAATGAGCTTTCGTCTTTTGGACGATATCTTCAATCAAGGAGCCCACGATATGCACGATCTCGCCACCGATAAGGTTATTCCATTGCAATCTTTGGCTAGGATCGGAGGATGGATCCGAGGCCTCGAGACCCGTACGTTCGAATGTAGTAATCTCTGTTATGGATATTCTGAGATTTTATTAGTACTCTATATGGTATATAAGTGTATGTAAAGATCGTCAGAATCCAATTCCGAACACTTTGATTTTTTTCCGGAAATCCACTAGATACGGAAAGAATTGAGTATAAGGTAACAGGATAAAAAGGATTTAAATTAAAGGATTATAAGAGAGGATCATAAAAGGAATATAATATATTGAGAAAGGTTAAGGGAACCTAAGTAATAAGATCCCGGGTATGATCCCTCAAACGATAAACGAAAACGAAAGTTAAGCGAACCGTATAACAGATCAGCGGTCATTAGGCAAACAATTAGGAAGTTAATCAAAGGGATTAGGGAGGATGATGTCACCCAACCAATGAGAAGAGGACAAGGAGGGAAAGATGACATCATAGCATGACATAAGCATGACATGGGAATGAAGGAAATGTGGTGGAATATTAACCACACAAAATCAAGGTTAAATTGGTAATTAACCAAAAACAAATCAAATATTCAACCAACCAAGCCAAACAATTCATTTTTCATCAAAACAAGAACACAAGGCATTTTATTTTCTTCATGCTCTCGGCTTTTTCATTTTCAAGAAGCTAGAATTTTCAAAACTCAAGATCAAGGCTTCCTAAATTGGTAAGATAATTCCCTAGTCATCCTTATGCATAGTTATGGCTATATCATGAGTTTAAGCCTTCAATTCTTTCTCAATCTTCTTCAAGAAATCAATGAAGAAGATAATGAATAGTGATTTCAAAGTTTTTAACTTGATTTTTTCTTGTTTTCCTTTAAGATCCAAGCTTTCCTAAGACTCCTCAAGGCTTCCTAAGGCTTCCTAGCTACTCCCACCACTTCAAGGAAGGTATATCATCTCCAAACCCTAGATTCCTTTGTATAATAAGGTGATTTTGATTGTTATGATGATATAGTAGCTTAATGCTTGTGGTTTAGAGTTTGGGTTGGAGTGGTAGTGAAATGGAATGGTGAATCTTGTTGTTTTGGTTAAAAGAACTTATGTATAGTTAAATTCAAGCTTAGGCATAAGTATAAATATTAATATTGAATTGATTGGGGCTGTTATGATGTGATAAGGATGGATTTTGGTTGTATGAATGGGTTGAGGTTGAATTGTGATGGTTTTTGAATGGTTTAAATTTAGGAAATCGCGTAAACATAGCCGTCGTAATGTCCGATTTACTTTAGACTGCTTTTGTTCATAACATTTGGACCCGAGAACTCCCTGCTAGATTATGACCATTGCCATGTTTAGATAGCTCATGTTACGAGCTTCATTTTGATATGTAGTTCGTTCGATTCTGATGCACGGTTTAGGAGAAACGACAGTTTCAAGTAACGGTGTTTCGTGAACGAAACTTTTCCCCTCGCCTTACTTTGAAACATAGGTTAAAGACCAAAAAGGGTTAATTAATGTATGAAACAATTATGGTAAGTGTGTTAGGCAGTTGGTAAGACACCCACGAAAGAATTGCCTTAAAACCCGTAATGGTTAATTTATTAAAAATGGTAGAGCCGAGGGTACTCGAGTGACTTAAGAGAATCAGTAAGCGCAAAACGAGCGTTAGAGTCTAAGTTGGTTAAAGTATAGATTTACAAAAGACTTTGGTTTAATTCCAACTTACTTGTTGTTTATAGGTTACCAGACTCGTCCCGAGCCTTTTATCACCCCCAGTCGCTCAGGCAAGTTTTCTACCTGTTATACTATTGTTGTGATGTATATGCGTATATGCATGATCTTGCGATAAATCCATATTTGTTACAACTTCTACTTCAATTATTTGTATAAAGATTATTCTTTATAGGAATATTATTTAAATAATAATATTCAGACATTTTCTAAATATATTGGGACTGATTTACTTCATTAAATCAGCATTACTCCAAACACTCTTTAAAGTGTTTTCGAGTCTTCAAAATGATTTTTTAAAGTTAGAGCGGATCCCAAAACTCATTTTTATATTTAAGATCTTCCTTTTAAAAAGGGGATTTAAATACTCGCTCAAAACCTGAGGGATCCGGCTCTATGGTGTATTTTATATTCGCAACAAGGTTGCAGTTTTGGTAAATGAATTGATTACTTACCCAACGTTCGGGAAGTAAGTCCATCTATTTGAGTCGGCATAAGCAATATGGGCTCAGTGGGCGTTCATGATAGTTTAAGTGGCTCAGTGGGAGTCCATCAAATGCATAAGTGGCTGAGTGGCAGTCCAGCATAAGGTCCTATTGCGACCAGGGTGATGACGAGTGGGGAATTCGTCCATCTACTAGTAGAAAAGGTTACTTATTGGTATCTTTGTCTGATCAGCAAGATATCGGGTTTATGCCACAATTCTTTTTCCCTTCCAAAAATTCATTGGATGTTACAAACTCTGTTCATACTTTACATGACAGAGGTTTTCAGGGACTGTATAAGGAAGATGTATATGTGGATATATATATCGGAACTTAATGAAGTATATCATAACTTCATTTCCTTCAATACTACTTCAAAGATTTTATCTATTCAAATCTGTCTTGTAGTCTCATCTATATGATGAATTGTTGAAAGCTCGTTATACTTTGAACAGTGGTAGTTCAAGTAACTTTATAATTGATATAAGTATAGTGAAGTATTTGGTAACTTCATCCCTTATTTTTACTTATATCTAGTAAGTAATTATCTTACACATGATAAAAGATTCTAGTAAGTATCCATTTAGATACTTGTACTATTGTTATCGCTATATATTATCTTGTGAGCTGTAAGGCTCACTCTTGCTTTATTTCTTCATCACACAACAACAGTTAGGAAAGATGGCCAGACTCCAGCAGACCCAGCGCAAGCGCGTGGGAAGCGTCCCGCGTCTTCCCGTTGATGTTGTAGCTGCTATAGCTGCAGAGGTAGATCTATTGGTAGATCAGGCATTCTACTTTTGAGAATCAAATTATGTATAATTATAACTTGTGGCAGATAATGGCAATTAACTGTAAATTTATCAAGTAATCATTTTGGGTTGTAATAACTTTTAAGTGTGGATTCAAGGACTTGTACTTATTTCAATTTCATCTCTGAGACTATAACGGGTTATGGTGTGTGTTAGTGTGGGGTCACAACATAAGGTTATTTATTATTAATTAAGTGAAGTGATATTGTGGAAAGAAAGACCGTGACGACCCGGATCCCTGACCACGGATCTGGGGGTGTTATAGTTACCAAAAGAAGAAACTTGGGAGAACGAGGTATAGATTGTATCTTTGTTGGTTATGTTGAGCATTCCATCAGCATATAGATTCCATGTGTTAGAATCTAATGACTATATATCTGTAAACTCGATTATCGAGTCAAGGGATGATATCTTTGATGAAAACAGATTTACATCTATACCTAGACCGAGGGACATTGTAAAATTCGTAATTTTATTTTTAATTTATTTATTAGAAATTAGATATTAATTTGTCTAGATAAATATTTTAAAATTAGAATATTCTGAAAACATTTTGTGCAAGGTAGTTGATTTGTGAAAAGATTTGTTATTTGTGGAAATAAGTGTAAGAATAATTTAGAAAATCGAAATTTTTTTAGTTTAGGTAATTGTGTGTATCAAATATTTTATTTATGGAATTTACTTGGAGAGGTTGTAAATCTTTAGGAGGAAATATTATTATTTCCTAGTTGAGATATAGGGTTTTGTATCGTTATAAATACACCATATTCGTATTCCTTGTTTTTATCATTAAAATTCGTAGGACTTTCTCAGCAAAAATCAGCTGTCTTGTAAAATTCGTAGAAAATTCATCGTAAGTCAGAATTCAGTGATTCTGGACTTTTCAGAAAGGTCTTTTCGTTATCTTCAGATTTCGTGTTTCGTGTTTTTCAAGAAAATATCGTTTAGAGGGTCAAAAAGAGTAAATTCAGATCTGGTCAGGCTTTGAGGTAAGTACTTTTGACTTACTTTTATTTTTCGGAAAATATATTTCAGTTTTGTTTTTAATTTCGTATAAGATATAAGAATTTTGATTTCGAAATTATAAGATATAAGTATTTGTGAATTTTAGAACCCAGTCTCTACGTTTTCGAACCCGTTCGTAATTTACGCTATAGTTCCGGAACTAGCCTTAGATACCCTTAGTAGGCGCACAAGTGTGCAACTTTAGATACCTATTAAGGGCGCGTAATTATTGAACTTTAGATGCCGACCACTGGCAAAGTGTGGTATAAAGAATAAGAATAAGAATTAGATGCCGGCTACTGGCAAAGTGTGGCCGTAGATCAAGACTGTGGTATTTATTAGAATTATCGTTTTGTTCTATTTTATTTTGTTCTGATCTGTTATAAAATCTGCTCTGTTCTGTTTTAAATTCTGAATTTTAAAATATAAAACTTGGGTTGGATCTACTTAACAAATTGTTTTACAAAATTATTATTGTTTGAGAAAAATCATTTTATTAAAACACCCATTGTTTTTCTGTTTAAGAGATAGTCAATTTGTACTTGCTGAGCTGTGTAGCTCACCCCTTTTAACATTTCAGGTTCGGAATTTGGAGCATATTAAAATTAAGGAATGAGAACTATGAGGAGATCTGTGCTGCTTCGTTTTGTGCTATTTGAATTAGAATAAAGATTTTGTTTTTAGAGAATAAATTTAATTATCTGTTAGACAATTATTATCGGATTTGTGGAGCTGCGTCTCTATTTTTATGATTTTGATTATTGAGTTTGACCGCTGCTTTGAATTTCGTGATCTATTAGAATTATCGAGTAATAATATATTTTATTTTTAGTTTTCGATTTAGAACTAATAGTCCGGAAGTGCGGGCTGTTACAGTTGGTATCAAGAGCAGGCTGTCCTTCGGAGTGTATTAGGTATGGGACTAGTACATTCCCTAGGATGCGATCCTTTAGACTATCGTATAGGTCTTAGAAAATTATTTTGGATTTAGGGCATTTATTTGTGTGATTATTTGATATGTTTGACTTTTGTGTTTTTTTGATTATTGACTATAAGTTTAGAATTTGTTTTGTGTGTTCTAGTAAAGATGGATGGAGAAAATCAGAACAACAATGAAAATCAGGGCAATAATGATGAAGGAGGAAACGTCTTTGACCAGCTGGCTGAAACTCTAGCTGTACTTGTGAATCAGCAACCGAAGCCCAACATCGTCTCTCAATTCAAGCGTTTGAACCCGCCAACTTTTGATGGAGCTACAGACCCGGCTATCGTTGAGATGTGGATCCAAGAGATGGAAAAAGCTTTCGGACTTCTGGGGAGCAATGAGGGACAGAAGGTGACCTTAGCTGTGTACCAATTGCAAGGAAGCGCTTACGACTGGTGGCTTATGGAAAAGAGAAAGAATGAGACGACAAATCTTGAAGAAAATCATGAACCGTACACTTGGGCAAAGTTCAAGAAGGCTTTAGAGGACAAGTACTTTCCGAGAACAGTTCGTCTGCAGAAAGAGAGGGACTTCATTCGACTTCAACAAGGTGGAAGAACCGTCATTGAATACGAAGCAGAATTTGCAAAGCTTGCGAAGTACGCGTCGACCCTAGTAGCAGATGAGAGCAGTCGAGCACGGAGATTAGAGGAGGGACTTCGAAGTGACATCAGGAATTCAGTGGCGTCGTTTGAACTTCAGACGTACGAGGCTGTCCTCAACAAGGCGTTAGTGATCGAAAGGGGCTTGGCAGAATCTGAAAAGGCGTCTGGCAGTTGGAATAAGAGGCGGTTCACTCAAACTAGTGGGCAATCTTTTCAAGAGGGACCACTCAAGAAGCCACACGTGTACGATAACATCGGGGGTCAAGGTGATCGAGAGACGTGTACCAGGTGCGGCAAGAATCATCCGGACAAAGTCTGTCGTTGGAATACAGGTGCTTGTTTTCATTGTGGAGAAGTAGGACATAAGATTTCGAATTGTCCGCACAATCCGCCACCGCCACCAAGGAAGGAAGCAGATAACAAGATGGGCAAAGGACGTGTGTTTCAGCTGACAGGAAATGACAACTATCGCAATTAAGGTATGATTTCTTTTCTTTAGTGACTTATTTAATTTATTTATGTTATGTGAATTTGGGGACCAAATTCTTTTAAGGAGGGAAGAATGTAAAATTCGTAATTTTATTTTTAATTTATTTATTAGAAATTAGATATTAATTTGTCTAGATAAATATTTTAAAATTAGAATATTCTGAAAACATTTTGTGCAAGGTAGTTGATTTGTGAAAAGATTTGTTATTTGTGGAAATAAGTGTAAGAATAATTTAGAAAATCGAAATTTTTTTAGTTTAGGTAATTGTGTGTATCAAATATTTTATTTATGGAATTTACTTGGAGAGGTTGTAAATCTTTAGGAGGAAATATTATTATTTCCTAGTTGAGATATAGGGTTTTGTATCGTTATAAATACACCATATTCGTATTCCTTGTTTTTATCATTAAAATTCGTAGGACTTTCTCAGCAAAAATCAGCTGTCTTGTAAAATTCGTAGAAAATTCATCGTAAGTCAGAATTCAGTGATTCTGGACTTTTCAGAAAGGTCTTTTCGTTATCTTCAGATTTCGTGTTTCGTGTTTTTCAAGAAAATATCGTTTAGAGGGTCAAAAAGAGTAAATTCAGATCTGGTCAGGCTTTGAGGTAAGTACTTTTGACTTACTTTTATTTTTCGGAAAATATATTTCAGTTCTGTTTTTAATTTCGTATAAGATATAAGAATTTTGATTTCGAAATTATAAGATATAAGTATTTGTGAATTTTAGAACCCAGTCTCTACGTTTTCGAACCCGTTCGTAATTTACGCTATAGTTCCGGAACTAGCCTTAGATACCCTTAGTAGGCGCACAAGTGTGCAACTTTAGATACCTATTAAGGGCGCGTAATTATTGAACTTTAGATGCCGACCACTGGCAAAGTGTGGTATAAAGAATAAGAATAAGAATTAGATGCCGGCTACTGGCAAAGTGTGGCCGTAGATCAAGACTGTGGTATTTATTAGAATTATCGTTTTGTTCTATTTTATTTTGTTCTGATCTGTTATAAAATCTGCTCTGTTCTGTTTTAAATTCTGAATTTTAAAATATAAAACTTGGGTTGGATCTACTTAACAAATTGTTTTACAAAATTATTATTGTTTGAGAAAAATCATTTTATTAAAACACCCATTGTTTTTCTGTTTAAGAGATAGTCAATTTGTACTTGCTGAGCTGTGTAGCTCACCCCTTTTAACATTTCAGGTTCGGAATTTGGAGCATATTAAAATTAAGGAATGAGAACTATGAGGAGATCTGTGCTGCTTCGTTTTGTGCTATTTGAATTAGAATAAAGATTTTGTTTTTAGAGAATAAATTTAATTATCTGTTAGACAATTATTATCGGATTTGTGGAGCTGCGTCTCTATTTTTATGATTTTGATTATTGAGTTTGACCGCTGCTTTGAATTTCGTGATCTATTAGAATTATCGAGTAATAATATATTTTATTTTTAGTTTTCGATTTAGAACTAATAGTCCGGAAGTGCGGGCTGTTACAGACATGCTTCAATATTCTTCTAGCAGGAACTCAGTTTCTAATGAAGGTGTTCATCGACCATCTGAACCAAGAAGAAGCACTAGAGCTAAAAGAGAAAAGTCATTTGGAAATGATTTTCATCTTTACCTAGTTGAGGGTTCTAGAGATGAAATTAAATATCAATACCAATATTATTTTATTATTGAGGAGGATCCGAAAACTTTTATCAAAGACATCAAAGGATGTTGCATTTTGGAAGGATGCTATCCAGGATGAAATGGATTCTATCATGAGTAATAATACATGGGAGTCGAGTGATCTGCCCCTGGCTGCAAAGCATTGGGAACAAATGGATCTTTAAAAGGAAAATAAAGGTGGATGGTACAATAGATAAGTTTAAAGCCAAATTGGTAATCGAAGGCTTTAGACAAAAGGAAGGGATTGATTATTTTGATACTTATGCTCCTGTTGCTAGGACTTCGACTATTAGGTTGTTAATAGCACTTGCTGCTATACAAAACCTTGTCATTCATCAAATGGATGTGAAAACTACATTCTTGAATGGTAAATCAGATAAAGAGATTTATATGATGCCTGGTTGTGAGAACAAGGTGTGTAAATTGAAGAAATCAATTTATGGTCTAAACCAAGCACCGAAGGATTGGCATGACAAATTTGATAATGTGGTCTTGTGTAATGGTTATGTTATTAATCAAGCAGACAAGTGTGTATATAGAAAATTTGACTCTTCTCGTAAAGGAGTTATAATTTGTTTATATGTGGATGACATGTTGATTTTTGGTACTGACCAAAATCAAGGGGATAAAACCAAGAAGTTATTGTCATCTAATATTGATATGAATGTTGTGGGAGGCTGAATTGATTCTTGGTATAAGGATCAAGCGTGAGAATAATAGCATTTCAATTTCTCAATCGCATTATATTGAGAAGATTCTGAAAAGATTTAATTTTAAGAATTGTTCTCCAGTAAGCACTCCTCTTGATCCTAGTATTAAAATCCTACCAAATACAGATCACAACTTGAATACTCAAGGGCTATTGATAATCTTATGTATGCCATGATTTCCTGGAACAGTTTAGACACTGGAAGTTATCTCCTGATATACAGTTTCTTCTGATATGCTGTTTTTTCTGTAAGTTGTCTGACTTTGTCAATTCTTCTATTTAAGCTCTGCTATAAGTTTTTTTTGATATAAAAATGATCTTCACATTGTGTATATATTTCAAACTCTGGTTTGATGGGTGAAGAAACAATATTGCATTAATAAGATTCTATAAGATATTAGAAAGTGACTATTATTTATACCTCCTGCATCAACCACCCGCTCCTTGGAAAAGGCCTTCACTTAGATGTTAATGTTGTTAAGTAATTCCATATTATTGCATTTTACGTAGACTTGTAATACATATGTTACACACTAGTACATATCTTTTTTCAGCTAATAATTAAGGGCGTGAAGAGATTGACAGATGAGCTTCTCTTGAGCCAACTAGCCAACTACACAGGTGATTATAATCTTCCGTTAAAATGTAAAAGATTCTGTTAAACATAAAAGTAGATCCAGTTTCTAGTATTCTTCCAAAGAAGAAAAAGAACAAGTTTATGAAACAATAGAAAGAAATAATGTTCTTATAGACAACAATATTAGGTTCCTTGGTGGGAGGTGTATGTAATGGTACACAACCTAAATGTAGAAACTAAACTAGAACAGGACTGTGTATAAGCATGTTACGTGTGTATAACAAAGCCAAACAACACTCATAATATCAAGTGTTAAAATTGAACGTGAAGTACAAAAGCTGTTTGAGTGTTTTATATATAAAAAGAACTACACTTCACATTAATAAAATTGATAGAACATATGACTTAAATAGAACAAATCCCTGAGAGGTGGGTGCATGAAAATAGCAACTATCCTACTCACTCCTAGCACTTTTCACTACTACTGGTTTCATCCCATAACTTCCTGAAAATACTCTAACGCCTAAACATCTATTCTAGCTGCTATCTACTAGGAACAGCTTACATCATTCGAGCGTGTATTGAAATTAAGTCCCAACACACATTAACATTTATTTAACTAAATAAAACAAAACAATTTCAAAACATAAGTTTCAGATTATATTCCAACAATCACCACCTTAATCTGAAACTTGTCATCATGCAATCCTTCCTGCCCATATGGCTTATTCGACGGAGCCCATATGGCTATTCAACTGAGCCCGTATGGCTATTAATATGAGCCCGTATATCTATTCAACTGAGCCCGTATGGCTATGCCCGTCTGGCACTTTACTTCTTTGCCCGTATGGTATTTCTTATTTTCCCATCTGGCACGCTTCTTGTTTGCCCATCTGGCACGACTTATATTTCTCGGCAGCCCCGTACTACATATGTAGCTTTACCACCATCATTTTAATTGCAGTCTCTTTCCCTTTTGGACTCCCACAAGGCATCATATCAATTAATTCTGGAGGAACGCTATACCGAGGATTGGCACCATTAATTTGAATATACAACCCAAACAAGGAACCATCCACATTAACAGGCTCCTCCATCGATAAATCTTCGGGTAAAGACGGCAGTGTCCCAAAACACAATCACCACCAGGAGGACCGCCTCCACCAGCACTGGCTTCAGCACCTCCGGTGGTGGAGCAACCTCACCCGCTCTGATACCAAGTGTAGAAACTAAACTAGAACAGGAATATGTATAAGCATATTAATAAAATTGAACATGAAGTACATAAGCTGTTTGAGTATTTTATATATAAAAAGAACTGCACTTCACATTAATAAAATTGATAGATTACATATGACTTAAATAGAACAAAGCCGAAAGAGGTGGGTGCATGAAAATAACAACTATCCTACTCACTCCTAGCACTTTCCACTATTACTGGTTTCATCCCATAACTTCCTGGAAATACTTTAATGCCTAAACACCTATTCTAGCTGCTATTTACAAGGAACAACTTACATCATTCGAGCGTGTATTGAAATTAAGTCCCAACACACATTAACGTTTATTTAACAAAATAAAACAAAACAATTTCAACTCATAAGTTTCAGATTATATTCCAACGCTAAACAATAATCGGTGAGCAAGAAAACTTAAGTTTAGTATTATTTGACTTTTTTAACGTAGTGATGGTCAGAAAACCTAGACATAGGTAACCATGTCCAATGCGGGAGAAAGCTAGGAAAAAGTGTTGTACACAGTATAGATAATTAAAGTTTTAGATTTATTTATTATTTTTTGTCTATAATTTGTCAAATATAGAATATTACAACTTAATAAATGACATTCCAAAACTTAACTTGGGGAATAAGTAAAAACAGTGAACTTATGCTCATATATTTCTATACGGTTAATTGATAGCAAATCCACTTATATCTGTGCCAATATTCAGTTTAATAAAATTATTGAATAAAGAAAACCTATGCTATTATATTTCTATACAGTTAGTTAATTACAAATCATCTTATATGCGTATCAATATTCAGATTAGCTTTGACAGTTATATGATTAATCAGTTTTTATCTTTCATACTTTGTAGCATTATCTTTTACTATATTTATCGGTTAGTATTGTTGTTTTCTGGCTAAATTCTAGGATTTCTTCACAATGTTAACTGTAATGAGCAAAGGGAGTTATGGTGCTTCTTTGTTTGCAGGTTCTCTGTAAAATAGTAGGGATTACTTTCAAGCTGCCAGTGCCATTAGACCGCAAAAATTAATTCAAATACTACAAAGCTGGGATCTTTCTCGTGCTATTGACTAATTTTATTCTTTTATACCTGAACTATTTAAACAAGGCAGTAATTAAATTCATTTGCAAATAGTATTTTTATATAAATAATTTACGGTTTATGAAATGGTTTATATGAGGGCTCTTATTTTATCTTTTTTGAGCCACTAAAAGTGTTAAGATTTAATTTTTTTTGCTTTATTACGGGTTTAAATTTAAAGTATGTTTCATTTTTTTGTCAAGTCGAGGCAATACAGGAACCTGAGATTCGGACGTCCAATCCAGAACATATTCTACGATATAAAATAATCCGGATTTCGAAGAACTTTTCCTTAATTTAAAGCATACAAACATCGAAAGTCGTAGAAACTTGTACATATGTTGCAGTTGTGTTTGATAATTTGAGGTGGCTTTTGGCTTAGTTGACTAGGCAGTAGGTTGGATAGGTATTGGAGTTGTGTTCGTAGTATTAGAGTTGCGGGTTTAGTATTTGGATTGTGTTTTTGGGTTGTAACAGTAAAAAAAACATTATATCAGGTCACTTATGGCCTAGTGGTGGTTTTATGTGTTTAACATATTTGTCCAACATAAACATAAGATATATACATGTGTTTATTACAAACATTTTATAGCCCGTGCAAATACAATGAGTATTAGCATTGCCTATTACTTTATAATACATAAAATCCATTCCATCGAATTCTCCTGCCTATTTGCAACTCAAACAACTTAACTTAAAATTAAATTAAATCCAAGTACATGATGTATGCCGATCTTACCTTCATTCAGTTACAGAAGTGTAAGTCATTATAAAGAAATAATAAGTTAAATAACTACACATACTTCTACATATTCCGCTGACATTACCAAATCTAACAAGTACAAACTACAAATCCATAAAATATATTCCTATAATACAAAAATCCCTGCATAATACGAATTACAGATATGGAGAAACAACTAAATGACATCATCATCGACGTTCTTCTTAGGCTTACCATATTTTTGTTCGATAAGTGTGGCCATAAAAAGAGGGGTGGTACCAAGCTTGTAAATATTGGGGACGTTGTAATTCTGAGCACTACTTTTGTTCGATAAGTGTGGCCATAAAAAATAAGAAGATGTACATGTCTTGAATTTCGAAAGTGTGACACAAAGGAAGAGGATATGGAACATGGTATTGAAAATCATGTTGTTGAGGCCATGATCAACCCACAAGCAGTTCTTGATTAAAGGGATTCAAGATATTCAGATGAAGGCTATGCAACATTTATCAGCCATGGGATGGAGATTTTATGATGCTATCAAGAAAGGTGGAAAGAGAGAACTTAGATATTGTCCTCCTAATAGTAAGAAGAAGTATGTATCTCTTCGAATGGCATGCAAGGGCTATTTAGATAACGAATCGCAGTTCGAGGCAGTGCATGATAGTGTTCTTGAGGGACCAGTTGGGAAAACAGGGGATGAAGTTGTTGGATCACAGTCTGGGAGAGTTAGTGATGGAGTTCTTGAAGGACAAGTTGGGAGAGAAAACAACGTGGAAGTTCCAGAAAGCAAGAAATGAAGGCTGAGTTCTGGTGATGTGTATGGAGAAAGAATGATGCTTTGTATGAAAAGAAAGTGAGATGTTGTATAACTGATGAATCCTTCAAAATTACCATTCAACCAATAAATAAGAAAACTGAAATTCCTAGATAAATATTTAAATTAATACTTGAAGTGTATATGTTCTTATAAACCAATTTAATGGTAACTGGGCAATTATATAAAACTTTTATTATTGTAACTTCTGTCCAATCTTAATATAAACGGCAAGGCACAGTAGTAAAATATAAGCACATCGTAACTAGTGGCCATTCCAGAAATATGAAAATAAGATAAAAATTGAAATGCGAATAGAGTAGAAAAGCCTATGCTTTAAAAATATAAAAAATCGCATTAACAATAATAATAAATTTTCACATAAATTTATAAATTTGTAATGTTAATGTCATCCTAATTGAATTTTCTACTATCAAGTTGGTTTCTAACATTCGAACAAAATTATTGTGATGAAAAGTTAATTATCATATTATAATTTTTACAACTTTCGAAATTTTTTGTAATATAACGAAATAGGATGGACATCCAAAAAGGAAAGTCTAAAGAAATGAATAGTGCGGAGGGAGTAAAAAATATAATTTGATCATAAAATTTCGAGTTTCCATGATCGTACAATGTCTAGCAATGTCAGCACAATAGTTTTTTAGTAAAACATATATTAATTATTTTTTAAAAATTTAATATATTTTTCACAACATTATATTTATCTCCTCCGTGAAAATACAATGACTAGTTTTATATCATGTTTATTTGTAAGTTTACTTATTTATCTGATTTTCAATTCGATCAACCACTTTATATCTCTAAACTAAATATCAATCTTGTAATATGTTATAAGAGTCATAGAAATTTTGTTAGTAGATACATCAAATAATTAATTTTATATCTTCAGATGAACATAGACCGGATTTTGATCCATGTTCTGTCATGAATAATAATAATGCATTAATAGCAAGCAACAAAACAATATCGTTTACAGATATAGAAACACATGCATTACGAGTCAAAACGCGTATTACAAATGTATTTAGAAAAATTATAGATAAATACAAATAGTGATGAAATTTGATATAAAAAAAAAGAATAGTGACATTCATTATCACTCAATTATTTATTGATATTATGAATATTTAATCCTTCCGAGGTCAAATAGAAACATGACCAATTACTATATGGATACACGAGTAACAAGGCCCTTTCGGGGAAACATCTAAAGTGTGCCTTTCGGGGAAACATCCAAAGTGTGTTTATTATATTCTAACTAATTTACTTTTCTAGTTAGAGACCAACGTCTAAAGGTTAACGTGGGCTCATGTATTACCAATAACCTCCCCCAATGGGCCTTCCGTATTATTTCTGTATATCTATGTCATTAATATTTACAACACAGGTCCATAATATTTGCAACATAGCTAATCAGAAACACACACACTAAAAAAACACACAGAAACTCACACAGAGACCCTCTTAGAAACAATGGCAGCAGAAAAGGGGAAGTCTATAGACCTGAATACCCCCAGTGAGCACGTAAAAAGAAAGAGGGGAAGGCCCCCAAAGTCTGACTCCACGGGGAATATGGTGGCACCTCAAGGAAGTGCTGTATCTTCACCCCTAATGACGAGTGCTGGTGCATCTCTGCCGATGAGAGGTGCCGTTGTTTCACAACCACCATTAACTGCTTTTGCTTCACAGCCTGTGCCACCGGTTGTTTTGCACACCCCCCTGCACAAATCAAATTATCAAATAACACATATTTTTTCCCTTATAACATGGTTAATAATATTAAAGGCCTACAATCATGGCCCCTGATTGTAACATAATATACTTAAAATCTAGAATGGAAACTCTAAGAATGAAATTAAATTGTAAAAAATAAATTGCACATTACCAAAATTTCAAACCAAATATAGAGTTTGGTGATTTTTTTTGGTTATCAAAATTTTTATTGAAAGTCCAATCTTATCCCATCATATTTCTACCAACTATACCATAAGGACAAATTACCATACCAGCAGATAGTGCCGATCTTTTCCACCAATAAATTTTTGCTGATGTATCAAGAACAATATCTGTAAAATAATAAAGAACAATTGTGAAACAAGTTTGTTCTACTCCCCCTCCATAATTTTACATGAAAATTAACTCTTATGTGTTGGTCCATGGATATTTTAGTTAATAATTACTTTTTTTAAAAAAAATCTTACTAAGAACAAGTAAATAAATTGAAAACTATGAAGATGTGGACCAATTTTACAAATTGAAAGTATACCTAAGATGAGTTTTTCCTTTTGGTCATCTAATTCACCATCTCCTTCTTCATCTTCATCTACAATACCACATGATAATTTTACCATCTTCCTGTGCCTAATAATTTGATGACATCACATTAGTAATAGATGGTGGCTCAGGGGCTACAACAATTTTATATATATAGTGTAAGCCTAAATCTAGAACCATCTATGATGAACCATCTAGAAAGTGTTGTAAATTTCACCAACAAATATTGTAACATAGAGGCAAGTGTATAAAGAATTTAGCAAGTTCAGGCCAAGACCACAGTCAACAAAACAAAGCATGCATGTAAACAAAATCAGTAACTGAAATAATTAAGAGAGAAAAGAAGATGTACACAAAACCATAGCTTTCAACAGAGTCTGAAAATAATGGTACACAGATACAAAATGCCAAGGGAAATGATCACAGCTGAGTCACCAGGCCTTGCTCGAAGTCCTGGCTGCTCTTGAAGAGAATATTGCCCCCTACCTGCTGCGTTTGGGATGCGTGCAATATCTCCACCGGGATAAAACAGCTTGGAGTTGATGTTAACAACAGCAACAAAACCTCCACCTCGACCAGCACCTCAGTCGCCGGAAAAACCAACCTACAGCACTTCGAACTTGTGTTTTTGTGGGAGAGAAAATACAGAGAGGGAGAAGAGAGGAGAATGTTGTGTGGTGTGTTTCATCAACAACTTAGGCCCTATATTTATAGTAGAGGCTAAGTGTAACTTACAACCTTGACATTAATAGACTTTAATATACATTAATATCAGAAATCAAAACTGCTCATTTAATACATAAATCAAAACCGCTGATTTTGAATTTAAATAAAATGTAACAGCTTTTGTATTTAATCCACACATTAAATCAGTTTTAATGTTTTTAATTATGAATCTTTATTTATCAGTTACATGTCCAGATTCATTGAATCTGACTCAGCCCACTTATAAAGTGACCAAGCCCAACAGAGACAATATCCCAGCCCGACTGATAAATTAATTCTAATTAAAAAATTAAATCACAAATAAATAAAATCCTCACTTTATTTATTTTCAATGTGGGATAAATGACAAATTCTCCATTTCAAGCTTTTATAAGCTACTAGTTTCAACTCTATTTCTCTATGGATTTCATTAAGAAAATTCTTAAAACCATACATGAAAATTTAAGTTCAAATATCATTGAACAATTTCCAATCATTAGATTTTGGGATTAATATCAAGAACATAATTAAATTAAGCTCTAAAATCCTAATTTTCTAACAATACCCCACAAATCCATACAGAAATACGATTAATTTTTCCATCATTACTTGTTTTTTCAGAGTCGGTACCCTTCCGGGTTTGAACCCTCCTAATTCCTCTACTTCAATGGCTATCGGATTCAGATGGAATGTTTCACCTTGAATCTTAATCCGTTTATTATAACCATATTCCATAGACGACGACAAGTCAAAGGCTATGGTGCCAATCTACGGCTTTGAGACATTAATGGTCATGTCTCGATCCTGTTCGTCGAATGTTTTAAGGAATAACCCTTTCCTCTAATTGCGACCACACAATTACATTCGCTTAGCTGGGCATCTCCAGAGATATACTGCCTCTATCTCGTCAAATGACTTGACCCCATTCAGAGTTTTAACACTCTTGTTTTTCTAGCAGTGCCAGTACCTTCTAGGTTTACAGGGGATAGACTCAGATACTATATTATCCACTATGTAGCAAAGGTACTACCAATTCATCCTTACAGCTTGTTATTACCCACTGAATACACTTCAATGGATCTCCTCTCATGTGTATTGGGTTCCCACTGTTGATGAATTATGATGGGTTGACAGTCCCATCCCCAACCTTGACTTAAGGACCACTGCAGGTTCCAGTCCTTTAGTAAGAGGATCAGCTATATTATTTTGAGTTCCTATGAACTCTATAGCTATGATCCTATCAGTCACTAAACCCCTTATAGACTTGAGGCTAACTTGGATGTGTCTCTTAGTTTTAGCATTATGCTTTTTACTGCTAATCTTGTCGATAGTTGTTCGACTATCACAGTGAATAGCAATAGCAGGAAGCGGTCTGCTTACTAAGGTATTGCAGACATAAGTCCGTGTAACCATTCAGCCTCCGTCCCTGTGGCATCAAGTGTACACAACTCAGCCTCAAAAGTAGACCGAGTAACTATAGTCTGTCTGCTTGACTTCCAGGATATTGCTCCACCAGCCAAGGTGAACACGTATCCAGTCACTCCATTAGAACCAGACTTCTAAGCTATCCAACTTGCATCACTGTACCCTTCAAGCACACCAGGAAATCTCCTGTAGTGTAAACTAAGGTACATTGTGCCTTTTAGATATCTAAGTACTCTATCAAGAGCATCCCATTAAGTTCTGTTTGGACAGCTTGTATATCTAGCCAATTTAGACACAGAATATGAAATATCTGGTCTAGTACAGTTAGCAAGATACTGCAAGCTCCCAATAATCTGAGAATACCTTAACTGAGACACAGGCACTCTTGAAGTATTCTTGACAATGGCAACTTTCGAATCATAGGGTGTACTAGCGATTCTATACTGTGAATAACCATATTTCTCATGTATAGATTTCTCTATATAATGAGATTGAGTCAAGGTTATTCCTTCAGTGGAATGAATCAGTTTGATTCCAAGAATCACACTTGCCTCACCCATATCCTTCATTTCAAAATGCCTTTGCAAGAACTCTTTAGTCTCGTTAATAATCTCAATATTTGTTCCAAACAGTAAAATGTCATCCACATATAGGCACAAAATAACACACTCATTACCTTTAACTTTAGTGTAGACACACTTATCACTTTCATTAATCTTATAACTGAAAGGCAATACAGTTTCATCAAACTTTTTATGCCAATCTCTGGGAGCTGGTTTCAAGCCATAGATGGATTTGATCAACTTACATACTTTCCTTTCATTGCCTGATGCAACAAATCCTTCAGGCTGATCCATATAAATCTCTTCTTCAATTTCACCATGAAGAAAATCCGTCTTGACATCCATCTGATGGACGATAAGACCATGGACTGAAGCCAATGCTATAAGCATTCGGATTGTAACCATTCTTGCAACCGGAGAGTATGTATCAAAGTAATCAATTCCTTCCTTTTGCTTAAAACCCTTAGCTACCAGTCTAGCTTTGTACTTGTCTATTGAGCCGTCAGGGTTCAACTTCCTTTTAAAGATCCATTTGCACCCAATAGTAGAACACCCGGGAGGGAGATCAACCAACTCCCATGTTCCATTAGAAATAATAGAGTCAATTAACGCCCTTCCAGTGCCTTGACTCAGAAGAATCCATAGCTTGTCGGAAAGTTAAAGGTTCGTCCTTGATATTGTAAGTGATGAAATCACCTCCAAAATCCTTGACTACCTTTGCACGCTTACTTTTCCTTGGTTCCTCTAGTTCCTTAGGAATAGAGCTACTACTGGGTTCCGCCCCCACATTTGTCATCTTTTCCACATGATCAGGAATAGAACTTGATGTGTGAGTAGGATCTTCCTCAGAAGTCATTTCAGGTATTCCAGTCTTCATAGGGTAGACATCCTCAAAGAATGTCGCATCTCGAAATTCAACTATCGTGTTTGCCACTATACCATCTATGTCAGATTTTAACACTAAAAATCTCATAACTGTAGTGGTTTCAAGATAGCCCAGAAAGATACAGTCAACAGTCTTTGGGCCTAGTTTCTTTCTCTTGTGTTCAGGAACAAGCACCTTAGCAAGGCACCCCCATACACGAAGATACTTAAGACTAGTCATCCTGCCTTTCCATAACTTTAAGGGTGTTTTATCCATGTGTTTCAGAAGGACTCTATTCAAAATATGGTAAGCCGTATTTAGAGCCTCTCCCCACATGTATTTAGGCAACCCAGAGTTAATAAGCATACTATTAATCATATCTCTAAATGTTCTGTTCTTTCGCTCAGCAACCCCATTAGACTCAGGTGTGTATGGTGGAGTAACTTCATGAACTATACCATTGTTTGCACAAAATTCATTAAAAGCATTACTCGTATACTCACCACCTCTATCAGATCTCAACCTTTTAAGTAACTTACTAGTTTGTTTTTCTACTTCAATTTTATATATAATGAATTTACTAAGTGCTTTATCCTTATGTCTAAGTAAATAAACATAACAGTATCTACTACTATCATCTATAAAAGTAATGAAGTATCTAAACTGGTCCTTGGTCAACACACCACCAAATTCACAAATATCAGTGTGTACTAAATCTAACAAGTCTGAATCCCTAACAACGTTATGAAAAGGTTTCCTTATTTGTTTAGCAGGCACACATACTTGACATTTAGAATTATTTTCTATGATATGTTTTGGTATCAACTCTAAGTTCATCATGTTCTTAAGAGCACCAAAGTTTAAATGACCTAGTCTAGGATGCCATATATTCGAGGATTCAATACAGTTAACAGAAGGAATAACATTATTATTCAAATTTTCCAAAACGGGATCCGCATTAATAACAAATAAACCATTTGACAAGTAACCCTTGCCAAAGAATGTACCAGTGTGAATAAGAACTACTCTATTACATTTGAACGAAATTTCAAAACCACTAGAAACTAAACAGCTTCCACTTATTATATTTCTACGCATGTCGGGAACATGATGCACTCTCGTCAGAGATAGAATACGTCCTGAAGGGAACTTCAGATCCACGTTTCCAACTCCATGTACTTGAGCAGCACTAGCATTCCCCATCTTCACAGTCAGGCTATGACTCTGTTGATAAGATACAAATAAACTAATATCAGCACAAATATGCACATTAGCTCCAGTATCTATCAACCATTCATTTAACAGATAGGTAAAAAATATCACAAGGTTGTAGGATACATACCGGTCAACGTCGGTTTCAGAAGCCGTAGCCTCACCAACGACCATGTTCACTACAGGCCCACTTGCGGTTCCAAGCACAACATTTGCTTGTGCTACCTGGGTTTTCTTCGCTTTTTTCGTAGGGCAGTCCTTACTCCAGTGCCCAACCTGCCCACAAGACCAGCATGGTTTGTTTGCCTCGGGTTTCTTGGCCTTGTCCTTGTCACTCTTAGGTTTATTACTATTAGCTTTCTTAGCAAAAGCCTTCCTCTTCTGTCCTACAGTTGCAATGTTTACCTTCGAGGTACCGTGTTCAGTTGGCATCATATGTCCCTGTTTGGACTTGTGTTGTTCTTGCACCGAGATGTCCAGCATAAGGTTGGTCTAGGTGATCTCTCCTTTATGTCTTTTCAGGGAGAGAGAGAACTCTTCCCAAGACTTCGGGAGCTTTTCCATCACACTCATCACCTTGAACTTCTCCGGGAGGTCCATTCCAGACTCCTTCAAAGCATGCACTATCATCTCGAACTCATGCACCTGCTCAGTCATGGACTTATTGTCCATCAGCTTAAACTCGAGGAACCTTGCCACAGAATACTTTTCGAGACCTTGTGAGTCAGTATTATGTGTCTGGTCCAACTTCTCCCATAAGAGTTTTGCAGAGTAGGCATCAGAAGAATAAACATCAAACAAAGTGTTTAATAGTGCCGCCAGAATGGCCGCCCTAGCCACTCCATCCTTCTCAGCCCACTTCGCAAAAGCCTTAACTGTGTCAGCCTTTTCTTGATCCACTACTGGTTTCTCATATTCCACAACCGGCCATAGACCGTTTATAGTCAGCCACAACTTTATCCTTTTCTGCCAGCGAGAAAAGCCAATGCCACCATTGAATTTCTCCGGTAAACCAGTTAGTTCAACAGCTTGTGGGAAACTATAGGTGGTCCAATCAATGGCCCCAGCAGTTGCACCCGAACCGCTACCACCACCAATGATAACCTCACTTTCGTTAACCATTATGCTAAATTCTAAATAACCAATATTCTCTTCAAGAATGTTGTAAATTTCACCAACAAATATTGCAACATAGAGGCAAGTGTATAAAGAATTTAGCAAGTTCAGGCCAAGGCCACTGTCAACAAAACAAAGCATGCATGTAAACAAAATCAGTAATTGAAATAACGAAGAGAGAAAAGAAGATGTACCCGAAACCATAGCTTTCAACAGAGTCTGAAAATAATGGTACACAGATACAAAATGCCAAGAGAAATGATCACAGCTGAGTCACCAGGCCTTGCTCGAAGTCCTGGCTGCTCTTGAAGAGAATATTGCCCCCTACCTGCTGCGTTTGGGATGCGTGCAATATCTCCACCAGGATAAAACAGCTTGGAGTTGATGTTAACAGCAGCAACAAAACCTCCACCTCGACCAGCACCTCAGTCGCCGGAAAAACCAACCTACAGCACTTCGAACTTGTGTTTTTGTGGGAGAGAAAATGCAGAGAGGGAGAAGAGAGGAGAATGTTGTGTGGTGTATTTCATCAACAACTTAGGCCCTCTATTTATAGTAGAGGCTAAGTGTAACTTACAACCTTGACATTAATAGACTTTAATATACATTAATATCAGAAATCAAAACTGCTCATTTAATACATAAATCAAAACTGCTGAATTTGAATTTAAATAAAATGTAACAGCTTTTGTATTTAATCCACACATTAAATCAGTTTTAATATTTTTAATTATGAATCTTTATTTATCAGTTACATGTCCAGATTAATTGAATCTGACTCAGCCCACTTACAAAGTGACCAAGCCCAATAGAGACAATATCCCAGCTCGACTTATAAATTAATTCTAATTAAAAAATTAAATCACAAATAAATAAAATCCTCACTTTATTTATTTTCAATGTGGGATAAATGACAGATATTCCATTTCAAGCTTTTACAAACTACTAGTTTCAACTCTATTTCTCTATGGATTTCATTAAGAAAATTCTTAAAACCATACATGAAAATTTAAGTTCAAATATCATTGAACAATTTCCAATCATTAGATTTTAGGATTAATATCAAGAATATAATTAAATTAAGCTCTAAAATCCTAATTTTCTAACAGAATGATCGAGAGCTCTTACAGATATATTTTAAAATTTGTTTTTAGGTGCTAGTTTTAGAAATTTCCAGAAGCTATTAGTGAATTTTACAAAAAAAACTAATGTGTAGAATTGTCTAGAAACATCTTTAAATTATGTTAATGATATTTTAGAAGTATGTAGAGATATTATTTTTTAAAATTTATTATTAGTAAAATGAAATTGAATTAAAAAATGAGAATCTACAGTTGTCTAGAAATATCTTTAAAATATATTATTGGTGCAGCAAGCACACAGGTGTTAGATGCAAAGTTAATTACCACACTTTTTCAATTGTCTCCCATTTTCTATGGCTTTTAGTTATGTTAATTTTTAATAATTTAATAGATTTCAATTTTATTAATAGGGTTTTTCTAGTGTGTGTCCATGGGCACACATTAAACATTAACTTTTATGAATTTGGAGTATTTTTATTGGAAGAATCGATGTAAATGCAGAGGGTCCATATCATTTATAACTAAAGACCAATCAAATTTTGACACATCAAAATCCCTTATTGATAAATGAAATAGTCTAGGAAGAAAATTATCATTGTAAATAGTGAAAGAACACTAGAAATAAGATTGAGATGAACACCTCAAAAGGGTTGTCTAAAGAGTTAAAAAAGAAAAGGCGACTCAAATTAATTTTTGAAAACAAAAACATGTGTAAATGTCAATTAAATCTAAGCAAGACAAGGAGGATTGTAAAATTTTTTTAACCAGGCGCATAGGCAATAATGTTCAACTAATATATTAATTTTATAAGGGATGATATACATTAAAAGTGGACATGCATTTTATAAAATATATATTTAAGGGGTTTATTTGTATTTATTGTGCAAAATAATCAATTAATAATATTAAATAACTATATTATGACTAGAAAAGCCAAATAAATTAATCACAAAAATTCTAATATTTTAATTTTAATATAATAAGCATGTCATTTCTCAAAGGAACAGTTCTTCAACCTTACATATCTACATATATATAAATACACATATATAAATATATATTAGGATTTTCTTTTTTTTCTTACTTTTTATAATCATTATTTATTAAATCGATAAGTATTTATTTTTATTGTTATCTATGAGATACATAATAATATTAAGAGTATTATTATGAGATATTGTAATTATCATTTTTATTCAAATATTCTGTAAACACAATTTTATTATATTAGTTCATGTAGTGCTAATTAATACAAGGTTGGTTTTGCCGGTAAGCCACCAATTTTATCATGTTAGTTTGGTTAGTGTTAATTAATGTGAGAGGAGGTTGGTGCTGGTGTTCCAGTAAATTAAACTAACATATTTCTCGTACACAATGAATTTTTTTATTTACAATAAGAGGCTTATTTGTTCCACATAATGAGTATTTGTTCTAAACTATAGGCACTACAAGAAAATAGGACAAAATCGACCGTAAAAAATGGTCGGTTAAGAGGAAAAACGGTCGGTTAAAATAGTCATAACCAACCACAGGGCATGGTCGGTTATGACTTTTGGTTAACCGACCAACATAGTGGTCGGTTAAGTGCCTGGGCATTTTATTCAAATGTGGGGTCACTATGTACACGTGGAAACACACGCGTTGCCACCTCACTGAGTCATAACCGACCGTAGGTGGTCGGTTATGTCTATTTTTAAAAAGCTGACTGGAACTCATAACCGACTGTGGTCAAAGTGTGCACATCGGTCGGTTTTATTTCAGAGGCTAACTTAAATATCATAACCAACCGCCCTAAAACCGACCGCCCTCTAAAGGAGACGGTCGGTTTTATGAAGGTGGTCGGTTATGTCCCTTGACCGTCGGTTTCCTGGGTTTTGTAATGGTCAAAATTGTTCGATTATGCCTATTTTCGGTCGGTTTTAAGGTCTGATTTTAAAAAAAATTACAGGTTTTTCTGCAGTCCATGTATAGCAAACCAAATAATACACAAACCAATCACAAATCCAATCCAATCACAACTAAACAACCAAACAACAATGATAATCATTAAACTATACTACTCAAAATCATTCACAAAAACTAGTAAATTTCACAATTAAACCATAGTAATTAAATCCAACGCAAACATTCACAAATTCCGATAACCGGATGATTAAACCGTATCATTTCATCATTATAATCAATCCCAAATAACCGACAAAGTATCAAACCATCACAACATATTATATTACATCCCATAACCATCAAATTACAATAGTCTTAAAACCAATCAATGTAAACTAATCCGATAAAACAACATCGGACGATCCACCACCATCACTGCCGCCATCACCGCCGCCATCATCAAACTCCTCGTCATCGGAGGTCTCATCCTCGGATGTGTAATCCTTATCGACTCCCATAGCACGCCGATTATTTTCCTAGATATATAAGTTTAATTAAACTAGTTAAAAAGAAGAAATAAAATTTACATGTGAATGAAATAAATAAATAAATAAGAAGGTCAAAAATTATACCTCCGTAAAACGAGCTTTCATCTTTTGGACGATATCTTCAATCAAGGAGCCCACGATATGCATGATCTTGCCACCGATAAGGTTATTTCATTGCAATCATTGCCTAGGATCGGAGGATGGATCTGAGGCCTCGAGACCGGTACTTGCGAATGTAGTTAGCGAGCAAACCGATTTGGATTAGCACGGATCTCTGTAAGCACATTCCTCACGATGGCAAGATACAAATTGTCGGGGATGGCTTGACGTTGTCTCGGAGCGGATGACGATGAGCCGGATTCATTTCGTGTGGAATCTCGGTACCGGGTAGCTAGTGTAGGCAAGAGATCGGTTGCCCGAGCATTGGGGAACCCCACCACATAATTATTTTTCGGCCATGTACCTTGGGGGACTTCCAAAACTTCCATCCCCCAATCCCACGACTCATCCCGATCACCCGTTTGTGCAACCTCCACATGCATGCGCTCGAGAATGGCGGCATATCGTTCCTATAAATTCATTTAAAATAATTAACGATGTATTTAAAATCAAATAAAATTGCATATAAAATCACATATAAAAATGCATTTAAAATCACATAAATACATATAAAATCACATATTAACGATGCATTTAAAATCACATAAAAATGCATATAAAAATGCATTTAAAATTACATAAATTCATATAAAATAATATATTCACGATGCATTTAAAATCCCATAAAATGCATATAAAATCACATATAAAAATGCATTTAAAATCACATAAATACATAAAAAATCACATATTAACGATGCATTTAAAATCACATAAAAAATGCATATAAAATCACATAAAAATACATTTAAAATCAAATTAATATACATATAAATTCAATTATTAATGATGCATTTAAAATCACATAAAAATGCATCTAAAATCACATATAAAAATGCATTTAAAATCACATAAATACATATAAAATCACATATTAAAGTTGCATTTAAAATCACATAAAAATGCATATAAACTCACATAAAAATGTATTTAAAATCACATGAAAATACATATAAATTCACTTATTAAAGATGCATTTAAAATCAAATAAAATGGTCATAAAATCACACAAAAATGCATTTAAAATCAGATGAAAATACATATAAATTCACTTATTAAAGATGCATTTAAAATCACATAAAATGGTCATAAAATCACATAAAAATTACCGCAATACACATGGCGGCAGGTGTAGTGTAGACGAGATTTTCCGGATCGGATCCAACTTTCCTATGACATTTATCCCACACCTCGAGTCTCGTTGGCTTTTTCTTGTTTTTGTTCGTCAAAACCTTTCAAAATATTAAACAACTTATATTAGCATATCCTAATAATTAGTTGATTATATTAAATATGGTGAACGTGTATGTATGTGTGTGTGATGGAATATATCAAATTTTATTGAATGACCTTGCACCGTCACTATGCAATCTTTCAACTTGTTGTCGGTTGGAGGATCCAACTGATGACTGGTGCAAGTGTCCATCGTTCTTCTCTAATACTCCAAAAGGTCCTTCCAAAAAGGAACGGACCAATAAGGCGGCTTCAAAGACAACTTGCTCATGCCCTCCTCCCTTGCTTTTTACTCCACCCTCTTTTTAAGCTCGTTCAAAGTCCTTTTTATCATCACTTTAATGTGATCTTCCACAATTTTTCGGGCCTTTGAACGACTTTGTCCCTTAAGATGCCTATAATATTTCTAAAATTGCAAAAAAAAAAGAAAACAAAGATAAATGCATCATAAAATCAAGAAATAAATGACAATTACAAAAAAAAATGAATTTTAACTTACTTGAAACTCCTCAACTCTTGCATTCAACCAACCCGGGTGACATTCTTCGATATCGGTATAAGTGTAACGCCCAAGAGGCCACTTCTCCCAAATCATCGCCAAAAGCATTTTCTTAGCCGTACCATCTTCAATACTATATTTAAACAAAAGAAAACAATAAGCATTAATAATTCACATAAAAATATTGAACAATGAACCAAAAATATAAACATATAGGAATAATGCAATTTAAAAACTTTTTAACTTACAATCCATCGGAGATATCAATGCGATATGGCTTCAATGGCGGTTTCTCTCCATATATGCCACTCGAATGTGATCAAGGCCGTCTTTCTCGCCATTCTCTTTTCTCCGCATTTGTCATGTGCAGTGTCGGATCATTCGGGTCCGAATCCAAATCCGTCGGCTCATCCCGCAAATGCAAATTCCCTCTTTTTCCCTTTGCACCCTTGCCCTTGGCCTTCTTACTCGCGACTTTGGCCTTTCCCTTGGCCTTTGCCTTCCCCTTATATTTTTCGGCTCCTTGTCTTTCCCCTTCCCTTTTCTCGCCATCGCCAACATCCAAGCAAAGAGATCCTAAAATAAACAACAAAAATATATTAGCCAATAAGAAAACAAATAAATTGATGAAACGACTTGCATTAGTAAACCACATTATATAAAACTGCATTTAAAATCACTTAGAAATATATATAAATTCACATATTAAAGATACATTTAAAATCACATAAAAAATGCATATAAAATCACATAAAATGCATATTAAATCACATTACATATAAAACATATGCTAGTAAATCACATTACATGAAAATGATTTTAAAATCACATAAAAAAGCATTTAAAATCACATAAAATGCATATAAAATGCATATAAACGTATCCATTTCACAAATTAATGATAAAAATAAACACAACTAATTAGAGCATTGTTTAATTACGCAAATTAAACATTAAATCAACTTAATCTATATATACAACAAATTAAAGTTCGAAACTCACATATAAAGTGCAATATTTATCCATTTTCGAGTACGGATCATGTTTACAAGAGCAAATCCCTACAAATTAACCCTAAAATTACATTTATATTTCTACTTAATTGTAAACAAATCGACAAAAAACCTAAAATTTATACTTATACATATATTCAACAAATTGACAAAACCGACGAATCTTTTACATGCAAAATTTTACATGAAAACTGAAAAAGTGATTATAATCTTCCGTTGAAATGTAAAAGATTCTCTTAAACATAAAAGTAGATCCAGTTTCTAGTATTCTTCCAAAGAAGAAAAAGAACAAGCTTGTGAAATAATAGAAAGAAATAATTTTCTTATAGATAACAATATTAGGTTCCTTGGTAGGAGGTGTATGTAATGGTACACAACCTAAACAATAATTGCTCAGCAAGAAAACTTAAGTTTAGTATTATTTGACTTTTTTAATGTGCTAATGGTCAGAAAACCTAGACCTAGGTAACCATGTCCCATGCGGGATAAAGCTAGAAAAAGTGTTTTACACAGTATAGACAATTAAAGTTTTAGATTTATTTATTCTTTTTTGTCTATAATTTATCAAATATAGAATATTACAACTTAATAAATGACATTCCAAAACTTAACTTGGAGAATAAGTAAAATCAGTGAACTTATGCTCATATATTTCTATACGGTTAACTGATTGCAAATCCACTTATATCCGTATCAATATTAAGTTTATTAAAACTAGTGAATAAATAAAACTTATGCTATTATATTTCTATACAGTTAGTTAATTACAAATCCTCTTATATGCGTATCAATATTCACATTAGCTTTGGCAGTTATATGATTTATCAGTTTTTATCTTTCATACTTTGTAGCATTATCTTTTACTATATTTATCGGTTAGTACTGTTGTTTTTTGGCTAAATTATAGGATTTCTTCACAATGTCAACTGTAATGAGGAAAGGGAGTTATGGTGCTTCTTTGTTTGCAGGTTCTGTAAAATTGTAGGGATTGCTTTCAAGGTGCCACTGCCATTAGACCGTAAAAATTAATTCAAATACTACAAAGCTGGGATCTTTCTTGTGCTATTGACTAATTTTATTCTTTTACACCTGAACTATTTGAACAAGGCAAGTAATTTAAATCATTTGCAAATAGTATTTTTATGCAAATAATTTACGGTTTATGAAATGGTTTATATGAGCACTCTTATTTTATCTTTTTCGAGCCACTAACATTGTTATGATTTAATTTTTTTTTGCTTTATTCCGGGTTTAAATTTAAAGTATGTTTCATTTTTTTGTCAAGTCGAGGCAATGTAGGAACCTGAGATTCGGACGTCGAATCCAGAACATATTCAACGATATAAAATAATCCCGATTTTGAAGAACCTTTTTTTGATTTAAAGCGTACAAACATTGGAAGTCGTGGAAACTTGTATATATGTTGTAGTTTATATATGTACTGGAGGTGTGTTTGATAATTTGAGGTGGCTTTTGGCTTAGTTGACTCTGTAGTAGGTTGGATAGGTATTGGAGTTATGTTTGTAGTATTAGAGTTGCGGGTTTAGTACTTGGATTGTGTTTTGGTAATATTATGCATGGGTTGTAACAGTAAAAAGGTATTACATCAGGTCACTTATGGCCTAGTGGTGGTTGTATGTGTCAACCAACATATTTGTCCAACATAAACATAAGATATATACATGTGTTTATTACAAACAGTTTATAGGCCGTGCAGATACAATGAGTATTAGCATTGACTATTACTTTATAATACATAAAATCCATTCCATCGAATTCTTCTACCTATTTGTAACTCAGACAACTTAACTTAAAATTAAATTAAATCCAAGTACATGATGTATGCAGATCTTACCTTCATTCAGTTACAGAAGTGCAAGTCATTATAAAGAAATAATAAGTTAAACAACTACACATACTTCTACATATTCCGCTTACATTACCAAATCTAACAAGTACAAACTACAAATCCATAAAATATATTCCTATAATACAAAAATCCCTGCATAATACGAATTACAGATATGAAGAAATAACTAAAAGACGTCAGCATCGACGTTCTTCTTAGGATTACCATACCTTTGTTTGATAAGTATGGCCATAAAAAGAGGGGTGGTACTTAGTTGTAAATATTGGGGACGTTGTAATTATGAGCAATACTTTTGTTCGATAAGTGTGGCCATAAAATATAAGAAGATGTACATGTCTTGAGTCTTGAAAGTGTGACACAAAAGAAGAGGCTATGGAACAGAGTATTGAAAATCATGTTGTTGAGGCCATGATCAACCCACAAGCAATTCTTGATTAAAGGGATTCGAGATATTCAGATGAAGGCTAGGCAACATTTATCATCCATGGGATGGAGATTTTATGATGCTATCAAGAAAGGTGGCAAAAGAGAACTTAGATATTGTCCTCCTAATAGTAAGAAGAAGTATATATCTCTTCGAATGGCATGCAAGGGCTATTTAGATAACGAATCGCAGTTCGGGGTAGTGCATGATAGTGTTCCTGAGGGACCAGTTGGGAAAATAGGGGATAAAGTTGTTGGATCACAGTCTAGGAGAGTTAGTGATGGAGTTCTTGAAGGACAAGTTGGGAGAGAAAACAATGTGGAAGTTCCGAAAAGCAAGAAATGAAGGCTGAGTTCTGGTGATGTGTATGGAGAAAGAATGATGGTGCAGATATTTCAATTCCATTTTCTTCCGCTCAATCCAAGCTAACTGATGAATCCTTCAAAATTACCATTCAACCAGTAAATAAGAAAACTGAAATTCCTGATAAAAAATTTAGAATAATACTTGAAGTGTATAAGTTCTAATAAACCAATTAAATCGTAACTCGGTAATTATATAAAACTTTAACTTTTGTAACTTCCGTCCAATCTTGATATAAACGGCAAGGCACAATAGTAAAGTATAAGCGCATCGTAACTAGTGGCCATTCCAGAAATTTGAAAATAAGGTAAAAATTGAAATGCTAATAGAGTAGACAATCCTATGCTTTAACAATATAAAAAATCACATTAGCAATAATAATAAATTTTCACATAAATTTATAAATTTGTAATGTTAATGTCATCCTAATTGAATTCTCTACTATCAAGTTGGCTTCTAACACTCGAACAATATTATCGTCATGAAAAGTTAATTATCATATTATAATTTTTACAACTTTCGAAATTTTTTGTAATATAACGAAATAGGATGGACATCCAAAAAGGAAAGTCTAAAGAAATGAATAGTGCGGAGGGAGTAAAAAATATAATTTGATCATAAAATTTCGAGTTTCCATGATCGTACAATGTCTAGCAATGCCATCAGCACAATAGTTTCTTAGAGAAACACATATTAATTATTTTTTTAAAATTTAATATATTTTTCACAATATTAGACTTATCTCCTCGGTGAAAATACAATGACTAGTTTTATATCATGTTTATTTGTAAGTTTACTTATTTATCTGATTTTCAATTCAATCAACCACTTTATATCTCTAAACTAAATGTCAATCTTGTAATATGTTATATGAGTCGTAGAAATTTTGTTAGTAGATACATCAAATAATTAATTTTATATCTTCAAATGAACATAGACCGGATTTTGATCTATGCTTTGTCATGAATAATAATAATGCATTAATAGCAAGCAACAAAACAATATCGTTTACAGATATAGAAACGCATGCATTACGAGTCAAAACGCGTATTACAAATGTATTTAGAAAAATTACAGATAAATTCAAATAGTAATGAAATTTGATATCAATAAAAAGAATCGTGACATTCATTATCACTCAATTATTTATTGATATTATGAATATTTAATCCTTCCGATGTCAAATAGAAACATGAACAATTACTACATGGATACACGAGTAAGAAGGCCCTAGAAGGCCCTTTCCGGGAAATATCCAAAGTGTGTTTATTATATTCTAACTCATTTACTTTTCTAGTTAGAGACCAACGTCTAAAGGCTAATGTGGGCTCATGTATTACCAATAACCTCCCCCAATGGGCCTTCTGTATTATTTATATATATCTATGTCATTAATATTTACAGCACAGGTCCATAACAGGTCCATAATATTTGCAACATAGCTAATCACAAACACACACACACTAAAAAACACATAGAAACTCATACAGAGACCCTCTTATAAATAATGGCAGCAGAAAAGGGGAAGTCTATAGGCCTGAATACCCCCAGTGAGTAGGTAAAAAGAAAGAGGGGAAGGCCCCCAAAGTTTAACTCCGCGGGGAATTTGGTGGTGCCTCAAGGAAGTGCTGTATCTTTACCCCCAATGATGAGTGCTGGTGCATCTCTGCCGATGAGAGGTGCCGTTATTTCACAGCCACCATTAACTTGTTGGGTTTAATCTAATGCTTGTCTTAATAATAATAGTTTGATTTTGTTTTTCTTTGGTTAACAGCTTTGTTGGACCAGGTCTTGCAGTAGTTGAGTTATATCAGGAGAGTCATGGAATAAAGTTCAGTAGTAGAGAGACAATAGGATAGTTGTTTAGTGGCTCCTATTTTCTAGTACCTGTTGCTTTCAACTTTCTATATTTATGTATCTACGCAGCTATTGAAGAAAATAAGAACTTCCCATACAAGTGTTTGTTTTCTAGTTTTATCAGAGTAGCTTTATATGTATATTTGTAACTGGGCATTCCTGCAGAACAAGATTTGGTATCAGAGCCTGGTACACATTAAATGCCCAAATATATGCCTAAGGCTACACCAATGGAAACGAATAAGGTGAAAGATGGCGGAGTAGGTCTGAGGTATCCAATGTTGGCTAAAAGCAATTGCGCAGCGTGGTCCTTAAAGATGACGGTGAATATGCAAGCTCACGGAGTGTGGGAAGCAATCGAACCAAAGGATCCTAAGTCAGCGGTGGAGGAGAGAACATACAAGTTAGCTTTGGCAGTGATTTACCAAGGTAAACCTGAAGATATTTTGCTGTCATTGGCGGAGAAAAAGACAGCTAAGGAGGCCTGGGACACCATAAAGACTATGTGTCTTGGTGCAGATAGAGTCAAGAAAGCAAGCGTGCATACTCTGAAAGCAAAATTTGAATCTATGAGTATGAAAGATACAGAACCAGTCGATGAATTCTGTATGAAATTAAACAGCTTAGTGACAAACATAAGAGCGCTTGGAGAGGAGGTTGAGGAGAGCTACGTGGTAAAGAAACTACTTCGTGCCATTCCAACAAAATTTCTACAAATTGCATCAAAGATCGAGCAATTTGGAAATGTAGAAGAAATGTCCATAGAAGAAACTGTGGGTTCGTTGAAGGCGCATGAAGAAAGATTAAAGGGACAATCTGAAGGCAATAACAGTCAACTTCTTCTTACATAGGATGAATGGACAAAACGAGAAGCTAGTGAAGGGAAGCTGTTAATGACGAGAGAGGAATGGTCCAGGCGGGCTCACAGAGGAAATGGAAGTTCCTTCTCGAACCAGAAAAGCCCAAGTAAGGAAGGTGGACGTACTGGTCGTGACAAGACAAAAATAAAGTGTTATAATTGCCATGTATACGACCACTATGCTAGCAGAGTATCGTAGGCCCATACGTGACAAAGAGACAAGACCTGAAGCCAATATGGCACAAGTAGATGATGATGAGCTTCCTTTACTATTGACAGAACTTGACCCAAAGAAAGAGAACTTGATGCTTCTGAAGGAGGATAAAGTTGTGCCAAAGTTGAGCTCGAATAGTGACCAAAATTCATGGGAATCAAATGTCTGGTATCTTGACAACGGAGCGAGCAATCACATGACGGGGCAAGGATCTAAATTTAAAACTCTGGACGAAAGTGTTACTGGCCAAATCAAATTCGGAGATGGGTCTCTCGTTGAAATCAAGGAAAAATGAGCTGTAAGATTACGGTGCAAGAATGGAGAAGAACGTGAACTCCAAGAGGTATTCTATATCCCGTCTTTGTGCAATAACATAATTAGCCTAGGGCAATTTTCAGAAACTGGTTACAAGGTGGTGATGAGTGGAGAATATCTGTAGGTATATGACTCTCAAGGAAAACTGCTGATGAAAGTGAAACGATCAGCTGAATCAGTTTATATAAAATAATCATTGAGAGTGGAGAGTCTAAGTGTTTATTATCAAAGTCATATGAAAATGTTTGGGTGTGGCACTTGCGGTTAGGACATGTAAATTTCTAGGCAATGAAGTTGATGTCAAAGAACAAAATGGTGCATGGATTTCCCAGATTCATTCAACCGGAGGACAGATGCATAGGATGTCTTATGTCAAAACAAACAAGGAGGACCTTCCCATCTAAGTCAAATTTTATAGCCAGCAAGATTCTCGAACTCGTCCATGCTGATTTGTGCGGACCAATTCACCCAGCCACATACTCAGGTAACAAATACTTCATGCTATTAGTAGATGACTACAGTCGTATTATGTGGGCTTATCTGTTAAAAAGTAAGGATGAGGCATTTGATGCTTTTAAACGTTTTCGAGCCATGGTTGAGTCTGATCCTGAAAGGAAGATCAAAGTGTTTAGAACAGATCATGGGGGTGAGTTTAACTCTAAGGAATTCTCTGCATATTGTGAAGAAAATGGAATTATTAGGCACTACACGGCTCCATACACTTTACAACAAAATGGAGTTGTGGAGCATAGAAACCGAACAGTGGTGGAAATGGTTAGAAGTTTCTTGAAGCAAATGAAGATGTCATTAAATTTCTGGGGCGAGGCTGTTAGACACACTATCTACATCTTGAACAGACTACCTACCAGGGCGTTATCAGGCGTGACTGTTAAATATATGATCTTATTAGGGCCTTCCTCTAACACCTTAAGGTTTTAGATGAGCTGGTTACTCAACATGGTATCAGAGCTTAGGCTGGCGGGAGAACTAAGGTTCGATTCCCAGCCACCCCCAATATTCTCACAATTTATTGTGGACACTAAAGGCAATTAATACCCCAAAGATGGGTGCCGGTGTTCCACTCTTCGACCCATAAATGGGCTTTCGAGTGAGGGGGAGTGTTAAATATATGATCCTATTGAGAAGCCAGATATAGGACACGTAAAAGTCTTTGGTTGCAAGGCGTACATGAAGATAACCAACAACTTAACAAGGAAACTTGATGATCGAAGCAGAAGCGTGGTGAATTTGGGTAAAGAACCAGGTACAAAGGCATATATGTTGTACGATCCAACGACCAACAAAGTCTTAATCAGCCGAGATGTGGTGTTTGATGAGTCTGAAGCATGGCCATGGGAAAAGGAAAGCAAAAAGAACGATGTTGAGCAGGATGAACTAATTGTGGTTGGTATGCAGACTCTAACCGAATTGACTCCAAATGATAGCAGTGGTCCTAATAGTCCAATAATTTCTGCTCAATCAGACATCTCAACATCATCTACGGAGCCAAGTACACAAGACAGTGGGAGTGAAAATTCTGAAAATGATTTCAGCAGCCCTGTACGATCCACACAGTCACATATTCAAAGAAGCGTAGATGAAAATGTGGATGACAGTACAGAACCAAGAAAATTCAGAAGCATTAACGAAATCCATGAAAACACAGAGCCAATTGAATTGCAGGAGGATGAATTGTTGCTCATGGGGGTAGATGAACCCGGGAACTACAACCAGGCAATGAAAGAAAAATGTTGGAGGCAAGCTATGAAGGTCGAAATGGATGCTATAGAAAGAAATGGAATGTGGATTCTGACTGATCTTCCAAAGGGCCACAAAGTGATTGGATTAAAATGGATTTTCAAGGTGAAATAGGATGCAGCTGGGAACATTCTGAAATACAAGGCCCGTCTTGTTGCAAAGGGTTATGCATAAAAATATGGTGTTGATTTTGACAAAATCTACGCGCCTGTGACAAGACTTGAGACAGTACGGTAGCTGTTGGCTCTTGCTGCAAAGAACTGTTGGCAGGTACATCACTTAGATGTAAAGACTGCGTTTTTGAATGGAGAAATATCCGAGGAGGTTTATGTAATACACCCTGAAGGGTTCGAGAAGAAAGGAGATGAGATGAAAGTTTACAAACTTTTCAAGGCCCTGTACGGACTTCGACAAGCTCCCCGAGCCTGGTACGCAAAACTCAACAAATGTTTAGAAAGTCTTTGTTTTCAAAGGTGTCCATACGAACATGCAGTTTACAACGAGAAAAACGAAGAGTGAAACTTTGGTGGTTAGCGTGTACGTAGATGATTTACTGATGATAGGGAGCAGTGTTACTGTTATCAAGGAGTTCAAATAAGAGATGGGGAATCAGTTCGACAAGACTGATCTCGGCAAATTAACGTACTACCTGGGAATCGAGGTGGAACAAGGTAACGACTTCATTGAACTAAAACAGTCAGCGTATGCTCGAAAGATTCTCGAGAAGGCAGGGTTGTCAAAATGCAATTCTACGAAATATCCAATGGACCCAAAGGAACAGATTACTAAAGACGAAGGAGGGAAACTTGTTGATATAACACAGTTTAAGAGTATGGTTGGGGGTCTCAGATATTTAGTGCACACTAGACCAGATATAGCTTTTGCTGTAGGAATTGTGAGTCATTTCATGGAGCATCCTACAGTCATGCACATGAATGCTGCTAAGAAGATTTTAAGGTACGTAAAGGGAACTATAGATTATGGATTACTATACTCGAGATGGAGTGGGAACAACATATTAACAGGCTATTCCGATAGCGACTTGGCTGGAAACGTAGAAGACAGGAAGAGTACTGGTGGAGTAGCATTTATATCTGAACGACTGCTTAGTTACTTGGATGTCTCAGAAATAGAGATGTGTAGCCTTGTCTTCTTGTGAGGCTGAATTCATGGCAGCCACTGCTGCGGCATGCCAAGGAATTTGGCTACGGAATTTGTTAGCTCAGATTACGGATGAAAAGATTGGTCCAGTTATTCTCTTTATAGACAACAAGTCAGCCATTGATCTGGCCAAAAATCCAATGTTTCATGGTCGAAGTAAGCATATTGATATACGCTATCACTTTATACGTGAGTGCGTTAAACATGGTGAGATCGTAGTGAAGCACATTGTAACAGAGAAGCAAAGGACTGATGTTCTGACTAAGGCACTTTCTGCTGTGAAGTTTGAGCGTATGAGGCAGTTACTGGGTGTCAAGGAGTTAGCACGACAAGCTTAGATTATGAGGAAGATTGTTGGGTTTAATCTAATGCTTGTCTTAATAATAATAGTTTGATTTTGTTTTTCTTTGGTTAACAACTTTGTTGGACCAGGTCTTGCAGTAGTTGAGTTATATCAGGAGAGTCATGGAATAAAGTTCAGTAGTAGAGAGATTGTAGGATAGTTGTTTAGTGGCTCCTATTTTCTAGTACCTGTTGCTTTCATTTCTATATTTATGTATCTAGGCAGTTATTGAAGAAAATAAGAACTTTCCATACAAATGTTTGTTTTCTAGTTTTATCAGAGTAGCTTTATATGTATATTTGTAACTGGTCATTCTGCAGAACAAGATAACTGCTGTTGCTTCACAGCCTGTGCCACCGGTTGTTTTGCAAACACCCCTGCACAAATCAAATTATCAAATAACACATATTTTTTCCCTTATAACATGGTTAAAAATATTAAAGGCATACAATCGATGGCCCCTGATTGTAACATAATATACTTAAAATCTAGAATGGAAACTCTAAGAATGAAATTAAATTGTAAAAAATAATTTGCACATTACCAAAATTTCAAACCACATATAGAGTTTGGTGATTTTTTTTGGTTATCAAATTTTTTATTGAAAGTCCAGTCTTATCCCATCATATTTCTACCAACTATAAGCTAAGGACAAATTACCATACCAGCAGATAGTTCTCCTCTTTTCCACCAATAAAACTTTGCTGATGTATGAAGAACAATCCCTGTAAAACAATAAAGAACAATTATGAAACAAGTTAGTTCTACTCCTCCTCAACAATTTTACATGAAATTAACTCTTATGTGTAAGGTCCAGGATATTTTGGTTAATAATTACTTTTAAAAAAAAATCTTACTAACAACAAGTAAATAAATTGAAAACTTTAAAGATCTGCACCAATTTTACAAATTAAAAGTATACCTAAGATCAGTTTTTCTTTATATCATTTAATTCACCATCTCCTTCTTCATCTTTATCTACAATGCCACATGATAATTTTACCATCTTCATGTGCCTAATAATTTGATGACACCACGTTAGTAATAGATGGTGGCTCAGGGGCTACAACAATTTTATATATATAGTGTAAGCCTGAATCTAGAAATATCTATGATGAACCATCTAGAATGATCGAGAGTTCTTAGCTATATATTTTAAAATTTGTTTTTAGGTGCTAGTTTTAGAAATTTCCAGAAGTTATTAGTGAATTTTACAAAAAAAAATTAATGTGTAGAATTGTCTAGAGACATCTTTAAATTGTGTTAATGATGTTTTAGAAGTATGTAGAGATATTATTTTTTAAAATTTATTATTAGTAAAATAAAATTGAATTAAAAAAGGAGAATCTACAGTTGTCTAGAAATATCTTTATAATATAATTGGTGCAGTAAGCAGACAGGTGTTAGATGCAAAGTTAATTACCATACTTTTTCAATTGTCTCCCATTTTCTATGGCTTTTAGTTAAGTTATTTTTTAATAATTTAATAGATTTCAATTTTATTGATAGGGTTTCTCTAGTGTGTGCCCATGCACATTAAGCATTAAATTTTATGAATTTAGAATATTTTTATTGGAAAAATTGATATAAATGCAGAGGGTCCATCAACATTTATAACTAAAAACCAATTAAATTTTGACAAGCACATCAGAGAAAATCCCTTATTGATAAATCAAATAGTCTAGGATGAAAATTATCATTGTAAAAAGTGAAAGAACACTAGAAATAAGATTGAGATGAACACCTCAAAAGGGTTGTCTAAAGAGTTAAAAAAGAAAAGGCTACTCAAATTAATTTTTGAAAACAAAAACATGTGTAAATGTCAATTAAATCTAAGCAAGACAAGCACGATTGTAAAATTTTATTAACCAGGCCCATAGGCAATAATGTTCAACTAATATATTATTTTTATAAGGGATGATATAGATTAAACGTGGACATGTGTTTTATAAAATAAATATTTAAGGGGTTTATTTGTATTTATTGTGTAAAATAATCAATTAATAATATTAAATAACTATATTATGACAAGAAAAGCCCAAAAAATTAATCACAAAAATTCTAATATTTTAATTTTAATATAATAAGCATGCCATTTCTCAAAGGAACAGTTCTTCAACCTTACATATCTACATATATATAAATACACATATATAAACATATATTAGGATTTTTTTTCATACTTTTTATAATCATTATTTATTAAATCGATAAGTATTTATTTTTATTGTTATCTATGAGATACATAATAATATTAAGAGCATTATAATGAGATATTGTAATTATCCTTTTTATCAAATATTTTGTAAACACAATTTTATTATATTAGTTCATCTAGTGCTAATTAATGCAAGGTTGGTTTTGCCCGTAAGCAACCAATTTTATCATGTTAGTTTGGTTAGTGTTAATTAATGTGAGACGAGGTTGGTGCTGGTGTGCGAGTAAAGTAAACTAACATATTTCTGGTACACAATGACTTTTTTTGTTAACGATAAGAGGCTTATTTGTTCAACATAATGAGTATTTGTTGTAAACTATATGCACTACAATAAAATAGGACAAAATCGACCGTAAAAAATGGTCGGTTAAGAGGCAAAATGGTCGGTTAAAATAGTCATAACCGACCACAGGGTATGGTCGGTTTTAGCCTGGTCGGTTATGACTTTTGGTCGGGTTTAACCATCATAACCGACCAACATAGTGGTCGGTTAAGTGTCTGGGTATTTTATTCAAATGTGGGGTCACTGAGTCATAACCATCCGTAGGTGGTCGGTTATATCTTTTTTTAAAAAGTTTACTGGAACTCATAACCGATCATGTCAAAGTGTGCACATCTGTCGGTTTTATTTTAGAGGCTAACTTAAATATCATAACCAACCGCCCTCTAAAGAAGACGGTCGGTTTTATGAAGGTGGTCGGTTATGTCCCTTGACGGTCGGTTTCCTGGGTTTTGTAATGGTCAAAAGTGGACGGTTATGCCTATTTTCTGTCGGTTTTAAGGTCTGATTTTAAAAAAAATTACAGGTTTTTCTGCAGTCCCTGTATAGCAAACCAAATCAATACACAAACCAATCACAAATCCAATCCAATCACAACAAAACAACCAAACAATAATGATAATCATTATACTATACAACTCAAAATCATTCACAAAAACTAGTAAATTTCACAATTAAACCGTAGTAATTAAATCCAACACAAACATTCACAAACTCCGATAATCGAAGGATTAAACCGTATTATTTCATCATTATAATCAATCCCAAATAACCGACAAAGTATTAAACCATCACAACATATTATATTACATCCCATAACCATCAAATTACAATAGTCTTAAAACCGATCAATGTAAACTAATCCGACAAATCAACATCGGACGATCCACCGCCATCACCGCCGCCATCATCAAAGTCCTCGTCATCGGAGGTCTCATCCTCGGATGTGTAATCCTTATCCACTTCCATAGCACGCAGATTGTTGTCCTAGATATATAAGTTTAATTAAACTAGTTAAAAAGAAGAAACAAAATTTACATGTGAATGAAACAAATAAATAAATAAGAAGGTCAAAAATTATACCTCCGCAAAACGAGCTTTCGTCTTTTGGACGATATCTTCAATCAAGGAGCCCATGATATGCACGATCTCGCCACCGATAAGGTATTCCATTGCAATCTTTGGCCAGTAATAGAGGATGGATCCGAGGCCTCGAGACCGGTACGTGCGAATGTAGTTATCTCCGCATCGGAAAGTTAGCAAGCAAACCGATTTGGATTAACACGGATCTCCGAAATTACATTCCTCACGATGGCAAGATATACATTGTTGGGGATGGCTTCACGTTGTCTCGGAGCGGATGAGGATGAGCCGGCTTCATTCGTATGGAATCTCGGTACCGGGTAGCAAGTGTAGGCAAGAGATCGGTGGCCCGAGCATTGGGGAACCCCACCACAAAATTATTTTTCGGCCATGTACCTTGGGGGACTTCCAAGGCTTCCATCCACCAATTCCACGGCTCATCGCATATCGTTCCTACAAATTCATTTAAAATAATTAACGATGTATTTAAAATCAAATAAAAATGCATATAAAATCACATATAAAAATGCATTTAAAATCACATAAATACATATAAAATCACATATTAACGATGCATTTAAAATCACATAAAAATGCATATAAAATCACATATAAAATATATTTAAAATCACATAAATACATATAAAATCACATATTCACGATGCATTTAAAATCACATAAAATGCATATAAAATCACATATAAAAATGCATTTAAAATCACATAAATACATAAAAAATCACATATTAATGATGCATTTAAAATCGCATAAAAATGCATATAAAATCACATAAAAATATATTTAAAATCAAATGAAAATACATATAAATTCAATTATTAAAGATGCATTTAAAATCACATAAAAATGCATATAAAATCACATATAAAAATGCATTTAAAATCACATAAATACATATAAAATCACATATTAAAGATGCATTTAAAATCACATAAAAATGCATATAAAGTCACATAAAAATGCATTTAAAATCACATGAAAATACGTATAAATTCACTTATTAAAGATGCATTTAAAATCAAATAAAATGGTCATAAAATCACATAAAAATGCATTTAAAATCAAGTGAAAATACATATAAATTCACTTATTAAAGATGCATTTAAAATCATATAAAATGGTCATAAAATTACATAAAAATTACTGCAATACGCATGGCGGCCGGTGTAATGTAAACGGGATTTTCCGGATCGGATCCAACTTTCATATGACATTTATCCCACACCTCGAGTCTCGTCGGCTTTTTCTTATTTTTGTTCGTCAAAACCTTTCAAAATATTAAACAACTTATATTAGCACGTCCTAATAATTAGTTGATTATATTAAATATGGTGAACGTGTATGTATGTGTGTGATGAAATATAATAATATTACCTCCCGAACTTTATTGAATGACCTTGCACCGGTACTATGCAATCTTTCAACTTGTTTTCGATTGGCGAATCCAACCGATGACTGGTGCAAGTGTCCATCGTTCTTCTCCCAATACTCTAAAAGGTCCTTCCAAAAAGGAACAGACCAATAAGGCGGCTTCAAAGACAACTTGCTAACGCCCTCCTCCCCTACTTTTCGCTCCACCCTCTTCCTAAGCTCGTTCAAAGTCCTTTTTATCGTCACTTTAATGTGATCTTCCACAATTTTTCGGGCTTGTGAACGGCTTTGCCCCTTAAGATGCCTATAATATTTCAAAAATTGCAAAAAAAAAGAAAACAAAGATAAATGCATTATAAAATTAAGAAATAAATGACAATGACAAAAGAAAAATGAATTTTAACTTACTTGAAACATCTCAACTCTTGTATTCAACCAACCCGGGTGACGTTCTTCGATGTCGGTATAAGTGTACAATGTTCGACTACGTTTCCTTCCTAATTTTTCACCGTGCGACATCCACACGGTATAACCCATAAGCATCCCTTTAGCGAGCAAATGAAATCTAACATCATCAATCTTTAACCAATTCAAATTTTTACAACTTTTACACGGACATTTCATTGTACCATCTTCCATTCCATTTTGGCTAGCAAATTTTAAAAAAAATTCTACACCAATTCTATATTCCGGGGTCAATAAAATTTTATCGCTTTGCAATTGATTACCAATCTAAGTTCGATCAATGGTTTCCATCTACAATAATATTTTTTAAAATTAAAAAAAAACATATTTAACAATTAATTTATCATTAATCTCATAATTATTCATGTATTTCATAAAACACAGACACACACACACACTATAATTACAATAAATGAAACTAACTTACAAATTATCTACTACCAAACTTCAATTCTCACAACAAACATTATATAAAAAAATAAAAATATTAAATACATATAACAACATTTAATACATACACCAATATAAACACACACACACACACATTAATTACAAATTATGGAAAGAACTTACAATTTTTTAAAATTCCTCAACTTCAATCCTCAATCACTTGGGTATTTTTATTTTTTGCCCAAAATCAAGAAATGAGGGATATAACAAAAAAATAAAAAAAATAGGTTAAAACCGACCGTTAGCGGCCAGTTTTAGGTAGAAGAATAAAATGACACTATTTTATATGTAATGGGTACTTTTTTGTACTTAATATTAATTTTTTATTATTCTACAAAACCGACCACCAAATGTAGTTGGTTTAACCTGCAAAATTTGTGGATATAATCGACCACATATAGGTGGTCGGTTTTAAAAGTGACACATCAACAAAACGGTGTCGTTTTGTTTCGGTAAAACCGACCACCAGGGGATGGTCGGTTTTATGTGTGCCACATCATTAATACAGTGTCGTTTAGTTGGCATATAACCGACCACTGACGTCGGTCGGTCCATTATATCCGGTCGTTTTTACCCTATTTTCTTCTAGTGAGGCTTTTGAAATTTGCTGGCGAATAGCTGATAATATTATACCAATATAATAACTTCTTAGCAAGCTTAACAAGGGTATTAGAACTTTAGATAAAAGTTCATAACAATATCAGATGGGCTCATAAATGAGCCTCGTAAGATGAAGGTGGGCTACCACAAGTTAGGATTAAGGTGAATGCAGGCAGGCTTTATAATACGGGTTTATGAAAGTTAAAAAGCCTGATAATTCTGATCACACCAAAGGAGACAGATTCGACAGTATCGAGGCTGATGTGTGAAGAGAAAGATTGTTGGGAGTTGTCAAACAACTTTTGTAAGGTCGGCAGTTTGCTAGTTAATAAGTAATTAGTTAACTCCTGTAGCATGAGGTGTTTTGGTATGTGACCAAAAACAAATAGACTCGGCAACCAGAAATATCATACTAATATGGAATTAAGCATACTCAAAAAGTTTGACAAGTTTTATGGGCCCAGGGAGAGATAACAAACGACCTTATGATGAACTCAAGGAAAAGGCTGATGGGCCTTACAGTATAGGCCTATTGAGATTTTGTTGTTTGGCATATGTTAGTGCACACTATTGTGACCAAGATGTTGCATAAAGTATATAAAGATAAAAAAGATACTTTAGTCCAATCCATAATGGAATATAAATTTTTATTGAGCTTTCACAGACTAGCCGACTAGGTAGGGCTATTCATTAACTGAGCTATTCATGAACAAACTCGATCTCATGAAGGGCTCATTTGGCTCGGTTCGTTTACAAACTCGAACTCGAGCTCGAACATAAAAATTTGTTCGTGAAGCAAAATGAGCTTGAGCCGAGTTTTAATAAGTTCGACTCAAACTCGGCTCGAGATTGGCATGTTAATGCTAAAAACATTATTTTCTGAATTTTTTAATTATACTTATACCACATAATTAGTTAGATATTCTAATATATACAGAGATGAAGAGAGATGAGGACAATGGCTTTTCATGTTCACAACCAAATCACAACTAAATTAGAAACACACCCAAATCGAAGAAATATTTTTAAACAACGGCTTACAAACTCTTCACTTCTTAATAAAACCCTAAATCTGAAGCCGCACTTTGTTGATAAAATCCTTAATCAGAAGCCACACTTAATTGAAATAAAGAGGATGTATTTTCCTATCATTACACCATATATGACCTTTAACAACACTTATTTTGATGTTAGAACCAAAAATGTTACCTCAAATGACTAAAATTGAATCTAAGGTAACATTTGATTTTTGTGTTGCATAAGTTCCCATAAACATGCTGAAAATGCTATTGTAATAAAAAATATAGTGTTAGTATTAATATTATAATTAGTGTTACCATATGGCTAAATATTTAGGCCGTATTGTAATGGCGGGACAAATTTTGGCCAAATCTTAAGAGGCCCAAATGTAAAATTTTGACCCGCTCCTTTTATTTTGTATAATAAAATACACTCTCTCACGGTTATACACACACTAATATTGTAGAGATTTAATCAACACACACCTTTGAACACACACACACACCTTTGAACAGAATAAACACGCACACTCTAGTGTATATTTAAACTGGGAATAAAACAAGCTATATTATTCATTATTTAGAGAACATAGTACAGGGATATATATATAGAACGACACAGCTGTGAAAGCTAGCAATCAAGAGCTAAAAAATCGGGAAGTACCAAACAGACTCAATCAATCTCTTATCAAGTCTGTACTCCCTTTATTCATTCCTATAACTACGTTGCCCATAGAACCAAATCCATTTTCCCCCTTGACATACGCTATTAATAATACTATCTAAAAATAAACATGTTTGGATTAAAGGAAAGTCCAACATATTCCCCCCTAATCTCAACATGTTTATTTTTTTTATTATTCAGACCACAAATTCAGTTTGCTGCAGCAAGATCTTCAACACCTATCATCTTTCTCATTTCTTCAAACTTAACCCTACCTAATACCTTGGTTAAGATATCCGCCCTCTGTTCTTGAGTAACCACATGCTTAACTATTAGTTCACCTCGTTCAATGCATTCACGAATGAAATGAAACCGGACATCTATATGCTTGCTCCTACCATGTAGTACTGGATTCTTCATTAACTCTATAGCAGACCTATTATCTATGTGGAGCACAACTGGACCAACTGGTTGTCTTGAGATTTCACTCAGCAAACCACGAAGCCATATGCTCTGTGTGGCTGCTGCCGTGGCTGCCATATATTTTGCCTCGCACGAAGATAAAGCAACTACCCTTTGTTTCTGTGAAGACCAGGCTATTAAACTCCTGTTGAGATAGAAGCACATCCCTCCAGTACTTCTTCTATCGATGACATCCCCAGCCAAGTCACTGTCAGAAAACCCGTACAGGATCCTGCTATTCATTTCATTTGCATATACTAAACCATAATCAATCGTTCCTCTTATGTACCTTAAGATGTGCTTCACAGCTTGTTGGTGTTTAACCGTGGGATTCTCCATAAATCTGCTTACCACACCCACAGCATACGCAATGTCTGGTCGAGTATGCGTTAAGTAACGCAAGCTCCCAACAATGCGTCTATACTCAGTAGCATCCACCAAAGTGCCCTCTTCATCTTTGTCCAGTTGCAGTTTATGTTCCATAGGAAACCTTGACGAGTTACAGTCCATCATCCCGGATTTATCCAACAGTTTCTTAGCATATGCCGACTGTTTCAACGTCGTACATTTTTCTCCTTGATTTACTTCTATACCTAAATAGAATGACAACAAACCCAGGTCACTCATTTCGAACTGCCTATTCATCTGCTCTTTGAATTCCTCGATTTCCCGTTTATCTGACCCAGCTACCAGTAAATCATCAACATATACTCCTATTACGAGTACACTCCCATTTTTGCACTTTGTGTATACAGCTTGTTCGTGTAAGCATCTGTTAAATCCCAATTTTTTTAAACATTTATCCAGCTTTGCATTCCAGGCCCTAGGAGCTTGACGCAGTCCATACAGAGCCTTCGTCAGTCTATACACCATCTGTTCCTGACCTTTCTTCATGAACCCTTCGGGTTGAGTAATATACACTTCTTCAAGGAGTTCCCCATTTAGAAATGTTGCTTTAATGTCAAGATGATGAACTCCCCATCCTTCTTTCGCTGCGAGTGCTATCAATAGTCGAACTGAATCAAGACGGGCCACTGGTGCGAAAGCTTCATCATAATCTATCCTTTTCTCTGGACGTAACCCTTCGCAACAAGGCGTGCCTTATGCTTTACCACATTCCCTTCCGGATCCTTCTTCTGTTTATACACCCATTTCAAGCCTATTGGTTTATGTCCAGGTGGCAAATTTGTTAAGGTCCAGGTCTCGTTCTTCTCTATTGTTTTAAACTCTAACTCCATTGCTTCCTGCCACTCTTTTTCTTCCTTTGCTTCGTGATATGATATTGGTCCTTCTATTTTTACCAACATCAGTTCATCAATCACGTCGATAATCTCAGTATCATTATAAATATCCGTTAATAGCTTGAATCTCCTGGGCTCAGTGCTAGTTGCAGATGATGCGTTAGTAGTTCCAGCAGATGACATACCAGAGGTTGCAGTATTACTTGGAGTCTGCGGAGAAGATGGCTGCGATGGCGACTGTTAAATCGGAGATTGCAGGGGTGTTGCAACCTCTTGTTCTGTATCTATAGATTCTCTTATCTCAATATAATTCCCAGGAAATGCAACTCTGCTATCCTCTCCCTATTCCCATGGCCAGAAAACTTTCTCCTGCATTACAACATCTCGACTAACATGCCCAGCCCCTGTTCTTGGATCATATAAGCGATTCCCTTTTGTTCCTGGTTCCTTACCGAGGTATACAACCAATTTACTTCGATCATCCAGCTTCCTTACATGTACTGATGGAATTTTCATGAATGCAGTGCATCCAAATACCCTCAAATGTGTCAAATTCGGTTTATCTCCACTCCATGCCTCATATGGAGTTCTGCCCTTTAAACACCGAGTAGGTAATCTATTCAAAACATAAATCGAGTGGCGCACCGCTTCGCCCCATAAATATGCTGGTAGTTTTGAGCCCTTCAAGAAGCTTCTCGTTATGGCAGCAACGGTCCTATTTCTTCGTTCAACCACCCCATTTTGTTGTGGGGTGTAGGGTGTTGTGTAGTGCCTTAAAATCCCAGCCCTCTCACAATACAGTGTAAACTCTTTGGAACAGAATTAACCACCCCTATCTGTTCTTAAAATTTTTATGTTTCTCTCCTTTCCATTCTCAACCAATGCTTTAAATTTTTTAAACATCTCAAAGGCATCTCCTTTTTCTTTTAACAGATAAACCCACATTTTTCTACTAAAATCATCAACAAATAACAAGAAGTACCGATTACCTCCAGGTGTCATTGGTGTGATTGGTCCACAGATATCGGCGTGTACTATTTCCAGTGCTTTCTTTGCAAGAAAGCTAGCATATTGCGGGCAAGGCTTTCTGGATTGTTTTGTCATCAAGCATCCTTCGCACTTCTTCACAGGTTGAACCATGGTTGGGATTCCGTATGCCATTTTCTCTCTCGACATTAGTTCCAATGCTTGAAAATTTACATGGCCAAGTCGGGCGTGCCATAGCCAAGTATCCTCCTCCAGCTTTGTAAGTAAACATGATGCTTTACTTTCCTCGAGACTGATTTTATATAAACGATTTTCAGTTCTTTTCACCTTCATTAATAGCTTGCCACTGGCCTCATGAACCCACAAATAATCTCCGTCAAGAATAACTTTATTCCCTGCTTCAGACAATTGACCTAGGCTTATGATATTATTACACAAGTCTGGAATGTAGTACACCTCCTTGAGAGTCCTTTCTTCACCATTTTTACACTGAAATGCAATCGTCCCCTTTCCTTTGATAGTTACTGTTGACCCATCTCCGAATTTAACCTTCCCTGTCACACGTTCATCCAACTCCCTAAATTTCCCACGTTGCCCGGTCATGTGGTTGCTTGCACCATTATCCAAGTACCATACTTGTGATTCCCTTCGTTCTTCAGTGTTTGTCCGTAATTTTGGAACCACTGCATCCTCCCTCAAAAGCATTGACTAAATTTCTATTTTCCCCGCCTCAACCATCAGTAAGGCTGGTTCATCTTCTTGAACCTGTGAAAGATTCGCTTCCCTTGATGTGTCTCTCTCCTTTCGTGGTCTGCGACATTCTGCAGCGAAATGTCCATGTCCCTGACAATTGTAACACCTTACTCTGCTCTTGTCCCGAATGCCGCGGTCACCACCTCGTGTCCCTTCTCTGCTGGTCTTCTTCAACCATTCCTCTCGAGTTAATAACAACTGCCCCACGCTATTCTCTTTCTTTCTCCACTCTTCCTCTGTCAGTAGCAACTGTTCTTGATTTGTCTCTGTTGTGCCTCGCAGCCTCTCCTCATGGGCTTTCAACGAACCAACAACCTCTTCCACCGACAATGTTTCCAAATTTCCAAATTGTTCTATAGCCGATGCAATTTGTAGAAACTTGGAAGGGACAGCTCTGAGAAGTTTCTTTACCACGTACGCTTCCTCAATTTTCTCTCCAAGGGCTCGAATGTTGGTGACCAGGCTGTTCAATTTCAGATAAAACTCATCCAACTGCTCATTTTCTTTCATACACAATACTTCGAATTCGCTCTTGAGTGTCTGTGCTCTAGCCGCTTTCACCTTATCCTCTCCCTGGAACATGATTTTGATAGCCTTCCAAGCATCTTTAGACGTCTGTTTTTCTGCAAGTGACAACAATACATCGTCTGGAACTCCATGATAAATAATGGCCAAAGCCCGCTTGTCAATCTTATCATCCACAGCGGCGGTCATCTGAGAATTCTTGGGCTCAATTGCTTCCCACACGCCATGAGCCTGCATAAAGACCTTCATTTTGAGGGCCCATACGGTGTAATTAGTTTTTTTGAGCATCAGGTAACTCAGGCCAAACGAGCTCTCCTTGTTCTTATTTGTCGTCATCTGGATCGGGGCCGTGGTTGTCTCTTGTCTCCTGTGCTCTAATACCAAGTGTAGAGATTTAATCAACACACACCTTTGAACACACACACACACGCACCTTTGAACATAATAAACACGCACACTCTAGTGTATATTTAAACTGGGAATAAAACAAGCTATATTATTCATTATTTAGAGAACATAGTACAGGGATATATATATAGAACGACACAGCTGTGAAAGCTAGCAATCAAGAGCTAAAAAATTGGGAAGTACCAAACAGACTCAATCAATCTCTTATCAAGTCTGTACTCCCTTTATTCATTCCTATAACTACGTTGCCCATAGAACCAAATCCATTTTCCCCCTTGACACACGCTATTAATAATACTATCTAAAAATAAACATGTTTGGATTAAAGGAAAGTCCAACAAATGTACCCTCTCACTTCCTTGAACACTCAATCAAAAAAACCAAACACTCTCAGTGGGGATTGATGGGTACTAAATTAAGGTTCTAAATTAGCTTCTCATTAGAGTTAGAGCAAGGGGATTGTAATTAACGTCTTGGAGTAAATTAGGGTTCTAGTAATTAGGGTTTTTAGAAATTGGGGATTTCTCTCAATTGGGTTCGACAATGAGAGCTTGTTATTAGGGTTCGAGCAAATGCTTTCTTCTGAAGAATTTGGGTCTTTTTTCTTGTTCAGTTCAACATGTATGCTCTTATTTTATTCTTTGATTTGTGTGTATATCTTCTTGTGTGCTCATGTTTGTGAGTATATTTGTTATTTGTTTACTCTTATCTGGTCTCTTATTTGTTCTCATATTTATATATGTTCGATTCATATTTATCTTCTATGATTTATGTTCCTATTTATGTTCAACCTAAACATATGAATTTTTGTCTCACCCTTGTTGTAGTGGTCAAATTATTAAGATTTTAATTTTCATGGATACTAAGAGAGGCTGCAATCATATTACTCGACCGCTTCAGATAGATATGATGTCCTGTCAGAGTTTAAGGTGGAAAAAGTCCTTAATGACTGCCACATATGTTGCATCTTTGGGTTTAGGTATGTTTATTAGAGGAAGTGAATTTGTATTTGACTTATTTTAATTAATTCTGAAATTTTACAGTTTAAAATTAAGAATTTTGATATGGTGTATTTGCTATATGTTATTTTATTTGCTTAGACGTAACGGGATAGATAATAACCCTTCTTGAGAACTCAATTTCCACTAGCTCATCATTGATCACAATAAGCTCATAATTGATCACTATAAGCTTTCAAAGTGTCCAAAAGGATACCATTCATGACCTGGTATCACATGGTAGTCTTCTTAAGGTCACTAGTGAGATATTCAACTTAGAATCTATAGAGATTCAGAAATTCTACAAAATTCAGAAACTTTGGTTTATTTTGACGTTGTCTTTTAATAGCCGTATGTACATTATTGCTTGAGGGTCAAAAAATGAAAGTTATAGGTATTTGTCTCGAAATGAGGCCTGTATAATATTACATTTACCAGATTTGCAAATTGTGCGTTATAAGTGAATTACTAAGGGTATAACATGTTGTTCTAGAAAATGCCACTACAAGGAAAACCGGCTCACACAACGGTTTTTGCCCGTTATCTGATACCCTGAAAAACCGTTGACTATTGAGCCGTCGTCTCTTACATGGATCAGACAACGGGAAAAAACTGTTGTGTGAATGAGCACAGACAATGACCAGAGTAGTAAACCTGTTGTGTTACATCCAGAATAGACAACGCATTCTTGTAACTTATATTGTAAACATCTGTATTAGTCAAGTGTTCTGGAAACGGTTGTGTAGTGTGTCCATAATAATATAAGAACAAAACAAGTAATACAACTCTTATTGTCCTCAAATGGTTGTTCTACATATCAACACACAACACAAATGAATTAAATAGCTCTTGTAGTAAAATTCTACAGACAACACTTGCATTTTATTTTGTGTTGTAGGAACTCTTCTCATACAAGATTTGTCCTGTTTCTTGTGTTGTGTGATTTAGTTTCACACTTGTCTTTTAGTTTACAATGTGTTGAGTTAGTGTTTAAGACATGATTCTTTTTATAACAAATGGTGTTGTCTGAACATAATTAGTTTTATAGAGAAGGGTTTTATATTCAGTTTGGTATTGTGCGAAAGTCAATATAACAAGCTTTTAGTTTTTGAAATTATTGTGTGAAACAAACTATAACAATGTTTTAACTGGATAACTGACGGGTTAAAATCCCCTCAGACAATGGTTTCCAAATGCAAAGCAAATAAAGCAACATTGTAAAATTAATATGCCATCAAATTTAAAATCCAAAGAAAAACCATTGAGATTACAACCAAGTCATCACCATTACACTAGCAAACAACCAACCCTCCATTACTCCAGCAATCAACCAACCATCCATTACACCATTTCAACTAAAAACCAACTAAGTATAACCAAGTTCTATCTTAAGAAAAATAAGACCATTCGAGTACATGTACTTCGGGACTCTATATTGCTTGTTAAAACATATAAAAATGAAAAATCTGAGTTAACTTTCTTTAGAAATTCAGGTGACATTTACATGTGCAAATACACATGACGCTTTCTCTAGTATACGCACTAATATGCCAACTATAAATAACTTTTTTGCTCAACTATATCCAACTATATTTTCCAATGAATTTTTAGCTTTTGAATCCCCTGTAATAGGTTCATATCATCCATAAATTTTGATTCCCATGGCTTGAAGATTAATAATTGATTTTCCTGTGGTTGGTAGTTGTCCAAGACATTCTCGTGGTCTTTGCTCTCAGGTCTTGTTTTGTCCTGCAAATTCCAATAGAGAAACAAAAACATTAAGCTCCTCGTGACTAAAACTTCCTCTCTTCATAAATTCAATTCCATGTATCAATTTATGCAAATAATAAAATACTTCAGGTTTAATTTAAAACAAAAAGTTCAAACCTAATGATCACTTTTACAAAATCCATTTTCTTCTAGCAGTTATCTTTGTACAGTTCACACAAGAATCTTCAATACACTCTTCAACGATACCAACTTGGCAATCTTTGGTTAGTCAAGTTCAACCTGCAAAAAAAGTATATGTTGTTGATACACGAGAGTTGTGTAAGCTTCTATTTTATTTTGTATTCACACAAGACAATTAATAAAGACCTCCACCAAATCACAAGATTCGACCACACCTTCTAACCCATCACTCACATCTTGTCTTCTATGTTCCTGGTGTGGATGTTGGCTTCCAACAAGTATCATCCTTTCTATTGAGACAATACCCCTACAACAGTTGCAACTCTAGATAACTTCTTTCCTCCTCTAGCAACAATCTATACATGGGCTTGGTTAAACATATCAACAAAGTTTATATAATCTCTCCGCATCCCTTTCAAACTTGTTTACCAGGTACTACAAACAACTAATAGTTTGATAAAAATAGAACAAAGTTAAGATACATGCATTCTTGAATCATAGTACTTACAAAACCAATAATTTCTTAAATCAATCATATAACTTTGTTTAGAATAGACAGCATGAAAATTTATTTAATCTGAAGCAAAAAATATTAATTAAAAGCAATAAAATCAAGATAAGAACAAATCATATATTAAAAGCATCCAAAAATCAAGAATCTATTGAAACAAAATATGTGAATTGAGCAATCATATAACTAAAATTTATCCAGCAGCTAAGAAAACATACATACACTGATAAGAGTGAGCAATCAAAAATTAATTAATATCATAGGACCACCTACAAAATGGATGAAATGAAAATTGCAGTATAAAATTACATGACATAACAAATTAGTAGGTTTTTAATACTAATACATTAATTGAACATATGAGCTCCTTTAATAATATATGAAAAGAATATAAAACCCAAGGCAATGAAAATAAAATCATTTAAAAAAGAAATAAGACAAGTGTATACCTTTAACCCAAAAATCGAACTAGGGTTTGCGTTTGAAATCGAGCTTTTGAATAACTCGAGTTAGGGGTTAGTTTCTAAGATTTGAATTGGGGTTTGGGTTTGGATTTAGAGAGGTGAGAGGTTAGAGTAAATTGAGGTGTTAAAAATTAGGTTTTAATTACACAGATGGTGTGATGGAAAGAGAGGCCGCATAGGAAGTTCAAAGAGAGAGAACATGAGAGAAAGGGAGTTACAGCTTAGAGAGGGAGATGGACTACCATGTAAAGGGGAAATGAGTGAACAAAAGATGGGGAGATAGAGAGAGAGAGATCCATGAGAAGGGGGAGTTGGGACAGAAAGAATGGGGAGATGGAGAGAGAGAGTCAGTGATGAGAAGGGAGAGTTGGGAGAGAGAGAACAGGGAAAATAGAGGGGTGAGAGCAGAGACCGATGAGAAGGAGATATAAACGGGGTTAACAAAATGGGGGGAGATATAAGGGGGAAATAAAATTTTCACTTGGGGGCAAACTAAAAATAGAGGAGATGGAATGAAAAAATGGCCTAAAAAGTGAAATTTGGGTGAAGGGGGAAATGAAAATTTAAACAAGGGGAAAATGAAAAAGTGGGGTTTAAGGTGAAATAGGGGTAAATAGATATTTTTTTATTTATATGTATTATTTGATAATTTTTATAATTTTACTTTATTTTATAAGAAGATAATCAAAATTAATATATCTTAACACATCCGTATGGTTGGATCGTCGAAAAATTTATTTAAATAATCATTTTGTTAATGAGGAACGTGTCTAGTTTGAGAAAGTAGTACTTCAACTAGAATCTTCTTGTAAAGTTATGCAAGATATTTTTTTGAATTTATAAATTATTACATAAAATTTTAGATTACATATTAATGTAATAAAATTCAATCTAACATTTTCATTAATTTATAATTCACTTAAACAAATATATATTAATATCCATATGGTCGGATATTAGAAAAAAATCATTTCAAAAAATTATTTTGTTAAGCAGGAACGAATTCCATTTTAAGAACTACCACTTTCACTACATTTTCGTTATAATTTCAAGCAAGATATATTTGAAAATTTTAAAATATTTTTTAAGTGAATAAAATCAATATATATTAACATCAACAGTTTAAGGAATATATATTAACAAAGTCAATAAAATATTTGGCATTAAAAATAATTGTCTGAAATTTAAAATGTGTTGTCTTAACAAAAGTCATACAACAGTTTTTAATATAAAACAATTGTGGGATGTAATATCAACCAAATAAATAGTGCCAAATTCATACAACGGTTTATAACCAAAAAAGGTTATTTAAAAACAATGTCAATAACGGTTTCCAAGAAAAAAACTGTTGTTGAATCACACAACGGTATTTTTAAAAAGCCTGTTGTACATAGTTTATACGACAACGTCTGAGAAAAATCATTTTAAAAAATTAATCCTGTAAATCGGGAACGAGTCTCGTTGTCGGGAGGGGTACTTTTACCAGATGTTTCTAATCATGGCATGCAAAATGAATTTCAAATTTTTTAATAATTTGTTCTTATGACTAAAATCTATATATCTTAACATTCGTACGGTTGGATCGTCGAAAAATCATTTTAAAAAATTAATCCTGTAAATCGGGAACGAGTCTCGTTTTTGGGAGGGGTACTTTTACCAGATTTTTCTAATCCTGGCATGCAAATGAATATCAAATTTTTTAATAATTTTTTCTTATGACTAAAATCGATATATCCTAACATCCGTACGGTTGGATTGTCGAAAAATCCTTTTAAAAAATTAATCCTGTAAATCGGGAACGAGTCTCGTTGTCGGGAGGGGTACTTTTACCAGATTTTTCTAATCCTGACATTCGAGATGAATTTCAAATTTTTTAATACTTTTTTCATGTGACTAAAATGAGTATTTCTTAACATCCGTACGGTTGGATCGTCGAAAAATCATTTTAAAAAATTAATCCTGTAAATCGGGAACGAGTCTCGTTGTCGGGAGGGGTACTTTTACCAGATTTTTCTAATCCTGGCATGCAAAATGAATTTCAAATTTTTTAATAATTTTTTCTTATGACTAAAATCGATATATCCTAACATCCGTATGGTTGGATCATCGAAAAATCATTTTAAAAAATTAATCCTGTAAATCGGGAACGAGTCTCGTTGTCGGGAGGGGTACTTTTACCAGATCGTTATATTCACTAAGCAACAATTTGTATCAAACGCAATTAAGCAAGAAATTCTTTTTTCTTTCTTTCTTAAAGATTATCCCCTCTCCCTCCATCTCTCCTCCCATCTCTCTCTAAATCTCTCCCCGATTTATTGAGATTTTTGAGAGCCGGATAGGAGGAGAGATTTCACTGCATTTATTTCTTCTTTAAAGCCCCCCCGATTAAATAATATCCTTCAATATCTCGGAAAATTATCTGATATTCACATCTGTAACTCTTTTGACTCATCAGACTTTATATATCTTGTCTGTGTGTTAAGTGTTAATCAAAACATGGGGAAAAGGAGGGGATCATCTGCGTCAAACAAATTGTGGGGTTTGTTGAGAAGGCAATCGATGATGGTGAAGATGTTGATGGGATTAATTCTTGTGGGTTCTGGCTTGGTGGGACTCAGGATGTTTGTCAAGGATCATAATCACTTCTTCGTTGCTTCCGAAGCTATTCATGTTTTCGGCATTCTTGTCTTGATTTATAAGCTCAACACCAAACGAAATTGCTCCGGTAATCATGTTCCTTATCCTTCCGCCTTCGTATTGTCGAAAAATCCTTTTAAAAAATTAATCCTGTAAATCGGGAACGAGTCTCGTTGTCGGGAGGGGTACTTTTACCAGATTTTTCTAATCCTGACATGCAAAATAAATTTCAAATTTTTTAATAATTTTTTCTTATGACTAAAATCAATATATCCTAACATCCGTACGGTTCGATCGTCAAAAAATCATTTTAAAAAATTAATCCTGTAAATCGGGAACGAGTCTCGTTGTCGGGAGGGGTACTTTTACCAAAATTTTCTAATCATGGCATGCAAAATGAATTTCAAATTTTTTAATAATTTTTTCTTATGACTAAAATCGATATATCCTAACATCCGTATGGTTGGATCGTCGAAAAATTATTTTAAAAAATTAATCCTGTAAATCGGGAACGAGTCTCGTTGTCGGGAGGGGTACTTTTACTAGATTTTTCTAATCATGGCATGCAAAATGAATTTCAAATTTTTTAATAATTTTTTCTTATGACTAAAATCAATATATCCTAACATCCGTACGGTTCGATCATTGAAAAATCATTTTAAAAAATTAATCCTGTAAATCGGGAACGAGTCTCGTAGTCGGGAGGGGTACTTTTACCAAATTTTTCTAATCCTGGCATGCAAAATGAATTTCAAATTTTTTAATAATTTATTCTTATAACTAAAATAGATATATCTTAACATTCGTACGGTTGGATCGTCGAAAAATCATTTTAAAAAATTAATCCTGTAAATCGGGAACGAGTCTCGTTGTTGGGAAGGGGTACTTTTACCAAAATTTTCTAATCCTGGCATGCAAAATGAATTTCAAATTTTTTAATAATTTGTTCTTATGACTAAAATCGATATATCTTAACATCCGTACGGTTGGATCGTCGAAAAATCATTTTAAAAAAATTAATCCTGTAAATCGGGAACTGAGTCTCGTTGTCGGGAGGGGTACTTTTACCAAAATTTTCTAATCATGGCATGCAAAATGAATTTCAAATTTTTTAATAATTTTTTCTTATGACTAAAATCGATATATCCTAACATCCGTACGGTTGGATCGTCGAAAAATCATTTTAAAAAATTAATCCTGTAAATCGGGAACGAGTCTCGTTGTCGGGAGGGGTACTTTTACCAAATTTTTCTAATCATGGCATGCAAAATGAATTTCAAATTTTTTAATAATTTTTTCTTATGACTAAAATCGATATATCCTAACATCCGTACGGTTGGATCGTCGAAAAATCATTTTAAAAAATTAATCCTGTAAATCGGGAACGAGTCTCGTTGTCGGGAGGGGTACTTTTACCAAATTTTTCTAATCCTGGCATGCAAAATGAATTTCAAATTTTTTAATAATTTTTTCTTATGACTAAAATCGATATATCCTAACATCCGTACGGTTGGATCGTCGAAAAATCATTTAAAAAAATTAATCCTGTAAATCGGGAACGAGTCTCGTTGTCGGGAGGGGTACTTTTACCAGATTTTTCTAATCCTGACATGCAAAATGAATTTCAAATTTTTTAATATTTTTTTCTTATGACTAAAATCGATATATCCTAACATCCGTACGGTTGGATCGTCGAAAAATTATTTTAAAAAATTAATCCTGTAAATCGGGAACGAGTCTCGTTGTCGGGAGGGGTACTTTTACCAGATTTTTCTAATCTTGGCATGCAAAATGAATTTCAAATTTTTTAATACTTTTTTCTTGTGAATAAAATGAGTATATCTTAACATCCGTATGGTTGGATCGTCAAAAATCATTTTAAAAAATTAATCCTGTAAATCGGGAACGAGTCTCGTTGTCGGGAGGGGTACTTTTACTAGATTTTTCTAATCATGGCATGCAAAATGAATTTCAAATTTTTTAATAATTTTTTCTTATGACTAAAATCAATATATCCTAACATCCGTACGGTTCGATCGTTGAAAAATCATTTTAAAAAATTAATCCTGTAAATCGGGAACGAGTCTCGTTTTCGGGAGGGGTACTTTTACCAATTTTTCTAATCCTGACATGCAAAATGAATTTCAAATTTTTTAATAATTTTTTCTTATGACTAAAATCGATATATCCTAACATCCGTACGGTTGGATCGTCGAAAAATCATTTTAAAAAATTAATCCTGTAAATCGGGAACGAGTCTCGTTGTCGGGAGGGGTACTTTTACCAGATTTTTCTAATCCTGACATGCAAAATGAATTTCAAATTTTTTAATAATTTTTTCTTATGACTAAAATCGATATATCCTAACATCCGTACGGTTGGATCAGTCGAAAAATCATTTTAAAAAATTAATCCTGTAAATCGGGAACGAGTCTCGTTGTCGGGAGGGGTACTTTTACCAGATTTTTCTAATCCTGGACATGCAAAATGAATTTCAAATTTTTTAATAATTTTTTCTTATGACTAAAATCGATATATCCTAACATCCGTACGGTTGGATCGTCCAAAAATCATTTTAAAAAATTAATCCTGTAAATCGGGAACGAGTCTCGTTGTCGGGAGGGGTACTTTTACCAAGATTTTTCTAATCTGGCATGCAAAATGAATTTCAAATTTTTTAATAATTTTTTCTTATGACTAAAATCGAGTATATCTTAACATCCGTATGGTTGGATCGTCAAAAATCATTTTAAAAAATTAATCCTGTAAATCGGGAACGAGTCTCGTTGTCGGGAGGGGTACTTTTACTAAGATTTTTCTAATCATGGCATGCAAAATGAATTTCAAATTTTTTAATAATTTTTTCTTATGACTAAAATCAATATATCCTAACATCCGTACGGTTCGATCGTTGAAAAATCATTTTAAAAAATTAATCCTGTAAATCGGGAACGAGTCTCGTTTTCGGGAGGGGTACTTTTACCAAATTTTTCTAATCCTGACATGCAAAATGAATTTCAAATTTTTTAAAAAATTTTTTCTTATGACTAAAATCGATATATCCTAACATCCGTACGGTTGGATCGTCGAAAAATCATTTAAAAAAATTAATCCTGTAAATCGGGAACGAGTCTCGTTGTCGGGAGGGGTACTTTTACCAGATTTTTCTAATCCTGACATGCAAAATGAATTTCAAATTTTTTAATAATTTTTTCTTATGACTAAAATCGATATATCCTAACATCCGTACGGTTGGATCGTCGAAAAATCATTTAAAAAAATTAATCCTGTAAATCGGGAACGAGTCTCGTTGTCGGGAGGGGTACTTTTACCAGATTTTTCTAATCCTGACATGCAAAATGAATTTCAAATTTTTTAATATTTTTTCTTATGACTAAAATCGATATATCCTAACATCCGTACGGTTGGATCGTCCAAAAATTATTTTAAAAAATTAATCCTGTAAATCGGGAACGAGTCTCGTTGTCGGGAGGGGTACTTTTACCAGATTTTTCTAATCCTGGCATGCAAAATGAATTTCAAATTTTTTAATATTTTTTTCTTATGACTAAAATCGAGTATATCTAACATCCGTACTGGTTGGATCGTCAAAAATCATTTTAAAAAATTAATCCTGTAAATCGGGAACGAGTCTCGTTGTCGGGAGGGGTACTTTTACCAAATTTTCCTAATCCTGGCATGCAAAATGAATTTCAAATTTTTTAATAATTTGTTCTTATGACTAAAATCGATATATCTTAACATCCGTACGGTTGGATCGTCGAAAAATCATTTTAAAAAATTAATCCTGTAAATCGGGAACGAGTCTCGTTGTCGGGAGGGGTACTTTTACCAAAATTTTCTAATCATGGCATGCAAAATGAATTTCAAATTTTTTAAAATTTTTTTCTTATGACTAAAATCGATATATCCTAACATCCGTACGGTTGGATCGTCGAAAAATTATTTTAAAAAATTAATCCTGTAAATCGGGAACGAGTCTCGTTGTCGAGAGGGGTACTTTTACTAGATTTTTCTAATCATGGCATGCAAAATGAATTTCAAATTTTTTAATAATTTTTTCTTATGACTAAAATCAATATATCCTAACATCCGTACGGTTCGATCGTTGAAAAATCATTTTAAAAAATTAATCCTGTAAATCGGGAACGAGTCTCGTTTTCGGGAGGGGTACTTTTACCAAATTTTTCTAATCCTGACATGCAAAATGAATTTCAAATTTTTTAAAAATTTTTTCTTATGACTAAAATCGATATATCCTAACATCCGTACGGTTGGATCGTCGAAAAATCATTTAAAAAAATTAATCCTGTAAATCGGGAACGAGTCTCATTGTCGGGAGGGGTACTTTTTGTTAGTGTAGGTGCCCTAGAGGCAATACATTATTCTTTTATCTTTATGTCAGTTGATCATTCAATAAATGTATTTATTATGACCTTAATTACTGCGATATTTTGTTAGCATAATAAATGTCCTTAGAATCATGATACAAATTATATAGTTTAAGTACATGACTTGAACTTGAGATTATATAATATATCATATTCTTAAAGGTCCCTAGTCGAGTATTATTATATAGGACAATAATAATACATAGATAGACTAGTATGTTGTTTGACAAGATAACCACATCTCATTGGTTATAAGTATGGGGATACTGAAGTCAATACATAGGTACATGTGAGAGTACATGGTACTGGACAGACCCACAGTGAGATTCTTCATGTTTAATAAAGTCATAAGAAAGACTCACAGTGATAATGGTGTAACGATCCTTTGACTTGAAATCATTATATTTCTATACGAGGATTAATATACTTTGACTACATTAAAAGTTACTTTTGATCGGGTGATGATAAAAGTGGACATCGGGTATATCATGAGTCGTATGAGAAATATGAATGATAGATAAAGGATTTAACCCTCCTATAATTAGGAGAGATATTATTGGCCTCTTGATTGAGTGAGATTATAAAAGCATGGCCATGCTCAAATAATGATTTGTTTCAATAATCTACTCATGCATCAAGTAAACCCAGATTAAATGTTGAAGAGGATGACTAAATACATGCCTCGAGTTTAATCTATAATATGTATGGTTAAAGGGATTATATTACACGAAAAAACATTAATCACGAAAGGTTTTATCTAATCACGATTTAATTATTGTTTAATTGGGTAACAATGATGTATTACTAGATACCGCTCATTGTTTATAATTTTATTAGAGAATAAAATTATTGCCAATTAAATAATAGCCTATAGGGTCGCACAAATAGAGCACTTAATGGAATAGTTAATTTAAATTATGGATTTAAATTAATTGATGATTATTTGAATTTTATTATAATTAAGTAAGACTTAATTGAGATAATATAAATTCGAATTAAAAGGAATGTTTTTGCCCATAATAATTAAGTATGACTTAGTTATTAATTAAATAATAGAAATTCGTTTTTATTATTTAATCCAATACCTACTAGGGTTGGGCTTTGCTATTATGGGCCTTTTTAATCAGTCATTATAAATAGATAATGAGAGGTTAAAGAGGCTTGAACGTTTTTTAAAAAAAACCCTAGCAGCAAAGAGAGGCAGAGGCAATTCAGATCGTCAAGAAGGAGGCTAGTACATCCATTCCGTAGTCAAGTTCGTGAGACGTTCTTGAAGGTGCTCGTGTGGATACCATAGAGGTGTTTCTCCGAGAGGTAGACACAAAGCGTGATAGCTAGGATCTCCGTTGAGTTCGTAAAAGTTAATCTCTTGAAAGGTATGATTCGTTATCTCCATAATCTGCCCATAATTATACATGGATCCTGTTTTTGGGTTTCGAATTTTTGTTTTATTTACGTTTATCCGCTGCGTTTTATGCCTTCGGAACCCAACAATGGCATCAGAGCTACGTGTATAAGGGGCTGATTTGGTTACGTGTTTACTGTATTTTTACAAGTATGCATGTGTGATGAGTCTGCCATGATAACAGTTATGTTATATGAGTCTGCCATGATAACAGTTATGTTATATGAATGATATGATGAATCTGTTAATGATCTATATGATGATACTAGTATGTTTAAGATCTGCCATAACTCATATGTATGCGATCTCTTAAAATATGTATACTGATACACGTTTTTGGTAACTGGGATATGGATCGTGTGTATACTGATACATGCTTCTGGAATAGTATTCTGATACATGTTTTTCTAGTATTCTGATACTTGATTTTGCAAAAATTTCCGCCATCGGGGGCTCGCTGCCCCCCCGAACCCCCCCAGCGACCGCGTGGTTAGGGTTTCGTTTTTAATTTGTGCTTATGACATATGCTTTACTTATTTATTATTCTTGATTGGATCATGATAAGTGATAAATAGTATGTCATCTTTATATGATCTATCATGTTCTTTAATGGTTACTGAGCATGGTGCATAGTTATGGCCTTAAGACCTTAGTTGTAATGGTTTATTCTTTTGGTTTGTAATAAATACGACTTGCATGTCGTTTTCTATTTGTAGTTGTTTTATCTCGAATGTAACTCGAGTTCTTTTGTAAGTTCATTAGTATAATTCTTAATGTAACATCCTAGAAGGACAAGGGAAAGAGGAGGCATCCTATGGAGGCCAAGGAGACAATGGAAGCAATAGAGAAGACATATGTAATAGTTATTTTTACACCATAGATTGACCTTGATCTTTTCATTAGCCTGAAAAGATCACATAGGATTGGGCCATAACTATTGCACGTTTACTTTACGTACTTTTCATATGATGTATAAATAGTATGTGTAGAGTAGAAAAATGCATGTTTTAATTAGATTAATGATGTATGTATGTATTAGATACATCACCCATGCCATGCCTTTAAACAAGATAAAATCTGTAACGACTCAAGATTTAAAATTAACAAACGATCATGAGATTCTCGTGTTTATGAAACACGGAATAAAATACGAATTTTCTTTATTTCTGACATGGGGCGATTTTGTCAACAACGGGTTCATAGAACTTGTAAGGCTGTGGGTTTTAAGCGAGACCGATGTGACTCCTCCACTACCTGGAAATCAAACCATTGACGAGTATTGATTTGAAGTATTTTATTCAAGGAAAAATTGGGAATCTCTTATGATGGGATCATGATCGTTCTAAATTAAAATCCCTAAGTAAAAATATTAAGTTTTAATCAGATGCTTTCCAATGAATGAACACTCATTAAATCCTAGATCGATAAAGGGAAGGGCTGTCAGTGGCAGGGGACTCCTATCTATCATGGTGAAATGCGACGAATATAAACGGTTATATTCGGACGTTGTATCATTGGGTCTAACTTAACTGAGTCATCATAATAAGGTGAATATAAACGGTTATATTCAACTATTATGAACTTAGAAGCATAGAGTTTGGTTAAAAATTTATTAGATAGATAAGATCAATTGTTGTTCACCAAATTATCCAAGAATTATATATGATATAATTGACAACTGTTGTCTACCTAAATAATCATGTTTTAAGGATACCAGTGGTTGACTTAGAACATGACGAAATATGGATCTTGGCTCACTAGAAAGATTTATGGGATATACTTTCCGAATTAATAGTTAGGGCTATTAATTTGATAAAAAAAAATAGTGGGAGATATATTACGAATATATCATAATCATATGAACATAAAATTTTAACTCAGACAATCTAATGTTTATTTTGCGCTTTTATTATTGTAGATACTGAGTAATGGCAAACAACACAAACACACTATCCGTACGTTCAGTCCTTGAGAAGGACAAGCTGACAGGAGGAAACAACTTCCTAGACTGGCAGAGGAATTTGAGGATTGTCCTCAGGCAGGAGCGCAAGCTTCATGTCATTGATATTCCTCCTCCAGGCCCCCTTCCTGAGGGTGCTACTGCTGATGAACGAGCAGCACGCACAAAGGATGAGAATGATGCAAATGATGTTGCATGTCTTATGTTGGCAACTATGAGTGCTGAGCTTCAAAGACAACATGTGCATATGGATGCATATACTATCAATGAGCACTTGCAAAGCATGTTTGCAAGCCAAACTCGTCAAGAAAGGTTCAACACGAGTAAGTCACTTTTTAATTGCAAACAAGGGGCGAGTGAACCAGTTGGCCCACATGTTCTGAAGATGATTGGTTACATTGAGTACCTTGAAACTTTGGGTTTCCCGATTGGTCCGGAAACTGGTATTGACCTAATCATGAATTCTTTGAACAACAAATTCACTCAGTTTGTTGTGAACTACAATATGAATGAATTTGACAAAACACCTACTGAATTGTTGCATATGTTGAGAACATATGAGACCAACATGAAGACAGCTGAACCTGCTCCCATACTGATGGTGGGAAATAAAGGTAAGGCCAAAGGGAAGGGAAAATGGAAGGGTAAGAAGAAGATTGGATCTGATTCTACAACCAAGCCAAAGTCAGGTCCCAAACAGGCTTTAAAGCCTAAAGGTGGTGTGGCCAAGGGTGAATGTCACTACTGTAAGAAAGATGGTCACTGGAAGAGAAACTGTCCAATTTACTTGGAGGATCTGAAGAAAAAGAAAGCAGTTCAGATTTCTGGATCAGGTATTTATGTTATAGAAGTCAATTTGTCTATTTCTACATCCTGGGTATTTGATACTGGATGTGCTTCTCACATTTGTATAAATGTGCAGGGCCTGCAGAGAAGTAGAACTCTGGCTAAGGGAGAAGTGGACCTAAGAGTAGGCAATGGAGCAAAAGTTGCTGCTTTAGCTGTAGGGACTTATTATTTATCTATGCCCTCTGGGCTTGTTTTAGAACTAGAAGACTGTTTTTACGTGCCTGCGATTCGCAGAAACATTATTTCTGTTTCTTGTTTGGACAAGAAAGGTTTTTCGTTTACAATAAAGAACAACAGTTGCTCTTTTGCTTTGAATGATTTAACCTATGGTGTTGCGCGTTTATTTAATGGTTTATATGTTCTTGATTTAGATAACCCTGTCTGTAATATAGAAAACAAACGACTTAAAATAAATGACTCAAATCAAACATACCTCTGGCATTGTCGTCTAGGCCACATAAATGAGAAACGCATATCCAAATTACATAAGGATGGATACTTGGATAAGTTTGATTTTGAATCATACCAAGAATGCGAATCTTGTTTGCTTGGTAAGATGACTAAAGCCCCTTTCACTGGTAAGGGTCAAAGGGCCACTAAACGTCTGGAGCTAATACATAGTGATGTATGTGGCCCAATGCGTGTAATGGCTAGAGGAGGCTACTACTACTTCATAACATTTACTGATGATTTCAGTAGATATGGATATGTATATCTTATGAAGAACAAATCCGATTCTTTTGAAAAATTTAAAGAATACAAGGTTGAAGTAGAGAAGCAAATTGGCGGAGATGCAAGTATTAAGATCTTACGATCCGATCGTGGGGGTGAATACTTAAGCACCGAATTTAGAGAGTATTTGAAAGAGTGTGGTATTGTATCACAACTCACTCCGCCAGGAACACCTCAATGGAATGGAGTTTCAGAGAGGAGAAATCGCACCTTGTTGGACATGGTGCGATCGATGATGAGTCATGCAGATCTTCCAATTAGTTTCTGGGGTTACGCTCTAGAAACAGCGGCTTTCACACTTAACCGTGTTCCTACTAAGAAGGTTCAAAAGACTCCATATGAGATATGGAAAGAGAAACGGTCAGGCATGAACTTTATGAAAGTTTGGGGATGTAAGGCATTTGTGAAACGTCAAGAATCTGACAAGCTTGGACCTAAATCCGAAGAGTGCATTTTTGTGGGATACCCTAATGAAACAAAGGCGTATTATTTTTATAGTCCTTCTGAGCAGAAAGTGTTTATTGCTCGAGATGCTGTCTTCATGGAAAGAGATTTTGTTTCCAAAAGAAACAGTGGGAGAACTATAGATCTCGATGAAGATCGAGAACCGCAAAATAACATTGAACCTGAAGTGGAACAAGAGCAGAATAATGATAATGCTCAACAAACACAGGTTGTTCGTAGATCTGGTAGATTTCGCCATGAGCCAGAGAGATATGGATTTCTCATGACTCAGTGTGGTGATTTGATGCTCATAGATGAAGATGAGCCTCTCACATACCAAGATGCTATGAACAGTCCAGACTCTAAGAGATGGCTTGAAGCCATGAAATCCGAGATAGATTCCATGTACGAAAACCAAGTATGGACTTTGGTTGATCCACCTGAAGGGGTAAAACCCATAGGGTGCAAATGGGTTTTTAAGAAGAAAAAGGGCATGGATGGAAATGTTCAGACCTATAAAGCTAGGCTGGTTGCAAAAGGTTTCAAACAAATTCATGGTATTGACTATGATGAAACTTTCTCACCAGTGGCTATGGTCAAGTCTATAAGGATTTTACTTGCCATTGCAGCATTCCATGATTATGAAATCTGGCAAATGGATGTCAAAACAGCCTTCCTTAATGGAAGCCTTGAAGAGGATGTGTACATGACACAACCTGAGGGTTTTGTCGATCCAAGGAATGCTGGCAAGGTATGTAAATTGCGTCGATCCATTTATGGATTGAAGCAATCCTCTAGGAGATGGAATATCCGTTTTGATGAAATAGTCATAGAGTATGGCTTTGTTCAAAACGAAGATGAACCGTGTGTTTACAAGAAGGTTAATGGGAGCTATGTGGCATTCATAGTACTATATGTTGATGATATACTACTAATGGGGAATGACATACCTTCTCTAAAGGCTGTTAAGACGTGGTTAGGGAGCAATTTCTCCATTAAAGACTTAGGAGAGGCATCCTACATTCTAGGAATGAGGATCTATAGAGAAAGATCTAGAAGGATGATCGGTCTAAGTCAGAGCACATACATTGATAAGGTTTTGCATCGTTTTGGAATGCAAAATGCAAAAAGGGGATATGTCCCTGTGTCTCAAGGGATAACGATCTCTAAGGACCAATGTCCGAAATCATTGGATGAGAAGGACCACATGAATAAAGTTCCATATGCTTCAGCAATTGGATCTATCATGTATGCAATGGTATGTACTCGCCCAGATGTCTCGTATGCTTTGAGCATGACGAGCAGATACCAGTCTAATCCGGGTGAAGGTCACTGGACGGCAGTTAAGAATATTCTTAAGTACCTGAAAAGAACTAAAGATTCATTCTTGGTGTATGGAGGAGAAGAGAAACTCGTTGTAAAAGGTTACACCGATGCAAGTTTCCAAACAGACAGAGATGATACTGTATCACAGTCTGGTTTTGTGTTTTGTCTAAACGGAGGTGCTGTAAGCTGGAAGAGTTCAAAGCAAGAAACAGTAGCTGATTCTACAATGGAGGCTGAGTACATTGCAGCTTGTGAAGCAGCTAAGGAGGCCGTTTGGATTCGAAAGTTCATTTCTGTTTTGGGAGTGGTTCCATCGATCGCAGATCCCATTGATCTATACTGCGATAATAATGGAGCCATTGCACAGGCTAAAGAACCTAGATCACACTCCCGGGCTAAACATATACTCAGGAGATTTCACCTTATTCGAGAGATTAATGAAAGGGGTGATATACACATATGTAAAGTGCACACAAATGATAACATTGCAGACCCACTGACCAAAGGCTTGTCGCAGCAGAAGCACGATGGTCACACTAGTTCCATGGGTATTAGATATATGGGTGATTGGCTCTAGTGCAAGTGGGAGATTGTTAGTGTAGGTGCCCTAGAGGCAATACATTATTCTTTTATCTTTATGTCAGTTGATCATTCAATAAATGTATTTATTATGACCTTAATTACTGCGATATTTTGTTAGCATAATAAATGTCCTTAGAATCATGATACAAATTATATAGTTTAAGTACATGACTTGAACTTGAGATTATATAATATATCATATTCTTAAAGGTCCCTAGTCGAGTATTATTATATAGGACAATAATAATACATAGATAGACTAGTATGTTGTTTGACAAGATAACCACATCTCATTGGTTATAAGTATGGGGATACTGAAGTCAATACATAGGTACATGTGAGAGTACATGGTACTGGACAGACCCACAGTGAGATTCTTCATGTTTAATAAAGTCATAAGAAAGACTCACAGTGATAATGGTGTAACGATCCTTTGACTTGAAATCATTATATTTCTATACGAGGATTAATATACTTTGACTACATTAAAAGTTACTTTTGATCGGGTGATGATAAAAGTGGACATCGGGTATATCATGAGTCGTATGAGAAATATGAATGATAGATAAAGGATTTAACCCTCCTATAATTAGGAGAGATATTATTGGCCTCTTGATTGAGTGAGATTATAAAAGCATGGCCATGCTCAAATAATGATTTGTTTCAATAATCTACTCATGCATCAAGTAAACCCAGATTAAATGTTGAAGAGGATGACTAAATACATGCCTCGAGTTTAATCTATAATATGTATGGTTAAAGGGATTATATTACACGAAAAAACATTAATCACGAAAGGTTTTATCTAATCACGATTTAATTATTGTTTAATTGGGTAACAATGATGTATTACTAGATACCGCTCATTGTTTATAATTTTATTAGAGAATAAAATTATTGCCAATTAAATAATAGCCTATAGGGTCGCACAAATAGAGCACTTAATGGAATAGTTAATTTAAATTATGGATTTAAATTAATTGATGATTATTTGAATTTTATTATAATTAAGTAAGACTTAATTGAGATAATATAAATTCGAATTAAAAGGAATGTTTTTGCCCATAATAATTAAGTATGACTTAGTTATTAATTAAATAATAGAAATTCGTTTTTATTATTTAATCCAATACCTACTAGGGTTGGGCTTTGCTATTATGGGCCTTTTTAATCAGTCATTATAAATAGATAATGAGAGGTTAAAGAGGCTTGAACGTTTTTTAAAAAAAAACCCTAGCAGCAAAGAGAGGCAGAGGCAATTCAGATCGTCAAGAAGGAGGCTAGTACATCCATTCCGTAGTCAAGTTCGTGAGACGTTCTTGAAGGTGCTCGTGTGGATACCATAGAGGTGTTTCTCCGAGAGGTAGACACAAAGCGTGATAGCTAGGATCTCCGTTGAGTTCGTAAAAGTTAATCTCTTGAAAGGTATGATTCGTTATCTCCATAATCTGCCCATAATTATACATGGATCCTGTTTTAGGGTTTCGAATTTTTGTTTTATTTACGTTTATCCGCTGCGTTTTATGCCTTCGGAACCCAACACTTTTACCAGATTTTTCTAATCCTGACATGCAAAATGAATTTCAAATTTTTTAATAATTTTTTCTTATGACTAAAATCGATATATCCTAACATCCGTACGGTTGGATCGTCGAAAAATCATTTAAAAAAATTAATCCTGTAAATCGGGAACGAGTCTCGTTGTCGGGAGGGGTACTTTTACCAGATTTTTCTAATCCTGACATGCAAAATGAATTTCAAATTTTTTAATATTTTTTTCTTATGACTAACATCGATATATCCTAACATCCGTACGGTTGGATCGTCCAAAAATTATTTTAAAAAATTAATCCTGTAAATCGGGAACGAGTCTCGTTGTCGGGAGGGGTACTTTTACCAGATTTTTCTAATCTTGGCATGCAAAATGAATTTCAAATTTTTTAATACTTTTTTCTTGTGAATAAAATGAGTATATCTTAACATCCGTATGGTTGGATCGTCAAAAATCATTTTAAAAAATTAATCCTGTAAATCGGGAACGAGTCTCGTTGTCGGGAGGGGTACTTTTACCAGATTTTCCTAATCCTGCATGCAAAATGAATTTCAAATTTTTTAATAATTTTTTCTTATGACTAAAATCGATATATCTTAACATCCGTACGGTTGGATCGTCGAAAAATCATTTTAAAAAATTAATCCTGTAAATCGGGAACGAGTCTCGTTGTCGGGAGGGGTACTTTTACCAGATTTTTCTAATCCTGACATGCAAAATGAATTTCAAATTTTTTAATAATTTTTTCTTATGACTAAAATCGATATATCTTAACATCCGTACGGTTGGATCGTCGAAAAATCATTTAAAAAAATTAATCCTGTAAATCGGGAACGAGTCTCGTTGTCGGGAGGGGTACTTTTACCAGATTTTTCTAATCCTGACATGCAAAATGAATTTCAAATTTTTTAATAATTTTTTCTTATGACTAAAATCGATATATCTTAACATCCGTACGGTTGGATCGTCGAAAAATCATTTTAAAAAATTAATCCTGTAAATCGGGAACGAGTCTCGTTGTCGGGAGGGGTACTTTTACCAGATTTTTCTAATCCTGACATGCAAAATGAATTTCAAATTTTTTAATAATTTTTTCTTATGACTAAAATCGATATATCTTAACATCCGTACGGTTGGATCGTCGAAAAAATCATTTTAAAAAATTAATCCTGTAAATCGGGAACGAGTCTCGTTGTCGGGAGGGGTACTTTTACCAGATTTTTCTAATCCTGACATGCAAAATGAATTTCAAATTTTTTAATAATTTTTTCTTATGACTAAAATCGATATATCTTAACATCCGTACGGTTGGATCGTCGAAAAATCATTTTAAAAAATTAATCCTGTAAATCGGGAACGAGTCTCGTTGTCGGGAGGGGTACTTTTACCAGATTTTTCTAATCCTGGCATGCAAAATGAATTTCAAATTTTTTAATAATTTTTTCTTATGACTAAAATCGATATATCTTAACATCCGTACGGTTGGATCGTCGAAAAATCATTTTAAAAAATTAATCCTGTAAATCGGGAACGAGTCTCGTTGTCGGGAGGGGTACTTTTACCAGATTTTTCTAATCCTGACATGCAAAATGAATTTCAAATTTTTTAATAATTTTTTCTTATGACTAAAATCGATATATCTTAACATCCGTACGGTTGGATCGTCGAAAAATCATTTTAAAAAATTAATCCTGTAAATCGGGAACGAGTCTCGTTGTCGGGAGGGGTACTTTTACCAGATTTTTCTAATCCTGACATGCAAAATGAATTTCAAATTTTTTAATAATTTTTTCTTATGACTAAAATCGATATATCTTAACATCCGTACGGTTGGATCGTCGAAAAATCATTTTAAAAAATTAATCCTGTAAATCGGGAACGAGTCTCGTTGTCGGGAGGGGTACTTTTACCAGATTTTTCTAATCCTGACATGCAAAATGAATTTCAAATTTTTTAATAATTTTTTCTTATGACTAAAATCGATATATCTTAACATCCGTACGGTTGGATCGTCGAAAAATCATTTTAAAAAATTAATCCTGTAAATCGGGAACGAGTCTCGTTGTCGGGAGGGGTACTTTTACCAGATTTTTCTAATCCTGACATGCAAAATGAATTTCAAATTTTTTAATAATTTTTTCTTATGACTAAAATCGATATATCTTAACATCCGTACGGTTGGATCGTCGAAAAATCATTTTAAAAAATTAATCCTGTAAATCGGGAACGAGTCTCGTTGTCGGGAGGGGTACTTTTACCAGATTTTTCTAATCCTGACATGCAAAATGAATTTCAAATTTTTTAATAATTTTTTCTTATGACTAAAATCGATATATCTTAACATCCGTACGGTTGGATCGTCGAAAAATCATTTTAAAAAATTAATCCTGTAAATCGGGAACGAGTCTCGTTGTCGGGAGGGGTACTTTTACCAGATTTTTCTAATCCTGACATGCAAAATGAATTTCAAATTTTTTAATAATTTTTTCTTATGACTAAAATCGATATATCTTAACATCCGTACGGTTGGATCGTCGAAAAATCATTTTAAAAAATTAATCCTGTAAATCGGGAACGAGTCTCGTTGTCGGGAGGGGTACTTTTACCAGATTTTTCTAATCCTGACATGCAAAATGAATTTCAAATTTTTTAATAATTTTTTCTTATGACTAAAATCGATATATCTTAACATCCGTACGGTTGGATCGTCGAAAAATCATTTTAAAAAATTAATCCTGTAAATCGGGAACGAGTCTCGTTGTCGGGAGGGGTACTTTTACCAGATTTTTCTAATCCTGACATGCAAAATGAATTTCAAATTTTTTAATAATTTTTTCTTATGACTAAAATCGATATATCTTAACATCCGTACGGTTGGATCGTCGAAAAATCATTTTAAAAAATTAATCCTGTAAATCGGGAACGAGTCTCGTTGTCGGGAGGGGTACTTTTACCAGATTTTTCTAATCCTGACATGCAAAATGAATTTCAAATTTTTTAATAATTTTTTCTTATGACTAAAATCGATATATCTTAACATCCGTACGGTTGGATCGTCGAAAAATCATTTTAAAAAATTAATCCTGTAAATCGGGAACGAGTCTCGTTGTCGGGAGGGGTACTTTTACCAGATTTTTCTAATCCTGACATGCAAAATGAATTTCAAATTTTTTAATAATTTTTTCTTATGACTAAAATCGATATATCTTAACATCCGTACGGTTGGATCGTCGAAAAATCATTTTAAAAAATTAATCCTGTAAATCGGGAACGAGTCTCGTTGTCGGGAGGGGTACTTTTACCAGATTTTTCTAATCCTGACATGCAAAATGAATTTCAAATTTTTTAATAATTTTTTCTTATGACTAAAATCGATATATCTTAACATCCGTACGGTTGGATCGTCGAAAAATCATTTTAAAAAATTAATCCTGTAAATCGGGAACGAGTCTCGTTGTCGGGAGGGGTACTTTTACCAGATTTTTCTAATCCTGACATGCAAAATGAATTTCAAATTTTTTAATAATTTTTTCTTATGACTAAAATCGATATATCTTAACATCCGTACGGTTGGATCGTCGAAAAATCATTTTAAAAAATTAATCCTGTAAATCGGGAACGAGTCTCGTTGTCGGGAGGGGTACTTTTACCAGATTTTTCTAATCCTGACATGCAAAATGAATTTCAAATTTTTTAATAATTTTTTCTTATGACTAAAATCGATATATCTTAACATCCGTACGGTTGGATCGTCGAAAAATCATTTTAAAAAATTAATCCTGTAAATCGGGAACGAGTCTCGTTGTCGGGAGGGGTACTTTTACCAGATTTTTCTAATCCTGACATGCAAAATGAATTTCAAATTTTTTAATAATTTTTTCTTATGACTAAAATCGATATATCTTAACATCCGTACGGTTGGATCGTCGAAAAATCATTTTAAAAAATTAATCCTGTAAATCGGGAACGAGTCTCGTTGTCGGGAGGGGTACTTTTACCAGATTTTTCTAATCCTGACATGCAAAATGAATTTCAAATTTTTTAATAATTTTTTCTTATGACTAAAATCGATATATCTTAACATCCGTACGGTTGGATCGTCGAAAAATCATTTTAAAAAATTAATCCTGTAAATCGGGAACGAGTCTCGTTGTCGGGAGGGGTACTTTTACCAGATTTTTCTAATCCTGACATGCAAAATGAATTTCAAATTTTTTAATAATTTTTTCTTATGACTAAAATCGATATATCTTAACATCCGTACGGTTGGATCGTCGAAAAATCATTTTAAAAAATTAATCCTGTAAATCGGGAACGAGTCTCGTTGTCGGGAGGGGTACTTTTACCAGATTTTTCTAATCCTGACATGCAAAATGAATTTCAAATTTTTTAATAATTTTTTCTTATGACTAAAATCGATATATCTTAACATCCGTACGGTTGGATCGTCGAAAAATCATTTTAAAAAATTAATCCTGTAAATCGGGAACGAGTCTCGTTGTCGGGAGGGGTACTTTTACCAGATTTTTCTAATCCTGACATGCAAAATGAATTTCAAATTTTTTAATAATTTTTTCTTATGACTAAAATCGATATATCTTAACATCCGTACGGTTGGATCGTCGAAAAATCATTTTAAAAAATTAATCCTGTAAATCGGGAACGAGTCTCGTTGTCGGGAGGGGTACTTTTACCAGATTTTTCTAATCCTGACATGCAAAATGAATTTCAAATTTTTTAATAATTTTTTCTTATGACTAAAATCGATATATCTTAACATCCGTACGGTTGGATCGTCGAAAAATCATTTTAAAAAATTAATCCTGTAAATCGGGAACGAGTCTCGTTGTCGGGAGGGGTACTTTTACCAGATTTTTCTAATCCTGACATGCAAAATGAATTTCAAATTTTTTAATAATTTTTTCTTATGACTAAAATCGATATATCTTAACATCCGTACGGTTGGATCGTCGAAAAATCATTTTAAAAAATTAATCCTGTAAATCGGGAACGAGTCTCGTTGTCGGGAGGGGTACTTTTACCAGATTTTTCTAATCCTGACATGCAAAATGAATTTCAAATTTTTTAATAATTTTTTCTTATGACTAAAATCGATATATCTTAACATCCGTACGGTTGGATCGTCGAAAAATCATTTTAAAAAATTAATCCTGTAAATCGGGAACGAGTCTCGTTGTCGGGAGGGGTACTTTTACCAGATTTTTCTAATCCTGACATGCAAAATGAATTTCAAATTTTTTAATAATTTTTTCTTATGACTAAAATCGATATATCTTAACATCCGTACGGTTGGATCGTCGAAAAAATCATTTTAAAAAATTAATCCTGTAAATCGGGAACGAGTCTCGTTGTCGGGAGGGGTACTTTTACCAGATTTTTCTAATCCTGACATGCAAAATGAATTTCAAATTTTTTAATAATTTTTTCTTATGACTAAAATCGATATATCTTAACATCCGTACGGTTGGATCGTCGAAAAATCATTTTAAAAAATTAATCCTGTAAATCGGGAACGAGTCTCGTTGTCGGGAGGGGTACTTTTACCAGATTTTTCTAATCCTGACATGCAAAATGAATTTCAAATTTTTTAATAATTTTTTCTTATGACTAAAATCGATATATCTTAACATCCGTACGGTTGGATCGTCGAAAAATCATTTTAAAAAATTAATCCTGTAAATCGGGAACGAGTCTCGTTGTCGGGAGGGGTACTTTTACCAGATTTTTCTAATCCTGACATGCAAAATGAATTTCAAATTTTTTAATAATTTTTTCTTATGACTAAAATCGATATATCTTAACATCCGTACGGTTGGATCGTCGAAAAATCATTTTAAAAAATTAATCCTGTAAATCGGGAACGAGTCTCGTTGTCGGGAGGGGTACTTTTACCAGATTTTTCTAATCCTGACATGCAAAATGAATTTCAAATTTTTTAATAATTTTTTCTTATGACTAAAATCGATATATCTTAACATCCGTACGGTTGGATCGTCGAAAAATCATTTTAAAAAATTAATCCTGTAAATCGGGAACGAGTCTCGTTGTCGGGAGGGGTACTTTTACCAGATTTTTCTAATCCTGACATGCAAAATGAATTTCAAATTTTTTAATAATTTTTTCTTATGACTAAAATCGATATATCTTAACATCCGTACGGTTGGATCGTCGAAAAATCATTTTAAAAAATTAATCCTGTAAATCGGGAACGAGTCTCGTTGTCGGGAGGGGTACTTTTACCAGATTTTTCTAATCCTGACATGCAAAATGAATTTCAAATTTTTTAATAATTTTTTCTTATGACTAAAATCGATATATCTTAACATCCGTACGGTTGGATCGTCGAAAAATCATTTTAAAAAATTAATCCTGTAAATCGGGAACGAGTCTCGTTGTCGGGAGGGGTACTTTTACCAGATTTTTCTAATCCTGACATGCAAAATGAATTTCAAATTTTTTAATAATTTTTTCTTATGACTAAAATCGATATATCTTAACATCCGTACGGTTGGATCGTCGAAAAATCATTTTAAAAAATTAATCCTGTAAATCGGGAACGAGTCTCGTTGTCGGGAGGGGTACTTTTACCAGATTTTTCTAATCCTGACATGCAAAATGAATTTCAATTTTTTAATAATTTTTTCTTATGACTAAAATCGATATATCTTAACATCCGTACGGTTGGATCGTCGAAAAATCATTTTAAAAAATTAATCCTGTAAATCGGGAACGAGTCTCGTTGTCGGGAGGGGTACTTTTACCAGATTTTTCTAATCCTGACATGCAAAATGAATTTCAAATTTTTTAATAATTTTTTCTTATGACTAAAATCGATATATCTTAACATCCGTACGGTTGGATCGTCGAAAAATCATTTTAAAAAATTAATCCTGTAAATCGGGAACGAGTCTCGTTGTCGGGAGGGGTACTTTTACCAGATTTTTCTAATCCTGACATGCAAAATGAATTTCAAATTTTTTAATAATTTTTTCTTATGACTAAAATCGATATATCTTAACATCCGTACGGTTGGATCGTCGAAAAATCATTTTAAAAAATTAATCCTGTAAATCGGGAACGAGTCTCGTTGTCGGGAGGGGTACTTTTACCAGATTTTTCTAATCCTGACATGCAAAATGAATTTCAAATTTTTTAATAATTTTTTCTTATGACTAAAATCGATATATCTTAACATCCGTACGGTTGGATCGTCGAAAAATCATTTTAAAAAATTAATCCTGTAAATCGGGAACGAGTCTCGTTGTCGGGAGGGGTACTTTTACCAGATTTTTCTAATCCTGACATGCAAAATGAATTTCAAATTTTTTAATAATTTTTTCTTATGACTAAAATCGATATATCTTAACATCCGTACGGTTGGATCGTCGAAAAATCATTTTAAAAAATTAATCCTGTAAATCGGGAACGAGTCTCGTTGTCGGGAGGGGTACTTTTACCAGATTTTTCTAATCCTGACATGCAAAATGAATTTCAAATTTTTTAATAATTTTTTCTTATGACTAAAATCGATATATCTTAACATCCGTACGGTTGGATCGTCGAAAAATCATTTTAAAAAATTAATCCTGTAAATCGGGAACGAGTCTCGTTGTCGGGAGGGGTACTTTTACCAGATTTTTCTAATCCTGACATGCAAAATGAATTTCAAATTTTTTAATAATTTTTTCTTATGACTAAAATCGATATATCTTAACATCCGTACGGTTGGATCGTCGAAAAATCATTTTAAAAAATTAATCCTGTAAATCGGGAACGAGTCTCGTTGTCGGGAGGGGTACTTTTACCAGATTTTTCTAATCCTGACATGCAAAATGAATTTCAAATTTTTTAATAATTTTTTCTTATGACTAAAATCGATATATCTTAACATCCGTACGGTTGGATCGTCGAAAAATCATTTTAAAAAATTAATCCTGTAAATCGGGAACGAGTCTCGTTGTCGGGAGGGGTACTTTTACCAGATTTTTCTAATCCTGACATGCAAAATGAATTTCAAATTTTTTAATAATTTTTTCTTATGACTAAAATCGATATATCCTAACATCCGTACGGTTGGATCGTCGAAAAATCATTTTAAAAAATTAATCCTGTAAATCGGGAACGAGTCTCGTTGTCGGGAGGGGTACTTTTACCAGATTTTTCTAATCCTGACATGCAAAATGAATTTCAAATTTTTTAATAATTTTTTCTTATGACTAAAATCGATATATCTTAACATCCGTACGGTTGGATCGTCGAAAAATCATTTTAAAAAATTAATCCTGTAAATCGGGAACGAGTCTCGTTGTCGGGAGGGGTACTTTTACCAGATTTTTCTAATCCTGGCATGCAAAATGAATTTCAAATTTTTTAATAATTTTTTCTTATGACTAAAATCGATATATCTTAACATCCGTACGGTTGGATCGTCGAAAAATCATTTTAAAAAATTAATCCTGTAAATCGGGAACGAGTCTCGTTGTCGGGAGGGGTACTTTTACCAGATTTTTCTAATCCTGACATGCAAAATGAATTTCAAATTTTTTAATAATTTTTTCTTATGACTAAAATCGATATATCTTAACATCCGTACGGTTGGATCGTCGAAAAATCATTTTAAAAAATTAATCCTGTAAATCGGGAACGAGTCTCGTTGTCGGGAGGGGTACTTTTACCAGATTTTTCTAATCCTGACATGCAAAATGAATTTCAAATTTTTTAATAATTTTTTCTTATGACTAAAATCGATATATCCTAACATCCGTACGGTTGGATCGTCGAAAAATCATTTTAAAAAATTAATCCTGTAAATCGGGAACGAGTCTCGTTGTCGGGAGGGGTACTTTTACCAGATTTTTCTAATCCTGGCATGCAAAATGAATTTCAAATTTTTTAATAATTTTTTCTTATGACTAAAATCGATATATCCTAACATCCGTACGGTTGGATCGTCGAAAAATCATTTTAAAAAATTAATCCTGTAAATCGGGAACGAGTCTCGTTGTCGGGAGGGGTACTTTTACCAGATTTTTCTAATCCTGACATGCAAAATGAATTTCAAATTTTTTAATAATTTTTTCTTATGACTAAAATCGATATATCTTAACATCCGTACGGTTGGATCGTCGAAAAATCATTTTAAAAAATTAATCCTGTAAATCGGGAACGAGTCTCGTTGTCGGGAGGGGTACTTTTACCAGATTTTTCTAATCCTGGCATGCAAAATGAATTTCAAATTTTTTAATAATTTTTTCTTATGACTAAAATCGATATATCTTAACATCCGTACGGTTGGATCGTCGAAAAATCATTTTAAAAAATTAATCCTGTAAATCGGGAACGAGTCTCGTTGTCGGGAGGGGTACTTTTACCAGATTTTTCTAATCCTGACATGCAAAATGAATTTCAAATTTTTTAATAATTTTTTCTTATGACTAAAATCGATATATCTTAACATCCGTACGGTTGGATCGTCGAAAAATCATTTAAAAAATTAATCCTGTAAATCGGGAACTAGTCTCGTTGTCGGGAGGGGTACTTTTACCAGATTTTTCTAATCCTGGCATGCAAAATGAATTTGAAATTTTTTAATAATTTTTTCTTATGACTAAAATTGATATATCTTAACATCCGTACGGTTGGATCATTGAAAAATCATTTTAAAAAATTAATCCTGTAAATCGGGAACGAGTCTCGTTGTCGGGAGGGGTACTTTTACCAGATTTTTCTAATCCTGACATGCAAAATGAATTTCAAATTTTTTAATAATTTTTTCTTATGACTAAAATCGATATATCCTAACATCCGTACGGTTGGATCGTCGAAAAATCATTTTAAAAAATTAATCCTGTAAATCGGGAACGAGTCTCGTTGTCGGGAGGGGTACTTTTACCAGATTTTTCTAATCCTGGCATGCAAAATGAATTTCAAATTTTTTAATAATTTTTTCTTATGACTAAAATCGATATATCTTAACATCCGTACGGTTGGATCGTCGAAAAATCATTTTAAAAAATTAATCCTGTAAATCGGGAACGAGTCTCGTTGTCGGGAGGGGTACTTTTACCAGATTTTTCTAATCCTGGCATGCAAAATGAATTTCAAATTTTTTAATAATTTTTTCTTATGACTAAAATCGATATATCTTAACATCCGTACGGTTGGATCAGTCGAAAAATCATTTTAAAAAATTAATCCTGTAAATCGGGAACGAGTCTCGTTGTCGGGAGGGGTACTTTTACCAGATTTTTCTAATCCTGACATGCAAAATGAATTTCAAATTTTTTAATAATTTTTTCTTATGACTAAAATCGATATATCTTAACATCCGTACGGTTGGATCGTCGAAAAATCATTTTAAAAAATTAATCCTGTAAATCGGGAACGAGTCTCGTTGTCGGGAGGGGTACTTTTACCAGATTTTTCTAATCCTGGCATGCAAAATGAATTTCAAATTTTTTAATAATTTTTTCTTATGACTAAAATCGATATATCTTAACATCCGTACGGTTGGATCGTCGAAAAATCATTTTAAAAAATTAATCCTGTAAATCGGGAACGAGTCTCGTTGTCGGGAGGGGTACTTTTACCAAATTTTTCTAATCCTGGCATGCAAAATGAATTTCAAATTTTTTAATAATTTTTTCTTATGACTAAAATCGATATATCTTAACATCCGTACGGTTGGATCGTCGAAAAATCATTTTAAAAAATTAATCCTGTAAATCGGGAACGAGTCTCGTTGTCGGGAGGGGTACTTTTACCAGATTTTTCTAATCCTGACATGCAAAATGAATTTCAAATTTTTTAATAATTTTTTCTTATGACTAAAATCGATATATCCTAACATCCGTACGGTTGGATCGTCGAAAAATCATTTTAAAAAATTAATCCTGTAAATCGGGAACGAGTCTCGTTGTCGGGAGGGGTACTTTTACCAGATTTTTCTAATCCTGACATGCAAAATGAATTTCAAATTTTTTAATAATTTTTTCTTATGACTAAAATCGATATATCCTAACATCCGTACGGTTGGATCGTCGAAAAATCATTTAAAAAAATTAATCCTGTAAATCGGGAACGAGTCTCGTTGTCGGGAGGGGTACTTTTACCAGATTTTTCTAATCCTGACATGCAAAATGAATTTCAAATTTTTTAATATTTTTTTCTTATGACTAAAATCGATATATCCTAACATCCGTACGGTTGGATCGTCGAAAAATTATTTTAAAAAATTAATCCTGTAAATCGGGAACGAGTCTCGTTGTCGGGAGGGGTACTTTTACCAGATTTTTCTAATCCTGGCATGCAAAATGAATTTCAAATTTTTTAATAATTTTTTCTTATGACTAAAATCGATATATCCTAACATCCGTACGGTTGGATCGTCGAAAAATCATTTTAAAAAATTAATCCTGTAAATCGGGAACGAGTCTCGTTGTTGGGAGGGGTACTTTTACCAAAATTTTCTAATCCTGGCATGCAAAATGAATTTCAAATTTTTTAATAATTTGTTCTTATGACTAAAATCGATATATCTTAACATCCGTACGGTTGGATCGTCGAAAAATCATTTTAAAAAATTAATCCTGTAAATCGGGAACGAGTCTCGTTGTCGGGAGGGGTACTTTTACCAGATTTTTCTAATCCTGACATGCAAAATGAATTTCAAATTTTTTAATAATTTTTTCTTATGACTAAAATCGATATATCTTAACATCCGTACGGTTGGATCGTCGAAAAATCATTTTAAAAAATTAATCCTGTAAATCGGGAACGAGTCTCGTTGTCGGGAGGGGTACTTTTACCAGATTTTTCTAATCCTGACATGCAAAATGAATTTCAAATTTTTTAATAATTTTTTCTTATGACTAAAATCGATATATCCTAACATCCGTACGGTTGGATCGTCGAAAAATCATTTTAAAAAATTAATCCTGTAAATCGGGAACGAGTCTCGTTGTCGGGAGGGGTACTTTTACCAGATTTTTCTAATCCTGACATGCAAAATGAATTTCAAATTTTTTAATAATTTTTTCTTATGACTAAAATCGATATATCCTAACATCCGTACGGTTGGATCGTCGAAAAATCATTTTAAAAAATTAATCCTGTAAATCGGGAACGAGTCTCGTTGTCGGGAGGGGTACTTTTACCAGAATTTTTCTAATCCTGACATGCAAAATGAATTTCAAATTTTTTAATAATTTTTTCTTATGACTAAAATCGATATATCCTAACATCCGTACGGTTGGATCGTCGAAAAATCATTTTAAAAAATTAATCCTGTAAATCGGGAACGAGTCTCGTTGTCGGGAGGGGTACTTTTACCAGATTTTTCTAATCATGGCATGCAAAATGAATTTCAAATTTTTTAATAATTTTTTCTTATGACTAAAATCGATATATCCTAACATCCGTACGGTTGGATCATTCGAAAAATCATTTTAAAAAATTAATCCTGTAAATCGGGAACGAGTCTCGTTGTCGGGAGGGGTACTTTTACCAGATTTTTCTAATCATGGCATGCAAAATGAATTTCAAATTTTTTAATAATTTTTTCTTATGACTAAAATCAATATATCCTAACATTCGTACGGTTGGATCGTCGAAAAATCATTTTAAAAAATTAATCCTGTAAATCGGGAACGAGTCTCGTTGTTGGGAGGGGTACTTTTACCAAAATTTTCTAATCCTGGCATGCAAAATGAATTTCAAATTTTTTAATAATTTGTTCTTATGACTAAAATCGATATATCTTAACATCCGTACGGTTGGATCGTCGAAAAATCATTTTAAAAAATTAATCCTGTAAATCGGGAACGAGTCTCGTTGTCGGGAGGGGTACTTTTACCAAAATTTTCTAATCATGGCATGCAAAATGAATTTCAAATTTTTTAATAATTTTTTCTTATGACTAAAATCGATATATCCTAACATCCGTACGGTTGGATCGTCGAAAAATTATTTTAAAAAATTAATCCTGTAAATCGGGAACGAGTCTCGTTGTCGGGAGGGGTACTTTTACTAGATTTTTCTAATCATGGCATGCAAAATGAATTTCAAATTTTTTAATAATTTTTTCTTATGACTAAAATCAATATATCCTAACATCCGTACGGTTCGATCATTGAAAAATCATTTTAAAAAATTAATCCTGTAAATCGGGAACGAGTCTCGTTGTCGGGAGGGGTACTTTTACCAGATTTTTCTAATCCTGACATGCAAAATGAATTTCAAATTTTTTAATAATTTTTTCTTATGACTAAAATCGATATATCTTAACATCCGTACGGTTGGATCGTCGAAAAATCATTTAAAAAATTAATCCTGTAAATCGGGAACGAGTCTCGTTGTCGGGAGGGGTACTTTTACCAGATTTTTCTAATCCTGACATGCAAAATGAATTTCAAATTTTTTAATAATTTTTTCTTATGACTAAAATCGATATATCCTAACATCCGTACGGTTGGATCGTCGAAAAATCATTTAAAAAAATTAATCCTGTAAATCGGGAACGAGTCTCGTTGTCGGGAGGGGTACTTTTACCAGATTTTTCTAATCCTGACATGCAAAATGAATTTCAAATTTTTTAATATTTTTTTCTTATGACTAAAATCGATATATCCTAACATCCGTACGGTTGGATCGTCGAAAAATTATTTTAAAAAATTAATCCTGTAAATCGGGAACGAGTCTCGTTGTTGGGAGGGGTACTTTTACCAGATTTTTCTAATCTTGGCATGCAAAATGAATTTCAAATTTTTTAATACTTTTTTCTTGTGAATAAAATGAGTATATCTTAACATCCGTATGGTTGGATCATCGAAAATCATTTTAAAAAATTAATCCTGTAAATCGGGAACGAGTCTCGTTGTCGGGAGGGGTACTTTTACCAAATTTTCCTAATCCTGGCATGCAAAATGAATTTCAATTTTTTAATAATTTGTTCTTATGACTAAAATCGATATATCTTAACATCCGTACGGTTGGATCGTCGAAAAATCATTTTAAAAAATTAATCCTGTAAATCGGGAACGAGTCTCGTTGTCGGGAGGGGTACTTTTACCAGATTTTTCTAATCCTGACATGCAAAATGAATTTCAAATTTTTTAATAATTTTTTCTTATGACTAAAATCGATATATCCTAACATCCGTACGGTTGGATCGTCGAAAAATCATTTAAAAAAATTAATCCTGTAAATCGGGAACGAGTCTCGTTGTCGGGAGGGGTACTTTTACCAGATTTTTCTAATCCTGACATGCAAAATGAATTTCAAATTTTTTAATATTTTTTTCTTATGACTAAAATCGATATATCCTAACATCCGTACGGTTGGATCGTCGAAAAATTATTTTAAAAAATTAATCCTGTAAATCGGGAACGAGTCTCGTTGTCGGGAGGGGTACTTTTACAAGATTTTTCTAATCATGGCATGCAAAATGAATTTCAAATTTTTTAATAATTTTTTCTTATGACTAAAATCAATATATCCTAACATCCGTACGGTTCGATCGTCAAAAAATCATTTTAAAAAATTAATCCTGTAAATCGTGAACGAGTCTCGTTGTCGGGAGGGGTACTTTTACCAAAATTTTCTAATCATGGCATGCAAAATGAATTTCAAATTTTTTAATAATTTTTTCTTATGACTAAAATCGATATATCCTAACATCCGTACGGTTGGATCGTCGAAAAATTATTTTAAAAAATTAATCCTGTAAATCGGGAACGAGTCTCGTTGTCGGGAGGGGTACTTTTACTAGATTTTTCTAATCATGGCATGCAAAATGAATTTCAAATTTTTTAATAATTTTTTCTTATGACTAAAATCAATATATCCTAACATCCGTACGGTTCGATCGTTGAAAAATCATTTTAAAAAATTAATCCTGTAAATCGGGAACGAGTCTCGTTGTCGGGAGGGGTACTTTTACCAAATTTTTCTAATCCTGGCATGCAAAATGAATTTCAAATTTTTTAATAATTTATTCTTATAACTAAAATAGATATATCTTAACATTCGTACGGTTGGATCGTCGAAAAATCATTTTAAAAAATTAATCCTGTAAATCGGGAACGAGTCTCGTTGTTGGGAGGGGTACTTTTACCAAAATTTTCTAATCCTGGCATGCAAAATGAATTTCAAATTTTTTAATAATTTGTTCTTATGACTAAAATCGATATATCTTAACATTCGTACGGTTGGATCATCGAAAAATCATTTTAAAATATTAATCCTGTAAATCAGGAACGAGTCTCGTTGTCGGGAGGGGTACTTTTACCAGATTTTTCTAATCCTGACATTCGAGATGAATTTCAAATTTTTTAATACTTTTTTCATGAAACTAAAATGAGTATTTCTTAACATCCATACGGTTGGATCCTCTAAAAAATCATTAAAAAAATTTATCTTTTTCATTAGGTATGAAAAAAATCTAGTACGAGGCAACACCCAACGGTTTTTTATTTAAAATTCTTGTCTGAAATAAATTGTGACAACAGTTTTTTTGAAAAAAACCGTTGTCTTAGATGATCAACTTTTTTAAATCTTACGGCTGATATTAAATCTACTTTTAATCAACGGCTCTAATTACACCAACTCAACAATCCAAGTGAATGTTTTTTCCCCAATCACATGGTGCCACCTCATCATAAGCAACACTTCAGAAATTTCAAGAATCAGACTTACAGACAACGGTTTTTTATGAAAAAAGGTTGTCTTAGATGAACATTGACAACATTTATTTGAACAAAAGCTGTTGTGTAAGCGTAGCAGCATTTTTTAATCTAATGGCTGATAATAAATATACATTCAATCAACTGCTCTTATTACACCAACTCAGCAATCCAAGTGAATGTTTTTTCACCAATCACATGGTGCCACCTCATCACAAACAAGTTTCAAAAAATTTATCTTGTTCATCGGGAACGAATCCCGTGTTGGGAAGAAGTGCTTTTACCAGATTTTTCTAATCCTCACATTCGAGATGAATTTGAAATTTTTTAATACTTTTTTCATGTGACTAAAATAAGTATATCTTAACATCCATACGGTTGGATCATTGAAAAAATCATTTAAAAAAAATTATCTTGTTCATCGGGAACGAATTTCATGTTGGGAAGTAGTGCTTTTACCAGATTTTTCTAAACCTGACATTCGAGATGAATTTGAAATTTTTTAATACTTTTTTCAGGTGACTAAAATAAGTATATCTTCACATCCGTACGGTTGGATCGTCAAAAAAATCATTTAAAAAATTTATCTTGTTCATCGGGAATGAATCCCGTGTTGGGAAGTAGTGCTTTTACCAGATTTTTCTAATCTTGACATTCGAGATGAATTTGAAATTTTTTAATACTTTTTTCATGTGACTAAAATAAGTATTTCTTAACATCCGTACGGTTGGATCATCTAAAAAATGATTTTAAAAATTTATCTCTTTAATCGGGTATGGAAAAAAATCTAGTACGAGGCAACATCCAACGGTTTTCTATGAAAAAGTCTTGTCTGAAATAAATAGTGACAACAGTTTTTTTGAAAAAAAACCGTTGTTTTAGATGATCAACTTTTTTAAATCCTACGGCTGATATTAAATCTACTTTTAATCAACGGCTCTAATTACACCAACTCAACAATCCAAGTGAATGTTTTTTCACCAATCACATGGTGCCACCTCATCACAAGCAATGCTTCAGAAATTTCAAGAATCAGACTTATAGATAACGGTTTTCTATGAAAAAAGGTTGTCTTAGATGAACATTGACAACATTTATTTGAACAAAAGCTGTTGTGTAAGCGTAACAGCGTTTTTTAATCTAATGGCTGATATTAAATATACTTTCAATCAACTGCTCTTATTACACCAACTCAGCAATCCAAGTGAATGTTTTTTCACCAATCACATGGTGCCACCTCATCTCCTCTTAATGAACGTCTCTCATTATACCAGCTCACCAATACAAGTGACAATGGTTTTATGAGCAAAATGCTTGTGTGATGTCGTGACATACAACAGAATAAAAACACTTGTATGTCAAGTGATATTTAGACAACACAATGGAAGTACGTTGTTTGATTCCAGCTTAACTAATCCATTGAGAAAACACTTGTCTCATTCCAACAACGGTGTTTCACAACGTTGTCTCCATTACTTTCAGACAATGCAAAATTAAACTGTTGTATAAACTACCTCATTTGCACAACATATCTTTAGAAAGGCTTGTCTGTGTCGATTACCTAGATAATAGTTTTTAAAGCATTGTAGGAATGATGAAATCTTTTTATTTAAACAACACCTTATCTCATAAAACGGTTGTCTGATACGATATGCTAGACAACAGTTTTAAACCTATTGTAGTAAAGGGATTCACACAACACCTGTTTTCTGGTTTTTAAAAAACTGTTGTGTAAAATTTCTGGGCAACACTTTTTGGTCAAGCGTTGTCTGATGGGTGTTGTCTGATGACATTTTTCTTGTAGTATGCTGCAGGGCTAACTTTAAAAATTTGTCGTAAATTAAAAAATTGATATTATACCGTGATTTTCGGATGTGTCATAAAACTGAATTCCTACTTTACTCAGAAAATAGGAATCAGATTAATATATCAAACCTGAAAATAGTTAAAAGCACCACATGAAGACTGACCGGAGCTGTCAGAATGCAGAAAATAAAAGTGCTTAAATGATTTTCAGATGTTGATGAATTTTACTCCCTCTGTGATCCAGGTGTGTTTATATCTCTATATGTTTTTATGTGTGTTTTTTATTTATGGAGTTGGGTTATAATTGTTTGTGTTTGATATGAAATGGGTTGCTAGACAAGGAGAATTTGTGTTTATATGGGCATTCTAATGAGTCTTGGAAAGTCACTTTGCCTGCAGTGGAAGTCCCACCCGAGTTGCCTGAACCAGCTCTAGGGATTAATTTTGATGGTGATGGGATGAACCAGAGAGATTGGTTGGTGTTGGTTGCTGTGCATACTAATTCTTGGTTGCTTTCTATTGCCTACTATTTTGGTGCTCGCCTTGATCGCAATGAGAGGTATATTACCTATTTTTCTATCATACAAAATATTGTATCTCTATGTTGGCTAGATGTTGTTTTTTGTTTTTTTAGTGTTTCTAATAAGAAGTTTGTATCTTATACAGTATCTGCTAAAATTGTTTCTTTCTGTGGCATACTTGGTTAGATTTTGGATTTTGTTTTTGCATTTGCTGTGAGAGAAATGTTTATTAGTGTAAGAGAATCAACTTTACCAATAAGTTTCTACTAAGTAATATCCACTATACAAGTTGATACTTTAACGAGATTAATAACCAATATTTGTCTAACCCTAGATTTTAAAGCTGAGAATAATAAATATGGCATGTTCAAGAAGACATTAAAAGCAAACAACCAACACTGATTTATCTTTCAATATACATTGAACAACCTCTACGATAATTAATTAAAAGAAGTTTTAATGTAAGTTATGTTGGAAGCCCCCCTAAGTAAGCTCCAGACATGTTAACATATGAACAGATATATTTTAGTGGCTTGCACATCCCCCACATCTCCTGCGGGGGTACAAGCTACCGAATCTGTAACCATTTAATTGGAAGTATATATGCTTGTATTCAGTTACCTTTTTATTTCTTTGCTAGTTTAACTATAAGTCTACTTGCCTAATAAATAAGGTAATAGCTTCGAAGATTCTATGTGTTGTTAAGCGCAATACGCGCACTGATGCGAAAAATCTCTATTTTAAAAAAAAGTAAGTAAGTCTAAGGTAGTACTTACCAATTTTATTTACATTCCTTTTTAATAAGATTGTACTTGCTCTTTAAGTCTTTGGGTCTCTGTTTAGACAATTGTAATTGTAATCTTTAATATAGTTAGATGGGTATATATATATATAATTGTAAATATATTGATGTGTGTTTTGACATGAATCTGCGGATTACTATTTTTGCACGTTGAAGAAACCGTTTAGAGAAAATATCATAATTTCCAGAAGTCTAAGACGAGTTCTGTTCTAGCATGTAAAGCTAGCTTCAGAGAGTAATTTACCACTTATATATCTTGATTGACCAAGCTTTCACAGACCATAAGGCAGGTTAGAAGTATGACCTATTTTTCTGGTTCTTATACTATAAGAGTTTTACTTCTCGAGCTCTAAAAGTGGTAGAACATATGCTTCTCTCTTGGTGTTTTTTAACATTATGCATATTATGTACAAAAATTTTCAAATGTTGAACCATATTCTACACCAAATATAGGAATAGAGGATGGTGCTAGCAAAAAGACGGGAAAGCTGACCTTTCGAAGCCTTTAATCTTAATCATAGAAGTTGCAAATAGGAGTAAGTCCGAATCAGAACCTACTAATGGTCCCAAGACTAAAGGACTTTCTTTTGGAATTTGGAAGTTTGGTTATTTTGGTTTGCTTGGAACTTTGTATTTGTTGGATGAACTTTTGTTAATAGTTCTCAAGTTCAATGATATGTATTCAAGTCTTATTATTACAAGTTGATTTAGATTTTATTACAATTCAAAAATTAACAAGTATAACTGATTGATATTTTTATGTTGGCAAAAACTAGAAAAATTGTTACAATAAATACAAGAGTGTTTATAAAGAAAGTGTTACAATAAGCTAAAAACATGTTATCAAAATAATTTAATTGTTTTATAATATTGTGTTACAATAGAAAAAATGATGTTGTAGAAGAGTTTATTGTAACATATTTTTTGATGTCACTAAAGGTTTAGAGGTGTTGTAATAGAATTGTGGTTACACCTTCTTGGTGTTACCATAGATATTGAAAGTGTAACCATAGGATGTCAATTGTTACATTTTTACATATGCTATCAAAAGTTTAAAAACGGTTACAATAGATCCCTATTATAGCACGAGCAAATCCTACACCAACAAATTTTCAAAAAGTGTAATGATAGCCCTATTTTTTGGTTTAGGTAACACTTTTTGGCCATTTTACAATTTTTTGGGTGTCGCTAGAGGCCATATATGATGTAGTGTGTGTTGATCGTAGCCAACACCCGTCTCAACAAACAAGAGCTTGATACTAGAATTAGAAATGGTGGGAAATGCAAGTGGTGAGGTCATGGTGTAATATCCGGGATATCGCGTGTAATTATTTTCATCAATAAATGATTTTTATGTGATTATTTATTGATGCAGAAATCCACCATCAAAGTTACGATTAATAAATGATTTCTGAATCCATCATCTATTTTGATGCAGAAATCAAGGTGATTTTCTTATTTAATTAATTTGATGATTAAAATATGAATTTTTGTTCTTGATGTTGTTTGTGTGATTTAATGCTAGAATCATGTAGAGCTTTTCTTCCTGGTCATTTTGGTATATCATATGTCAAAAATCGAGTTCAATAACATGTAGTAATGTGTGTTTGATTTTCGGAATGTTAAATTAGGGTTTAAATCGTTTGAATGTTCTTAATCAAATTTGGGGCTTTTAAATTCGTTTATTCTGGGTATGTTTGAGTTGCATTAATCGATAAATTGTATCAAAACGAGTTAATTCATGTAAATATATGCACTGTTGGACGCCTGGAACGTATCACTAGAGAAGCTCGAAGCTTCGCCGGCATTAATGGTGGTTTCATCGGAAAATCCGATCGGGAGATTATTTCTGTTAATTACTGGCATGTATGTGTTGCCGAAGGAGTGTAGAATGGTTTTGCAGCAAAATCCTAATCAAACGGTTCGTATTTTTCCCAAATTAAGCTCATCGGAATCTGTGTTTTCCGACAGGTTATTGTTGTTCTTGATTGACCCAGTCATGTCGATCTTTGACCCGGGATTTAACCCGGTGTTGATCCAATTTTTCCCAAAACAAATTCATAAAACCTGTTTCTACACTTTAGTCACTAAAGTTGTAGAATTTTTACAAAAAACTGGATTACTGTTTACTTCATTTTATAAATGATATTTTTATTATTCTAAAAATTAGAAATAAACTGTTTATTTAATTATTTTAAATGCAGAAAATTCTTTGAATTATTTATTTACTTAAAATTAAATCTGATTTATTTTATTAATTAATTTTTATTAGTTTTTAATTATTTTATTTAATAGTTTAATTTAACATTAATTGATTAATTAATTTAATTAATTATTAATTAATTTTAATTGATTTAATAATTAGATTCAATTATTTATTTTTGATTCAAAAATTCTGAAAAAATAGTTTCGAGCTTTAAAATATTATTTTAAAATATTTTCAAGGCTCGATAATTATTATAAAATTATTTTAAATTCAGATTCGGGTGTTCGAACCCTATTATTTAACTATAAAATGATTTGAAGGCCCATTTTAATCCCGAAAAAATGTTCAAAAAATAGTATTAAATATATGGAAAATCATTTTAAACCCGACTCTTCTTTGAAAAATTATTTGGATTGAATATCTTACATGCTATGTGCTATATGTGATCTGATTGTTGTATAATATGATTGTACGTGCATTGTTTGACTGTTTTTACTATAACTTTTAATCCGTAAATCGGATTTGGGTGAAACGAAGGGTAGATAAAGATTTATGACGTCTATGTGACGATAAAATGATATGAGATTGAGTATTGATAGATAATTTTGATGCCTAGCAGAGTAAGCAAGGCATAGAAAAGAAGGCCAGTGATCAGTAAATAGAACTGAAGTGTAGAAAAAGAAATCAAGTGATTGATGAATTAAGGTAATGCATAGAAAAAGAAGGAAATTGATGTGAAAGTAAAACTGTTAAATGGGTACAAGTAAAGTTGGAAATCATCGGTGATAAGGCAAGTACTTCTGAACCTTCTTCAAGATACATTACAAATATTTTCGAACTATCTCATAACATATCGCTATTATTCAAAATAACTCATGTTTTATATTGCAAGCGCTTTAAACTATTCAACCTTGAACCCTGATTCTTATTAATCTTGAGCCATAAGCTTTTTTCTTCATAAACCATTGATTGTTGAATTTCTCAGATACGAGCCAGACACATACGATACTACTCCACAAATACATATCTACCACATACTAATTTCTGATATTGAATTAGTTCACATACCAACCCTTATTCCTTTTTTAACACAAGACCAATCCTTGAAACCCTTGAATACTTGGTCTTCTACTTTCTGATTCTTTCCTTGATTGAAAGCCAAACTTTTTGAATTCCTTATTATACCTTCATGGTATTGTGAATCACCCTATGCTTTAAGATAAATGTTTTTTATTATTCAGCTTATTGAATTTCATTGGCTATCATATTAAATTGTTTTAGAATTGGATGGTTTTATAAATGTGGACCAGATTCGTGGTCGGGCCAGATTCGTGGTCGGACCAGATTCATGGTCATAATAGGCCAATGTGTGCCTTGGATCCAGTATATAGAGCAAAGCTGGGAGCCTTGCTCGGGGTTAGTGCGTGACTGATCAGCAGCCTAACCTTGGTTTTTAAAATAAAAAGTGAATATCCAATTTTAATCATTGTTTATTCAGAAACTTAATTCTTCCGAATCATTTCAATTGGTTATTATTTAACCTCCGTTATTGCTATTATTACTTGCTGAGCTAGTTAGCTCACTCTTGCAAATGTTTTTATGTTTTCAACAATTGAAAAGGAAATTATTGGTAATGAGGATTCTGAGTCCAGTGTGCGAGCTAGGATTCCAGGTTAAGTTGGATCAAGCTAGCAGGAGCTTTATATTATAGATGAGTTATGCAAGATTGTAAGAATGATATTATTATCAATTGTATGTTGAACTAGTTGGGATTTGGTATGATGTAATAAAAGTTAAGGTTATGGCTTGTTTTCATACTTTAACCTGTTGCGGTCCGTGGTTGTGTAAAGAAGGGTCAATACATATAATATTTTATAAAAAGTTTTATATATTGTGTTTGTGTGTTGTAAACCCCAAACTTCTGACCCGAGTTTGGAGGGCATTACAGTTTGGCATTAGAGCCACAGGTTATAAGTCACTGAAACAATCCTAGATTGTCGGGAATGGATAGAGGGTTAGGATTAGGATTAGGAAATAGAAAGATAGAACGTCGAGAGGTTGAATGCGACTGTACAATAGGTTTTGGTATGATTCGTGATTAGATTCGAGCTGCTTATCTAGTGACGCGATTTTTTGATAGCTGCGATGGCAGATTCTTTTATACTCGAATCGTTTGATCATTCGGAGCATTCATTCGGAGGACTATCATCTGAATCACGCCCTGCTTTTCCACCGGTGTTAGCTATATTACCTCATGTTACGACGGTTGTACCTTTTTAAGCTATTATCTCATCCCCTTATGCGAAGCTACCAATTCGAGAATCCCCCACATGTTGATTCTAGTTCTACCAGATGTTCGGCTGTGAGTACATCTTTTTTTGTCTACTCTACACCCTATTCTATAACATCTGTTTAAAACTCGTCTTATGAAGTAACAGCACCTATGAGGATGGATTTGAGAACTATAGCATATGGTCAGTTTACGAGGTATTAAGAAATGTGAGAAAGAACATAGAGTGAGGATACGTGTGTTCTAGAAGATAGCCACTACCAGGTTATATGGAACTACTAGTAAGTATGTCACCCATGATTATCTTGTGAAGTGAGCTAGATGGATTTTAAGGGAATTTGAAAAGGTTGGATATTGAGAGTCTTCCTGGAATTGATGATGATGTTATGATCAAGCATGATACATATACTAGTACAGTGATGTGATATTAGTCAACCTTGTTTTATAAAATGAATTTAATGATTATTGGATAAACTTGTTATACCGAGTAATCGTAAGAAATGATGATGGGAGCGTTACCGGTATGAAAGCTTAGAAGTGAAGTTACGAATAAAATAATATGCAACGGTAATTAGAATTTTGTCAACCAATGAAGTTAAAGTAGACCCAATGAGGAATAGAGGATATACAGAAATGAATGAGCTTTTATCTGATTATGTTTCCAATTTGATACTTTGTAGGGGTTGAAAAGAACGGCAACCAACTCATATAGTAATGACGACCAAGTGTATGATTTTCAAAATTTTAAACCAGTTTTCAAAAGAGATTTTCTTAACAGAATTTTTCTAAAAATCCTTTGAATAAAACAAGTTTTAAAAACTTGGTTGTCCAATTACTACTTGAGTTTCTCGATTGTTATAAGATTTGGATTACCTAGAAGACTACTAGTTCTAGAAGTGAGTATGGTTCATTTAGAAGGCCAAGTGGACTCGCTATTACAGAAAAGATTTGTTTGTTTCTAACAGAAGAGTGCAAATCTTGCTTGATAAATTTAACGACAGAACCAATGTACGGAGAAACTGTTCATCCAATTTATGAGACAATTAGAGTACGAAGAATACGTCGATTCACGAGAAGCCGAGTACGAGCAAAGAAGATTAAGAAAATCTCCAGACTTTCTAAAGGAAGAATGTTATTGAAAAAGGAGTGGATATGTTGAATAATCAGTAGTGTAAGTGGAATTGAAGTTGTAATTGTAAATCTCATAAAGAATGCAAATAAGGTCGAATTATAGAAATATTGAACGTGGAAGCGTGACGCTAAAGATACAAGACCAATCCAGGAACCTGAGATTCGGACGTCCAATCCAGAATAAATTCTACGATATAAAATAATCCCGATTTCGAAGAACTTTTCATTGATTTAATGCGTACAAACATTCGAAGTCGTGGAAACTTGTATATATGTTGTAATTTATATATGTACTAGAGGTGTGTTTGATAATTTGAGGTGGCTTTTGGCTTAGTTGACTCGGTAGTAGGTTGGATAAGTATTGGAGTTGTGTTTGTAGTGTTAGAGTTGCGGATTTAGTATTTGGATTGTGTTCTGGTAATGTTGTGCATGGGTTGTTTCAATTCTTGAACATGGCAGATATTTTAAATTTAATATAATTCAATGTTACAGTTGCATATTGTAGTGTAGCTACTGTTGCACAACTAAAACACCACAGTGACATTAGTCCATGTGGGTCCCACTTATGAAAAATAATTCCAACATAATGTAACATTGACAAATTATTACAATTGATCATTATAGTGTTACATTAGTGGCCTATTGTAATACTTTTCTTTGTGTTACAATTGGTAGCTAAAGTGTTACAGTAGGGAGTCTCATGTAATGCTCGCAAGTGTAACGTCTACTAGTGTTACAATAGACCTATAATAATGTTTTTCGGGCCTATTGTAACAGTAAAAAGGCATTACATCATGTCACTTATGGCGTAGTGGTTGCCATAGAGTGTTTTGCATCCCCGGTGACAACCTATTGCAACCCTTATTTATCCGTTACAGAAATGTGTTATTGCAACACCAATGGGGTTGCAATAGGTCTTGAAAAGTGTTACAGTAGGGTTTGGGCTATCAGTACAATATTTGTGGACCCCACAATCGGGGCCACATGTAGGGTATCGATGCAACCTTTTTGCAGCGCTTTTTAGTGTTTTTTGCAACGCTTTTTAGTGTTTTTTGCAATGCTTTTTAGTATTTTTTGCAATGCTTTTTAGTGTTTTTTGCAACATTTTACACTGATTATTAGCAACACTAAAAAGACCTATTGCAACGCTTTTACAAAAAAAATGCAAGGAACTATTTTTAAATTGGCATATCCATAAATAAGACCATAATCTTAAAACTAACACAATCAACCAATCTACCAACCATAACATCAGTTATCCAAAATAAACACCACTACCTTCACCATCAACATACTACCATCCTTATACCACCAATTATCTACCAACCATAAAATAAAAGCGAAAGTTTTAACAAGTTAAAGTTACACACTTCAAAATATAAACATCGTAGTACTAAGAAAAATAAAGTAGAACGATAATACTTCAACTTTATAGCCAAACTGTAGACTGTAGTCACGTAGATCTAGACTGCAATTAATGGATATGAGATAGTTTAAGGTAATCTCTTCATAAGAAGACCTTCAAGGCAACCATCTCCTTTAATCCCATCTCGACTAAAAGCATACTCTCAATGTTTGCTTCTCTAGTTAGATCACCCAAGTTTTGGACATGGTTGCTTAGTTTTTCCTGCCTTGCAAAAGAGATGCCCTAGAATTGAACACCTACCGGGAGCCTGAGTTCCAGAGTCATAACCTTGCATTGCTGCATTATGAGGTTCATTAAAGGTGATCCAATACTTCACTCTGTCTCCGAAGGCCTTGAAACAGGTAAAAGCATAATGCTCAAAATCTTTTCTAGCAAGCAAAATATGAGCCTTTGTGTAAATAAGTGTTTAGGTTTATAATGACTAATATATACAGGATGGAGTTTAAATCACTTACACGATATGGTCACTTAACCATCCTTCATATCTATCTTCGAGCATCTACGGAAGATCCCAGTGGTATAAAGTTACATAAGGCTGAATTCTTGACAGGAAGCTACAACAGACTCTTCAAAACCGCTGTACAGACTTAATAACACGAAAATTCTTTGTATAATTTGCAGTTTTTACTAATTGACTTTTTTCCAGTAAATAATCTAATAGGTTGTTGTAGTATTTCAATCCATCTGGATTTGGTTCTCTTGTTCCATCTCTATATACAAAATTATAATGCTAAGACAGGGTATTGGCTTATCGCTAGGGGTTACACCATTTCATAGCGGCAAAGTTTTAGATTACTCGGAAAGATTCTTGACCATGAAATTGAGAATCTGTAAGCATCCATTCCCATGTCCTTCTTCAAGTCAATGTCCGTCTGCAATGTAATTTAATATTCAGGTTATAATTTCCGTTTGGTTAGTTTGAGACGAAGGAAAGTACAACTTTAACATAAAGTATGATATGACTAGTAGTATTATATAACGTTAGTTGTCAGCACCTAAAGCTATTCATTCTTATCTTCAAGAAGTTGGTGACATGCTCTTTGACATCATTAGATTTGGTATTATCCAAAAAATTCTATCTTCATACTAATCTAATGCAGTCGAAAAACTTTATCAGTATAAGCTTTGGTTTATCATCTATTCTGAAAATTGACCGATACCTTGATTTCAATTCTGTAGTGATAATAATGTGAACAAGGAAGTAACAAAGGAAGGTAGAAATTAGAAAGTAAATTAATGAGGCGGAAAAGGAAAAGAAGATGATACAGTAATCTAAAGTAAATTAGAAGAAATAGTATGAGAATGATGAACCATAAAAGAAGTAGATCATCATTGGAAGTGTAAACTAACCTTAAAGCGATGATAATGATCCACTGCCGTGTTTACATTGCTGAAGTCCAAAATCTTTCCTGCACAAAAAATATATGTCAAGCACAACCTAAGATAAACTATACTCTGTAAATTTCCCTCCTTAAGCCTCCAGATAGTTCCATAATTTTCGATGTTTTAGTTTAGTACCTGTTCGGCTAGCAAAGGTATCCCAAATATTAACACCCTTGTTTCATTCATTCACGGCACCTTCAAACTAATAATACACACACATAAACCATTTGACATAACCAAATGAGCATCAAATTATAAGTTAAAAATGAAAGGCATGGAAATGAAGATACCTGATAAGAAGAAGAAGCAGTACCAAATATAAATCCATTAGGAAAATGAGTTCGACTGATGGACTCAGAACTCCAAACAAGACAAGCCAACACTAACAACAACATTAACAACTTGTCTGACATAACTTCTATTACAAAAACCAACTCAATGCAAAACTACAAATATGTCTGTATATATTACAATTTACTGATATAATAGAGAACAATAGATTTATTATATATATCTTGAACAAAATTTAGCTTGCACTCCATCTAAAGATGCGGGGCAAGATCGCTTCTTGAGTTCTTGTTGCGTAAACGCGCGTGTTTATGCACCAAAAAGATACGTACAAGATATATATTCACTGATCATAGCAACAAAACTGATATATAACAGCGCGAGCAAAATTGTTATAAAAGTTTTCTCATATTAGTATGTCACTTTCCAACCATTTGTGAATGCTACATTCAGTTTCAAACAAAGCATACTAACCTAACTACAACTATTTTAATCCTATAACAGATATGCTTTCTCTAGATTAAAATGTAACTAACTTATATATTTTCCTATATTATATAAGTGTAAAATGTAAATATATATATCTGGAGAAACTTGGAGATGAAGAAAATATCAAGTCATGTCCCCTTGTATTACAGTTTAGATCAACTGATCACAAACCTCTTTACAAAGAAAAGACAGAGATTTAATCCCAGTGACTGTTGTTGATATAGTCTCTAGTCTAGTCGTCATTAAATAATGTGCAAATATCGAACACAAAGATTTAGAAAACTTGAGCAAAATAGAGCAACCAGAGTAGTTGACAACTAGTAGGTATGATGATAAAGCATTTGAAGATCCTTACACTGCGTACATGTCAACACCTCAATAGAAGGCAATAGGGATCAAGCAGTAGTATTGAACATATCGAAAGTGGCAGAGACGACATTTGATGAGTAGATTCAGGTTCCTGACAACCGCGTCCCTGTTGGCTACAAACACATGCCACAGAGGCAGATACAAAAGAAATAAAAGTTAGTAAACAACATAAAGCAGAGTCACTCATATGTCCAACACATATTTACTTCATATGTTGCAAGAAGATATCAGAAATGTAGGCTGGTGGCAAAACAACAGTTGGCAACAAAAATTAAAGCTCAAAAGCAACTGATTTCTTTTCCGAATATATACCTTATATAACTTTGCAAATCTCTTTGTCCACCCATCCTTAAGTTCATATTTTCCTGCTGGAATACACAACTGAAATTAGACATCTCATTGACATGTATATACATCCAAGTAATAAGTGTCCTCAAGAATAATTAACACAAACTTTTACAATCATGAATTACAATATAGATGAGCAGAGAAATTATAACGCACATTTGTTACTTTGTATCAGCAATCTTAATACTTAACCTCACGTTTCTTCTTAAAAGCTGATTTAAGAACCAGCAAGCAAGCAATAAAAAGATCAGAACTAACTAATCTTCCCACCACAACAACCACTATTTTTTGTGTGTTTTGCCCCATTCATTTCCCTTTACTACTTCCTGTATCTACAAGTTTAACACCAACAGATCATTATAATCAAAATAGTCATCCACAAACAGTTACATACATCTACTTCTACACACATATGACCCCCCAAGAAAGAATCTAATTCATAAACAAATTAATAAAACATTCTGCAAAAACTAAAATAAGTGTACACAAATTAATAAGAGATAAACATTCATAAACTATAGATATACTAAATCTAACACCAAAAGATCTCACTCCCAAATCAATCCTATTACATACCCAAACAATAAAATGTAATATCTCGAGGTGTTATAAACAAAAAATACGTAAAGGACTTATAAAGCTTCACCTAAAATACCAAGCAAGGCGCGAAGCAATAAGTCAGTCATATTTCTTTAGCCTTGTACATTTTACACAAACCAGAACAAAAAGATAAAAAAAACATTAAAGCAGCATAACAACACAAAACAAGATAAAACCGAAATCGAGTTCTCCAATTTAACATCGCCTAAATCCTAATCAGCTTACGAACTCCACCCCCACACCCAACATTTCAGTAGCCCTAAATTATACAAACTAGTGTCCTAAAATACCTGAAAGATAATAAAACATTAAAGGAGCATAGACAGTAACAATGTAACACAAACCCCAAAAAACTGAGTTCTCTAACTTAATATCACCTAAATCCTAATTAGCATACACACTCCATCCCCACCCCCAATATCTCGTTAGCCCCAAATTACACAAACCAGTGTCCCGAGAAAATAAAATACAACAAAACATTTAAAGCAACAGAAATAGTAACAGAAACAAGAAAACACCAAAACCGAGTTCTCCAATATAACATCACCTAAATCCTAATCAGCTTACACACTGTATCACTCATACAGTGGTGACTCAGAGGGAGATATATATATATATATATATATATATATATAGAGAGAGAGAGAGAGAGAGAGAGAGCGTGGAAGTGCGAAGTTGGGAGAGCATCTGAGCAAAGTATTTGAGTAAATCTCTGATTTTATTTTTGGACTGGTGACTGAATCCAATTTAATTAACAATCAAATCATGGGAAAATCAAATATGATTCACTAGAGTCTGTAGAAATAAAACTGATTATTATGAAGAGAGAAAGTGTGTGTTGTATAACTTCGAGTATATAGATAGAGATAGAGATAGAATTGTAATATATGTTTTTAGGGTTGTGAATGAGAATTGGGGGAGCTCGTAGGTAGGGTTTTGAGAGGAGGGGCGTTCAATATTTTCCTCAAAGTTAGTAGGCGGTACATTTCCCGGTCACCAAATCCCTGTACAAACTAAAAAGATAATTGTTTCTCTCATAGCTGCCACATCAGCAGTATGTGACCCACTTGTAGAGACCCCAGTGACATGTCAACATAATATTAATAAAAAATTAAATATTTTTATTTATAATAGCCTTGACAACATTTTTTACTTCTTTGCTAACATAATTAAAATATGTTATAATATGTTAGATTAATGTTGTGTTGGGGCAACATATTCTACGGCAACATCACTTAATAATGTTGTATAAGGTCATTTATGGCGAAGTGAATATTGTAAATAAATCCATTAGTCACTTGTTAAGTTTTATAAGGCGTTCAATTTATCATTATAATATTTTAAATCACTGCACTAATATTATTAACTTCTAAAAATAAATAAAATATATATTTCAATTATTATTTTATTTCTATGTAAAATAATACTAATTATTTAAATTAAAAAAAATCATCTCTAATTATATATGTCATTTTGGTAACACATTTTGACTCTACGGCAACATCAAAAAAGAGGGGTTGCGGTAGACATTGGTTTTGAAGGCTACTATTACACTTTTATTTGCAACCCCACCCTGAAGGGTTGCAGAATCCAATCTATGGCTTAGTGATTCCATCGAATTCTCCTACCTATTTGCAACTGACACTACCCAACTTAAAATTAAATTAAATCCAAGTACATGATGTATGCAGGTCTTACCTTCATTCAGATACAGAAGTGCAAGTCATTATAAAGAAATAATAAGTTAAATAACTACACATACTTCTACATATTCCGCTGACATTACCAAATCTAACAAGTACAAACTACAAATCCATAAAATATATTCCTACAATACAAAAATCCCTGCATAATACGAATTACAGATATGAAGAAACAACTAAACGATGACATCATCGACGTTCTTCTTAGGCTTACCATACTTTTGTTCGATAAGTGTGGCAATAAAAAGAGGGGTGGTACCAAGCTTGTAAATATTGGGGATGTTTTAATTCTGAGCAATACTTTTGTTCGATAAGTGTGGCCATAAAATATAAGAAGATGTACATGTCTTGAATCTTGAAAGTGTGACACAAAGGAAGAGGCTATGGAACAGAGTATTGAAAATCATGTTGTTGAGGCCATGATCAACCCACAAGCAGTTCTTGATTAAAGTGATTCGAGATATTCAGATGAAGGCTAGGCAATATTTATCAGCCATGGGATGGAGATTTTATGATGCTATCAAGAAAGGTGGCAAGAGAGAACTTAGATATTGTCCTCCTAATAGTAAGAAGAAGTATATATCTCTTCGAATGACATGCAAGGGCTATTTAGATAAAGAATCGCAGTTCGGGGCAGTGCATGATAGTGTTCTTGAGGGACCAGTTGGGAAAACAGGGGATGAAGTTGTTGGATCACAGTCTGGGAGAGTTAATGATGGAGTTCTCGAAGGACAAGTTGGTTGAGAAAACAACGTGGAAGTTGCGGAAAGCAAGAAATGAAGGTTGAATTCTGGTGATGTGTATGGAGAAAGAATGGTGCTTTATATGAAAAGAAAGAGAGATGTTGTGGAGGAAGATGATGGTGCAGATATTTCAATTCCATTTTCTTCCGCTCAATCCAAGATAACTGATGAATCGTTCAAAATTACCATTCAACCAATAAATAAGAAAACTGAAATCCCTAGATAAATATTTAGAATAATACTTGAAGTGTATAAGTTCTAATAAACCAATTTAATGGTAACGGGAAATTATATAAAACTTTTACTTTTGTAACTTCGGTCCAATCTTGATATAAACGGCAAGGCACAGTAGTAAAGTATAAGCACATCGTAACTAGTGGCCATTCCAGAAATTTGAAAATAAGATAAAAATTGAAATTCGAATAGAGTAAGAAAGCCTGTCCTTTAACAATATAAAAAATCACATTAACAATAATAATAAATCTTCACATAAATTTATAAATTTGTAATGTTAATGTCATCCTAATTGAATTTTCTACTATCAAGTTGGTTTCTAACATTCAAACAAAATTATTGTGATGAAAAGTTAATTATCATATTATAATTTTTACAACTTTCGAAATTTTTTGTAATATAACGAAATAGGATGGACATCCAAAAAGGAAAGTCTAGAGAAATGAATAGTGCGGAGGGAGTAAAAAATATAATTTGATCGTTAAATTTCGAGTTTCCATGATCGTACAATGTCTAGCAATGTCATCAGCACAATAGTTTTTAGAAAAACTCATATTAATTATTTTTTAAAAATTTAATATATTTTTTCACAATATTAGATTTATCTCCTCCGTGAAAATACAATGACTAGTTTTATATCATGTTTATTTGTAAGTTTACTTATTTATCTGATTTTCAATTCGATCAACCACTTTATATCTCTAAACTAAATGTCAATCTTGTAATATGTTATATGAGTCGTAGAAATTTTGTTAGTAGATACATCAAATAATTAATTTTATATCTTCAAATGAACATAGACCGGATTTTGATCTATGTTTTGTCATGAATAATAATAATGCATTAATAGCAAGCAACAAAACAATATCGTTTACAGATATAGAAACACATGCATTACGAGTCAAAACGCGTATTACAAATGTATTTAGAAAAATTACAGATAAATACAAATAGTGATGAAATTTGATATCAATAAAAAGAATCGTGACATTCATTATCACTCAATTATTTATTGATATTGTGAATATTTAATCCTTCCGATGTCAAATAAAACATGAACAATTACTACATGGATACACTAGTAAGAAGGCCCTTTCCGGGAAACATCCAAATTGTGTTTATTATATTCTAACTCATTTACTTTTCTAGTTAGAGACCAACGTCTAAAGGCTAACGTGGGCTCATGTATTAGCAATAACCATTGGGGGGCCTTCCGTATTATTTCTATATATCTGTCATTAATATTTACAACACAGGTCCATATAATATTTGCAACATAGCTAATCACAAACACACACACTAAAAAACACCCAGAAACTCACACAGAGACCCTCTTAGAAACAATGGCAGCAGAAAAGGGGAAGTCTATAGGCCTGAATACCCCCAGTGAGCAGGTAAAAAGAAAGAGGGGAAGGCCCCCAAAGTCTGACTCCGCGGGGAATTTGGTGGTGCCTCAAGGAAGTGCTGTATCTTCACCGCCAGCGATGAGTGCTGGTGCATCTCTGCCGATGAGAGGTGCCGTTGTTTCACAACCACCATTAACTGCTGTTGCCTCACAGCCTGTGCCACCGGTTGTTTTGCAAACACCCCCTGCACAAATCAAATTATCAAATAACAGATATTTTTTCCCTTATAACATGGTTAATAATATTAAAGGCCTACGATCGATGGCCCCTGATTGTAACATAATATACTTAAAATCTAGAATGGAAACTCTAAGAATGAAATTAAATTGTAAAAAATAATTTGCACATTACCAAAATTTCAAACCAGATATGGAGTTTGGTGATTTTTTTTGGTTATCAAAATTTTTATTGAAAGTCCAATCTTATCCCATCATATTTCTACCAACTATACGGTAAGGACAAATTACCATACCAGCAGATAGTGCCGATCTTTTCCACCAATAAAATTTTGCTGATGTATCAAGAACAATCCCTGTAAAACAATAAAGAACAATTGTAAAACAAGTTAGTTCTACGCCCCCTCTATAATTTTACATGAAAATTAACTCTTATGTGTTGGTCCATGGATATTTTGGTTAATAATTACTTTTTTTAAAAAAATCTTACTAACAACAAGTAAATAAATTGAAAACTATGAAGATGTGGACCAATTTTACAAATTGAAAGTATACCTAAGATGAGTTTTTCCTTTTGGTCATCTAATTCACCATCTCCTTCATCTTCATCTATAATGCCACATGATAATTTTACCATCTTAGTGTGCCTAATAATTTGATGACACCACATTAGTAATAGATGGTGGCTCAGGGGCTACAACAATTTTATATATATAGTGTAAGCCTGAATCTAGAACCATGTATGATGAACCATCTAGAATGATCCAGAGCTCTTAGCGATATATTTTAAAATTTGTTTTTAGGTGCTAGTTTTAGCTCTTTCCAGAAGTTATTAGTGAATTTTACCAAAAAAAAACTAATGTGTAGAATTGTCTAGAAACATCTTTAAATTATGTTAATGATGTTTTAGAAGTATGTAGAGATATTATTTTTTAAAATTTATTATTAGTAAAATGAAATTGAATTAAGAAAAGGAGAATCTACAGTTGTCTAGAAATATCTTTATAATATATTATAGGTGCAGCAAGCACACAGGTGTTAGATGCAAAGTTAATTACCACACTTTTTCAATTGTCTCCCATTTTCTATGGCTTTTAGTTAAGTTATTTTTTAATAATTTAATAGATTTCAATTTTATTGATAGAGTTTCTCTAGTGTGTACCCATGGGCACACATTAACATCAAATTTTATGAATTTGGAGTATTTTTATTGGAAGAATTGATGTAAATACAGAGGGTCTATCAGTATTTATAAGTAAAGACCAATCAAATTTTGACACAGCACGTCACAAAAAATCCTTTATTGATAAATGAAACAGTCTAGGAAGAAAATTATCATTGTAAAAAATGAAAGAATACTAGAAATAAGATTGTGATAAACACCTGAAAAGGGTTGTCTAAAGAGTTAAAAAAAAAAGGCTACTCAAATTAATTTTTGAAAACAAAAACATGTGTAAATGTCAATTAAATCTAAGCAAGACAAGCTGGATTGTAAAATTTTATTAACCAGACTCATAGGCAATAATGTTCAACTAATATATTAATTTTATAAGGGATGATATAGATTAAAAGTGGACATGTATTTTATAAAATAAATATTTAAGGGGTTTATTTGTATTTATTATGGAAAATAATCAATTAATTATATTAAATAACTATATTATGACTAGAAAAGCCAAACAAATTAATCACAAAAATTCTAATATTTTAATTTTAATATAATAAGCATGTCATTTCTCAAAGGAACAGTTCTTCAACCTTACATATCTTCATATATATAAATACACATATATAAATATATATTAGGATTTTCTTTTTTTTCTTACTTTTTATAATCATTATTTATTAAATCAATAAGTATTTATTTTTATTGTTATCTATGAGATACATAATAATATTAAGAGCATTATTATGAGATATTGTAATTATCCTTTTTATTAAACACAATTTCATTATATTAGTTCATCTAGTGCCAATTAATGCAAGGTTGGTTTTGCCGGTAAGCCACCAATTTTATCATGTTAGTTTGGTTAGTGTTAATTAATGAGGAGGTTGGTGCTGTTGTGCCAGTAAATTAAACTAACATATTTCTCGTACAAAATGACTTTTTTTGTTAACGATAAGAGGCTTATTTGTTGAACATAATGAGTATTTGTTGTAAACTATAGGCACTACAAGAAAATAGGACAAAATCGACCGTAAAAAACGGTCGGTTAAGAGGAAAAACGGTCGGTTAAAATAGTCATAACCGACCACAGGGCATGGTCGGTTTTCGTCTGGTCGGTTATGACTTTTGATCCGGTTTAACCCTCATAACCGACCAACATAGTGGTCGGTTAAGTGCCTGGGCATTTTATTCAAATGTGGGGTCACTATGTACACGTGGCAACAAACGTGTTGCCACCTCACTGAGTCATAACCGACCGTAGGTGGTCGGTTATGTCTATTTTTAAGAAGTTGACTGGAACTCATAACCAACCGCCCTAAAACCGACCACCCTCTAAAGGAGACGGTCGGTTTTATGAAGGTGGTCGGTTATGTCCCTTGACGGTCGGTTTCCTGGGTTTTGTAATGGTCAAAAGTGGTCGATTATGCCTATTTTCGGTCGGTTTCAAGGTCTGATTTTAAAAAAAATTGCAGGTTTTTCTGCAGTCCCTGTATAACAGACCAAATCAATACACAAACCAATCACAAATCCAATCCAATCACAACTAAACAACCAAACAATAATGATAATCATTAAACTATACTACTCAAAATTATTCACAAAAACTAGTAAATTTCACAATTAAACCATAGTAATTAAATCCAACGCAAACATTCACAAACTCCGATAACCGGATGATTAAACCGTATCATTTCATCATTATAATCAATCCCAAATAACCGACAAAGTATCAAACCGTCACAACATATTATATTACATCCCATAACCATCAAATTACAATAGTATTAAAACCGATCAATGTAAACTAATCCGACAAATCAACATCGGACGATCCACCGCCATCACCGCCGCCATCATCAAAGTCCTCGTCATCGAAGGTCTCATCCTTGGATGTGTAATCCTTATCGACTTTCCATAGCACACCGATTATTTTCCTAGATATATAAGTTTAATTAAACTAGTTAAAAAGAAGAAACAAAATTTACATGTGAATGAAACAAATAAATAAATAAGAAGGTCAAAAATTATACCTCCGCAAAACGAGCTTTCGTCTTTTGGACGATATCTTCAATCAAGGAGCCCACGATATGCACGATCTCGCCACCGATAAGGTTATTCCATTGCAATCTTTGGCTAGGATCGGAGGATGGATCCGAGGCCTCGAGACCCGTATGTTCGAATGTAGTAATCTCTGTGATGGATATTCTGAGATTTTATTAGTACTCTATATGGTATATAAGTATATGTAAAGATCGTCAGAATCCAATTCTGAACACTTTGATTTTTCCCGGAAATCCACTAGATACGGAAAGAATTGAGTATAAGGTAACAGGATAAAAAGGATTTAAATTAAAGGATTATAAGAGAGGATCATAAAAGGAATATAATATATTGAGAAAGGTTAAGGGAACCTAAGTAATAAGATCCCGGGTATGATCCCTCAAACGATAAACGAAAACGAAAGTTAAGCGAACCGTATAACAGATCAGCGGTCATTAGGCAAACAATTAGGAAGTTAATCAAAGGGATTAGGGAGGATGATGTCACCCAACCAATGAGAAGAGGACAAGGAGGGAAAGATGACATCATAGCATGACATAAGCATGACATGGGAAGGAAGGAAATGTGGTGGAATATTAACCACACAAAATCAAGGTTAAATTGGTAATTAACCAAAAACAAATCAAATATTCAACCAACCAAGCCAAACAATTCATTTTTCATCAAAACAAGAACACAAGGCATTTTATTTTCTTCATGCTCTCGGCTTTTTCATTTTCAAGAAGCTAGAATTTTCAAAACTCAAGATCAAGGCTTCCTAAATTGGTAAGATAATTCCCTAGTCATCCTTATGCATAATTATGGCTATATTATGAGTTTAAGCCTTCAATTCTTTCTCAATCTTCTTCAAGAAATCAATGAAGAAGACAATGAATAGTGATTTCAAAGTTTTTAACTTGATTTTTTCTTGTTTTCCTTTACGATCCAAGCTTTCCTAAGACTCCTCAAGGCTTCCTAAGGCTTCCTAGCTACTCCCACCACTTCAAGGAAGGTATATCATCTCCAAACCCTAGATTCCTTTGTATAATAAGGTGATTTTGATTGTTATGATGATATAGTAGCTTAATGCTTGTGGTTTAGAGTTTGGGTTGGAGTGGTAGTGAAATGGAATGGTGAATCTTGTTGTTTTGGTTAAAAGAACTTATGTATAGTTAAATTCAAGCTTAGGCATAAGTATAAATGTTAATATTGAATTTATTGGGGCTGTTATGATGTGATAAGGATGGACTTTGGTTGTATGAATGGGTTGAGGTTGAATTGTGATGGTTTTTGAATGGTTTAAATTTGGGAAATCGCGTAAACATAGCCGTCGTAATGTCCGATTTACTTTAGACTGCTTTTGTTCATAACATTTGGACCCGAGAACTCCCTGCTAGATTATGACCATTGCCATGTTTAGATAGCTCATGTTACGAGCTTCATTTTGATATGTAGTTCATTCGATTCTGATGCACGGTTTAGGAGAAACGACCGTTTCAAGTAAAGGCGTTTCGCGAACAAAACTTTTCCCCTCGCCTTACTTTGAAACATAGGTTAAAGACCAAAAAGGTTAATTAATGTATGAAACAATTATGGTAAGTGTGTTAGGCAGTTGGTAAGACACCCGCGAAAGAATCGCCTTAAAACCCGTAATGGTTAATTTATTAAAAATGGTAGAGCCGAGGGTACTCGAGTGACTTAAGAGAATCAGTAAGCGCAGAACGAGCGTTAGAGTCTAAGTTGGTTAAAGTATAGATTTACAAGTGACTTTGGTTTAATTCCAACTTACTTGTTGTTTATAGGTTACCAGACTCGTCCCGAGCCTTTTATCACCCCCAGTCGCTCAGGCAAGTTTTTTACCCGTTATACTATTGTTGTGATGTATATGTGTATATGCATGATCTTGCGATAAATCCATATTTGTTACAACTTCTACTTCAATTATTTGTATAAAGATTATTCTTTATAGGAATATTATTTAAATAATAATATTCAGACATTTTCTAAATATATTGGGACTGATTTACTTCATTAAATCAGCATTACTCCAAACACTCTTTAAAGTGTTTTCGAGTCTTCAAAATGATTTTTTAAAGTTAGAGCGGATCCCAAAACTCATTTTTATATTTAAGATCTTCCTTTTAAAAAGGGGATTTAAATACTCGCTCAAAACCTGACGGATTCGGCTCTATGGTGTATTTTATATTCGCAACAAGGTTGCAGTTTTGGTAAATGAATTGATTACTTACCCAACGTTCGGGAAGTAAGTCCATCTATTTGAGTCGGCATAAGCAACATGGGCTCAGTGGGCGTCCATGATAGTGTAAGTGGCTCAGTGGGAGTTCATCAAATGCATAAGTGGCTGAGTGGCAGTCCAGCATAAGGTCCTATTGCGAAGAGGGTGATGACCAGTGGGGAATTCATCCATCTACTAGTAGAAAAGGTTACTTATTGGTATCTTTGCCTGATCAGCAAGATATCGGGTTTATGCCACAATTCTTTTTCCCTTCCAAAAATTCATTGGATGTTACAAACTCTGTTCATACTTTACATGACAGAGGTTTTCAGGGACTGTATAAGGAAGATGTATATGTGGATATATATATCGGAACTTAATGAAGTATATCATAACTTCATTTCCTTCAATACTACTTCAAAGATTTAATCTATTCAAATTTGTCTTGTAGTCTCATCTATATGATGAATTGTTGAAAGCTCGTTATACTTTGAACAGTGGTAGTTCAAGTAACTTTATAATTGATATAAGTATAGTGAAGTATTTGGTAACTTCATCCCTTATTTTTCCTTATATCTAGTAAGTAATTATCTTACACATGATAAAAGATTCTAGTAAGTATCCATTTAGATACTTGTTCTATTGTTATCACTATATATTATCTTGCGAGCTGTAAGGCTCACTCTTGCTTTATTTTTTCATCACACAACAACAGTTAGGAAAGATGGCCAGACTCTAGCAGACCCAGCGCAAGCGCATGGGAAGCGTCCCGCGTCTTCCCGTTGATGTTATAGCTGCTATAGCTGCAGAGGTAGATCTATTGGTAGATCAGGCATTCTACTTTTGAGAATCAAATTATGTATAATTATAACTTGTGGCAGATAATAGCAATTAACTGTAAATTTATCAAGTAATCATTTTGGGTTGTAATAACTTTTAAGTGTGGATTCAAGGACTTGTACTTATTTCAATTTCATCTCTGAGACTATAACGGGTTATGGTGTGTGTTAGTGTGGGGTCACAATATAAGGTTATTTATTATTAATTAAGTGAAGTGATATTGTGGAAAGAAAGACCGTGACGACCCGGATCCCTGACCCCGGATCTGGGGGTGTTACAGAACCCAAAAGAAGAAACTTGGGAGAACGAGGTATAGATTGTATCTTTGTTGGTTATGTTGAGCATTCCATCGCATACAGATTCCATGTGTTAGAATCTAATCACTATGTATCTGTAAACTCGATTATCGAGTCAAGGGATGATATCTTTGATGAAAACAGATTTACATCTATACCTAGACCGAGGGACATGCTTCAATATTCTTCTAGCAGGAACTCAGTTTCTAATGAAGGTGTTCATCGACCATCTGAACCAAGAAGAGGCACTAGAGCTAAAAGAGAAAAGTCATTTGGAGATGATTTTCATCTTTACCTAGTTGAGGGTTCTAGAGATGAAATTAAATATCAATACCAATATTATTTTATTATTGAGGAGGATCCGAAAACTTTTATCAAAGACATCAAAGGATGTTGCATTTTGGAAGGATGCTATCCAGGATGAAATGGATTCTATCATGAGTAATAATACATGGGAGTCGAGTGATCTACCCCTGGCTGTAAAGCATTGGGAACAAATGGATCTTTAAAAGGAAAATAAAGGTGGATGGTACAATAGATAAGTTTAAAGCCAAATTGGTAATCCAAGGCTTTAGACAAAAGGAAGGGATTGATTATTCTGATACTTATGCTCCTGTTGCTAGGACTTCGACTATTAGGTTGTTAATAGCACTTGCTGCTATACAAAACCTTGTCATTCATCAAATGGATGTGAAAACTACATTCTTGAATGGTAAATCAGATAAAGAGATTTATATGATGCCTGGTTGTGAGAACAAGGTGTGTAAATTGAAGAAATCAATTTATGGTCTAAACCAAGCACCGAAGGATTGGCATGACAAATTTGATAATGTGGTCTTGTGTAATGGTTATGTTATTAATCAAGGAGACAAGTGTGTATATAGAAAATTTGACTCTTCTCGTAAAGGAGTTATAATTTGTTTATATGTGGATGACATGTTGATTTTTGGTACTGACCAAAATCAAGGGGATAAAACCAAGAAGTTATTGTCATCTAATATTGATATGAATGTTGTGGGAGGCTGAAGTGATTCTTGGTATAAGGATCAAGCGTGAGAATAATAGAATTTCAATTTCTCAATCGCATTATATTGAGAAGATTCTGAAAAGATTTAATTTTAAGAATTGTTCTCCAGTAAGCACTCCTCTTGATCCTAGTATTAAAATCCTACCAAATACAGATCACAACTTGAATACTCAAGGGCTATTGATAGTCTTATGTATGCCATGATTTCCTGGAACAGTTTAGACACTGGAAGTTATCTCCTGATATACAGTTTCTTCTGATATGCTGTTTTTTCTGTAAGTTGTCTGACTTTGTCAATTCTTCTATTTAAGCTCTGCTATAAGTTTTTTTTGATATAAAAATGATCTTCACATTGTGTATATATTTCAAACTCTGGTTTGATGGGTGAAGAAACAATATTGCATTAATAAGATTCTATAAGATATTAGAAAGTGACTATTATTTATACCTCCTGCATCAACCACCCGCTCCTTGGAAAAGGCCCTCACTTAGATGTTAATGTTGTTAAGTAATTCCATATTATTGCATTTTACGTAGACTTGTAATACATATGTTACACACTAGTACATATCTTTTTTCAGCTAATAATAAAGGGCGTGAAGAGATTGACAGATGAGCTTCTCTTGAGCCAACTAGCCAACTACACAGGTGATTATAATCTTCCGTTAAAATGTAAAAGATTCTGTTAAACATAAAAGTAGATCCATTTCTAGTATTCTTCCAAAGAAGAAAAAGAACAAGTTTATGAAACAATAGAAAGAAATAATGTTCTTATAGACAACAATATTAGGTTCCTTGATGGGAGGTGTATGTAATGGTACACAACCTAAATGTAGAAACTAAACTAGAACAGGACTGTGTATAAGCATATTACGTGTGTATAACAAAGCCAAACAACACTCATAATATCAAGTGTTAAAATTGAACGTGAAGTACAAAAGCTGTTTGAGTGTTTTATATATAAAAAGAACTACACTTCACATTAATAAAATTGATAGAACATATGACTTAAATAGAACAAATCCCTGAGAGGTGGGTGCATGAAAATAGCAACTATCCTACTCACTCCTAGCACTTTTCACTACTACTGGTTTCATCCCATAACTTCCTGAAAATACTCTAACGCCTAAACATCTATTCTAGCTGCTATTTACTAGGAACAGCTTACATCATTCGAGCGTGTATTGAAATTAAGTCCCAACACACATTAACATTTATTTAACTAAATAAAACAAAACAATTTCAAAACATAAGTTTCAGATTATATTCCAACAATCACCACCTTAATCTGAAACTTGTCATCATGCAATCCTTCCTGCCCATATGGCTTATTCGACGGAGCCCATATGGCTATTCAACTGAGCCCGTATGGCTAATAATATGAGCCAGTATCTCTATTCAACTGAGCCCGTGTGGCTATGCCCGTCTGGCACTTTGCTTCTTTGCCCGTATGGTATTTCTTATTTTCCCGTCTGGCACGCTTCTTGTTTGCCCATCTGGCACGACTTATATTTCTCGGCAGCCCCGTACTACATATGTAGCTTTACCACCATCATTTCAATTACAGTCTCTTTCCCTTTTGGACTCCCACAAGGCATCATATCAATTAATTTTGGAGGAACGCTATACCGAGGATTGGCACCATTAATTTGAATATACAACCCAAACAAGGAACCATCCACATTAACAGGCTCCTCCATCGATAAATCTTCGGGTAAACACGGCAGTGTCCCAAAACACAATCACCACCAGGAGGACCGCCTCCACCAGCACTGGCTTCAGCACCTCCGGTGGTGGAGCAACCTCACCCGCTTTGATACCAAGTGTAGAAACTAAACTAGAACAGGAATATGTATAAGCATATTACGTGTGTATAACAAAGCTAAACAACACTCATAATATCAAGTGTTAAAATTGAACGTGAAGTACATAAGCTGTTTGAGTATTTTATATATAAAAAGAACTGCACTTCACATTAATAAAATTGATAGATTACATATGACTTAAATAGAACAAAGCCGAAAGAGGTGGGTGCATGAAAATAACAACTATCCTACTCACTCCTAGCACTTTCCACTATTACTGGTTTCATCCCATAACTTCCTGGAAATACTTTAACGCCTAAACACCTATTCTAGCTGCTATTTACAAGGAACAACTTACATCATTCGAGCGTGTATTGAAATTAAGTCCCAACACACATTAACGTTTATTTAACAAAATAAAACAAAACAATTTCAAATCATAAGTTTCAGATTATATTCCAACGCTAAACAATAATTGGTGAGCAAGAAAACTTAAGTTTAGTATTATTTGACTTTTTTAACGTAGTGATGGTCAGAAAACCTAGACATAGGTAACCATGTCCAATGCGGGAGAAAGCTAGGAAAAAGTGTTGTACACAGTATAGATAATTAAAGTTTTAGATTTATTTATTATTTTTTGTCTATAATTTGTCAAATATAGAATATTACAACTTAATAAATGACATTCCAAAACTTAACTTGGGGAATAAGTAAAAACAGTGAACTTATGCTCATATATTTCTATACGGTTAATTGATAGCAAATCCACTTATATCTGTACCAATATTCAGTTTAATAAAATTATTGAATAAAGAAAACCTATGCTATTATATTTCTATACAGTTAGTTAATTACAAATCATCTTATATGCGTATCAATATTCAGATTAGCTTTGACAGTTATATGATTAATCAGTTTTTATCTTTCATACTTTGTAGCATTATCTTTTACTATATTTATCGGTTAGTATTGTTGTTTTCTGGCTAAATTCTAGGATTTCTTCACAATGTTAACTGTAATGAGCAAAGGGAGTTATGGTGCTTCTTTGTTTGCAAGTTCTCTGTAAAATAGTAGGGATTGCTTTCAAGCTGCCTGTGCCATTAGACCGCAAAAATTAATTCAAATACTACAAAGCTCGGATCTTTCTCGTGCTATTGACTAATTTTATTCTTTTATACCTGAACTATTTAAACAAGGCAGTAATTAAATTCATTTGCAAATAGTATTTTTATATAAATAATTTACGGTTTATGAAATGGTTTATATGAGGGCTCTTATTTTATCTTTTTTGAGCCACTAAAAGTGTTAAGATTTAATTTTTTTTGCTTTATTACGGGTTTAAATTTAAAGTATGTTTCATTTTTTTGTCAAGTCGAGGCAATACAGGAACCTGAGATTCGGACGTCCAATCCAGAACATATTCTACGATATAAAATAATCTGGATTTCGAAGAACTTTTCCTTAATTTAAAGCATACAAACATCGAAAGTCGTAGAAACTTGTACATATATTGCAGTTGTGTTTGATAATTTGAGGTGGCTTTTGGCTTAGTTGACTAGGCAGTAGGTTGGATAGGTATTGGAGTTGTGTTCGTAGTATTAGAGTTGCGGGTTTAGTATTTGGATTGTGTTTTTGGGTTGTAACAGTAAAAAAAACATTATATCAGGTCACTTATGGCCTAGTGGTGGTTTTATGTGTTTAACATATTTGTCCAACATAAACATAAGATATATACATGTGTTTATTACAAACATTTTATAGCCCGTGCAAATACAATGAGTATTAGCATTGCCTATTACTTTATAATACATAAAATCCATTCCATCGAATTCTCCTGCCTATTTGCAACTCAAACAACTTAACTTAAAATTAAATTAAATCCAAGTACATGATGTATGCCGATCTTACCTTCATTCAGTTACAGAAGTGTAAGTCATTATAAAGAAATAATAAGTTAAATAACTACACATACTTCTACATATTCCGCTGACATTACCAAATCTAACAAGTACTAACTACAAATCCATAAAATATATTCCTATAATACAAAAATCCCTGCATAATACGAATTACAGATAAGAAGATGTACATGTCTTGAATTTCGAAAGTGTGACACAAAGGAAGAGGATATGGAACATGGTATTGAAAATCATGTTGTTGAGGCCATGATCAACCCACAAGCAGTTCTTGATTAAAGGGATTCAAGATATTCAGATGAAGGCTAGGCAATATTTATCAGCCATGGGATGGAGATTTTATGATGCTATCAAGAAAGGTGGCAAGAGAGAACTTAGATATTGTCCTCCTAATAGTAAGAAGAAGTATGTATCTCTTCGAATGGCATGCAAGGGCTATTTAGATAACGAATCGCAGTTCGAGGCAGTGCATGATAGTGTTCTTGAGGGACCAGTTGGGAAAACAGGGGATGAAGTTGTTGGATCACAGTCTGGGAGAGTTAGTGATGGAGTTCTTGAAGGACAAGTTGGGAGAGAAAACAACGTGGAAGTTCCGGAAAGCAAGAAATGAAGGCTGAGTTCTGGTGATGTGTAAGGAGAAAGAATGATGCTTTGTATGAAAAGAAAGAGAGATGTTGTATAACTGATGAATCCTTCAAAATTACCATTCAACCAATAAATAAGAAAACTGAAATTCCTAGATAAATATTTAAAATAATACTTGAAGTGTATATGTTCTTATAAACCAATTTAATGGTAACTGGGTAATTATATAAAACTTTTATTATTGTAACTTCTGTCCAATCTTAATATAAACGGCAAGGCACAGTAGTAAAATATAAGCACATCGTAACTAGTGGCCATTCCAGAAATGTGAAAATAAGATAAAAATTGAAATGCAAATAGAGTAGAAAAGCCTATACTTTAAAAATATAAAAAATCGCATTAACAATAATAATAAATTTTCACATAAATTTATAAATTTGTAATGTTAATGTCATCCTAATTGAATTTTCTACTATCAAGTTGGTTTCTAACATTCGAACAAAATTATTGTGATGAAAAGTTAATTATCATATTATAATTTTTACAACTTTCGAAATTTTTTGTAATATAACGAAATAGGATGGACATCCAAAAAGAAAATTCTAAAGAAATGAATAGTGCGGAGGGAGTAAAAAATATAATTTGATCATAAAATTTCGAGTTTCCATGATCGTACAATGTCTAGCAATGTCAGCACAATAGTTTTTTAGTAAAACATATATTAATTATTTTTTAAAAATTTAATATATTTTTCACAACATTATATTTATCTCCTCCGTGAAAATACAATGACTAGTTTATATCATGTTTATTTGTAAGTTTACTTATTTATCTGATTTTCAATTCGATCAACCACTTTATATCTCTAAACTAAATATCAATCTTGTAATATGTTATATGAGTCGTAGAAATTTTGTTAGTAGATACATCAAATAATTAATTTTATATCTTCAGATGAACATAGACCGGATTTTGATCCATGTTCTGTCATGAATAATAATAATGCATTAATAGCAAGCAACAAAACAATATCGTTTACAGATATAGAAACACATGCATTACGAGTCAAAACGCGTATTACAAATGTATTTAGAAAAATTATAGATAAATACAAATAGTGATGAAATTTGATATCAAAAAAAAGAATAGTGACATTCATTATCACTCAATTATTTATCGATATTATGAATATTTAATCCTTCCGAGGTCAAATAGAAACATGAACAATTACTACATGGATACACGAGTAACAAGGCCCTTTCGGGGAAACATCCAAAGTGTGCCTTTCGGGGAAACATCCAAAGTGTGTTTATTATATTCTAACTAATTTACTTTTCTAGTTAGAGACCAACGTCTAAAGGTTAACGTGGGCTCATGTATTACCAATAACCTCCCCCAATGGGCCTTCCGTATTATTTCTGTATATCTATGTCATTAATATTTACAACACAGGTCCATAATATTTGCAACATAGCTAATCAAAAACATACACACTAAAAAAACACACAGAAACTCACACAGAGACCCTCTTAGAAACAATGGCAGCAGAAAAGGGGAAGTCTGTAGACCTGAATACCCCCAGTGAGCACGTAAAAAGAAAGAGGGGAAGGCCCCCAAAGTCTGACTCCGCGGGGAATTTGGTGGCGCCTCAAGGAAGTGCTGTATCTTCACCCCTAATGACGAGTGCCGGTGCATCTCTGTCGATGAGAGGTGCCCTTGTTTCACAACCACCATTAACTGCTGTTGCTTCACAGCCTGTGCCACCGGTTGTTTTGCACACCCCCCCTGCACAAATCAAATTATCAAATAACACATATTTTTTCCCTTATAACATGGTTAATAATATTAAAGGCCTACAATCATGGCCCCTGATTGTAACATAATATACTTAAAATCTAGAATGGAAACTCTAAGAATGAAATTAAATTGTAAAAAATAATTTGCACATTACCAAAATTTCAAACCAGATATAGAGTTTGGTGATTTTTTTTGGTTATCAAAATTTTTATTGAAAGTCCAATCTTATCCCATCATATTTCTACCAACTATACCATAAGGACAAATTACCATACCAGCAGATAGTGCCGATCTTTTCCACCAATAAAATTTTGCTGATGTATCAAGAACAATCTCTGTAAAACAATAAAGAACAATTGTGAAACAAGTTGGTTCTACTCCCCCTCCACAATTTTACATGAAAATTAACTCTTATGTGTTGGTCCATGGATATTTTAGTTAATAATTACTTTTTTTTAAAAAAAATCTTACTAAGAACAAGTAAATAAATTGAAAACTATGAAGATATGGACCAATTTTACAAATTGAAAGTATATCTAAGATGAGTTTTTCCTTTTGGTCATCTAATTCACCATCTCCTTCTTCAGCTTCATCTACAATGCCACATGATAATTTTACGAACTTCGTGTGCCTAATAATTTGATGACATCACATTAGTAATAGATGGTGGCTCAGGGGCTACAACAATTTTATATATATAGTGTAAGCCTGAATCTAGAACCATCTATGATGAACCATCTAGAAAGTGTTGTAAATTTCACCAACAAATATTGTAACATAGAGGCAAGTGTATAAAGAATTTAGCAAGTTCAGGTCAAGACCACAGTCAACAAAACAAAGCATGCATGTAAACAAAATCAGTAACTGAAATAATGAAGAGAGAAAAGAAGATGTACACAAAACCATAGCTTTCAACAGAGTCTAAAAATAATGGTACACAGATACAAAATGCCAAGAGAAATAATCACAGCTGAGTCACCAGGCCTTGCTCGAAGTCCTGGCTGCTCTTGAAGAGAATATTGCCCCCTACCTGCTGCGTTTGGGATGCGTGCAATATCTCCTACCAGGATAAAACAACTTGGAGTTGATGTTAACAACAGCAACAAAACCTCCACCTCGACCAGCACCTCAGTCGCCGGAAAAACCAACCTACAGCACTTCGAACTTGTGTTTTTGTGGGAGAGAAAATGCAGAGAGGGAGAAGAGAGGAGAATGTTGTGTGGTGTGTTTATCAACAACTTAGGCCCTATATTTATAGTAGAGGCTAAGTGTAACTTACAACCTTGACATTAATAGACTTTAATATACATTAATATCAGAAATCAAAACTGCTCATTTAATACATAAATCAAAACTGCTGATTTTGAATTTAAATAAAATGTAACAGCTTTTGTATTTAATCCACAAATTAAATCAGTTTTAATGTTCTTAATTATAAATCTTTATTTATCAGTTACATGTCCAGATTCATTGAATCTGACTCAGCCCACTTATAAAGTGACCAAGCCCAACAGAGACAATATCCCAGCCCGACTGATAAATTAATTCTAATTAAAAAATTAAATCACAAATAAATAAAATCCTCACTTTATTTATTTTCAATGTGGGATAAATGACACATTCTCCATTTCAAGCTTTTACAAGCTACTAGTTTCAACTCTATTTCTCTATGGATTTCATTAAGAAAATTCTTAAAACCATACATGAAAATTTAAGTTCAAATATCATTGAACAATTTCCAATCATTAGATTTTGGGATTAATATCAAGAACATAATTAAATTAAGCTCTAAAATCCTAATTTTCTAACAATACCCCACAAATCCATACAGAAATGCGATTAATTTTTCCATCATTACTTGTTTTTTCAGAGTCGGTACCCTTCCGGGTTTGAACCCTCCTAATTCCTCTACTTCAATGGCTATCAGATTCAGATGGAATGTTTCACCTTGAATCTTAATCCGTTTATTATAACCATATTCCATAGACGACGACAAGTCAAAGGCTATGGTGCCAATCTACGGCTTTGAGACATTAATGGTCATGTCTCGATCCTGTTCGTCGAATGTTTTAAGGAATAACCCTTTCCTCTAATTGCGACCACACAATTATATTCGCTTAGCTGGGCATCTTCAGAGATATACTGCCTCTATCTCGTCAAATGACTTGACCCCATTCAGAGTTTTAACACTCTTGCTTTTCTAGCAGTGCCAGTATCTTCTAGGTTTACAGGGGATAGACTCAGATACTATATTATCAACTATGTAGCAAAGGTACTACCAATTTATCCTTACAGCTTGTTATTACCCACTGAATACACTTCGATGGATCTCCTCTCATGTGTATTGGGTTCCCACTGTTGATGAATTATGATGGGTTGACAGTCCCATCCCCAACCTTGACTTAAGGACCACTGTAGGTTCCAGTCCTTTAGTAAGAGGATCAGCTATATTATTTTGAGTTCCTATGAACTCTAAAGCTATGATCATATCAGTCACTAAACCCCTTATAGACTTGAGTCTAACTTGGATGTGTCTCTTAGTTTTAGCATTATACTTTTTACTGCTAATCTTGTCGATAGTTGTTCGACTATCACAGTGAATAGCAATAGCAGGAAGCGGTCTGCTTACTAAGGTATTGCAGACATAAGTCTGTGTAACCATTCAGCCTCCGTCCCTGTGGCATCAAGTGCACACAACTCAGCCTCAAAACTAGACCGAGTAACTATAGTCTGTCTGCGTGACTTTCAGGATATTGCTCCACCAGCCAAGGTGAACACGTATCCAGTCACTCCATTAGAACCAGACTTCTTAGCTATCCAACTTGTATCACTGTACCCTTCAAGCACACCAGGAAATCTCCTGTAGTGTAAACTAAGGTACATTGTGCCTTTTAGATATCTAAGTACTCTATCAAGAGCATCCCATTGAGTTCTGTTTGGACAGCTTGTATGTTAGGTCACACTTTCACTGTAGAGGGGGTGAATACAGTGTTTATTACAATCAAATCAAACTTCAAGAACTTATGTAACAGAAAACAAACTTTATTTAAACAATAAACTCTGTTACAATCTGGAACTGTTATCTCTCAGTGATGAACAAAATATCACGAGAGCTACTAGAGTTATATTAAATAATATTCTCGATAATGATAACACTTCTAGTGTAAACTCTATTTCTGTGTTTATATACTACACAGTTACAAGATATTCACTAATTGATATGGAATATAATTCTGCTTCCTAAAATATATCAATCAGATATCTTCTATTCCAAGTATTCCATTCTTCACAGAATTCCTTCTTCATGCATATCTCTTCTTATGTTTATCTTGATCTTCTTAACTTTAATCAGCTACTGTCCTTATCTGATCGTCCTTCAACACTTAAGTTCTGATATCTATCTCCTGATAACATAAGTACTGATATCCCTTAAGTTCTGACTTCCAGTATAAGTACTGATCAGTTAAGTACTGATTTGTTCTGTTCAAATAAGATCTGAAATCTAAACATAAAACATATTAGCCATGACATTATCAAATATATCTAACAATCTCCCCCAACTTGTAAATTAACAAAATATACAAGTTTAACAGATATTTGATGATGTCAAAAACATTAAGTACAAATGCATGAGAAATAGACAAGATAACTACAACTTACAGTCCTTAAAGTTTTTACCAATTCAGCTTCTGATAACAACTTCAACCTGTATAAATATCAGAATTTAAGCAGTTGTAGATCTTTGACTTGGCTTCATCATTTTCTGATCTCTCTGATGTCAGGAGTTGTTCTGAGATAATTCTTCAACAAACATTTCTCAACATATCTGAGTTCATCAATCATTCTCCGTTTGACATCTTTAAGCTCTGCAGTATCTTCACCAGTTTGAAATATTGCAGCTCTGAGATCATTAACCTTTGCTTTTCCCAACTCCCGATCTAGTCTTATAACATAAGCTTTATTAGACTCTAGATTGAATTCAAGTCCCTTAATACCAAGATATGTTCTGATCTGTGCAGTATTAGGCTTCATATCAACAATATCACCATTGTGATTTCTGTACTTTGGAACATATCTGCTGTCAGACTTAACAGAATAAAGTCTTTTCTGTCTCTGAATCTGTTCCTTTAAGTAGTTTGCAGCAGTCTCTGTTATTCTGTCATCCACTTGAAGTAAGAACAATACATGCTCCAATTCTTCAAAATACTTCAATGGAATGGCATTTTGTCTTATATGATAAACCCTACCATCTGTCATGAAATACAACATGATGTATTCTTTCAAGTAGGTATGGTAAACCATCTGTACAGATTCTAGTTGATTCAATCTTTCAGGAGTTGCTCCAATACCTGGTTCACTCAAGGAAGTTGGATCATCAGTAGTGTTGTGTACTCTTCTTTCATCAGCACTTCCCAATCCAGTTTTATCTCTAGCTTCCTTTCCAGTAACTACTCTTGCTTCAAAACCACTTGAAGTAGTCTTCAAAGATTGAGTCTGTTTTGCTTTAGTGAATCCTGGTAGGAGTGTTTTAGATTTATTTTCTGATATCAAGTTAACTTGAGCACTGTCAGAGGTTACTTGCTTCTTCTGAATATCAGAACTTACAATTTCTTGACTCTGAACAACTTGAGCCATGTCAGAGGTTGTTTTAAGAACTTTTCTTGAAGTCAGAGCAAGATTATCTTTTCCATCAGTAATTTCTTCTTCCTCAGGAGGTACATAAGGCTTGATAGGTTCACCAACCTTTTCTTTACCCTTGGATCTTGGATCTATCTGTGGTTGTGATCTAGCCAAAGTTTCTTCAGTATGTATCCTTTCTTTGATCACAATGCCTTTAGATTTTGGAAGTAACTTTTTACCAGAAGCTTCAGATTTAGATGTGACTTTCTCTGATTTAACTCTGGCTTCTTCTTCCTTTAAACTTTCCAAGTCCATCCCTGGATTTTCTTGAAGAAATAACTGTCTTGACATTTCCTCATCAAGATCTAGAAGTTCATCAGAACTTATCCTTTTACCAGCAGCAGAACTTATTCTTTTCCCAGTATCAGAACTTGTTCTGTGACTAGCTTGTCTTGATGTAAACCTTCTACCTTGACTATGACCACTACCCATTCCAGAGTTTCCTTGGTCATCTTTTCCATCATCCTTTCCTTGCAGTGACTTGTTGATTTTGCATTTGGACTTAATTACCTTCTCCCCCTTTTTGGCATCAGCAGGTAATAAAAGAGAGATAAGTAGTTCCACTGAGGTCTGGATTTCAGTAAGTTGCGATTGCTGAGAAGCTTGATTTGTCAGAATTTGATCAATCTGAGCTTGTTGCTTCTCTTGAGTTTTCTCAATATAAGCAACCCTGTCAATGGTAGGTTGGAAGAACTTTTTCTTATCAAGTTTCCAAACTTGTTCCTGTTTAATAAAGTTCTCCTGAATCTTGTGTAGCTCTGCATGAGTATTGGAATGAAGACCTTGTAGATGTTTAGTACTCAATGCAGTGACTCTAAGCTGGGTTTTAAAATCATCAGAATTTAACATTTCATCAGCTTTAGTCAAGTGCTCAGCAAGATGTAAAGCATTTGGAACACATGAAACTGAGTTCCATTCTTTAGTCCACTCCTGACCTGCAGGAGTTTCACTCCAAGGTACTGGTGCATCCCTGATAACAAACTCCTTTAGCAGTTCAGACTTAGGAAGAGTCAGTGGAGGAGTATGTCCTGAAGGACCTGCTTCATCAGCATCTACAGTTGTAGCAGCTTCACCAGTATCTTCAACATTTGCAGCATCAGAACTTAAAGAATCAGTATCTTCTGATAAGACAACTGTATGAGTAGCAATGGAGGCTTCAACATCCTCTAATTGCTGATCTGATACTAAGTTCTGATCAACAGCCATATCCTGATGCTCACCTAAAATCTGATCAGCATCTTGATGCAGAGAAGGTGTTAGTGATAACTCAGGAGTTTGAACAGCATCAGTAACAGGTGTTGTGGAAGGATTATTTGTTGTTGGAGCTTCTAAGAAAAGTATTTCAGGCACAACCAAGTTCTGAATATCAATTTCAGCACTTGTGCCTGGATCAACAAGAGATATAGAAGGTGAATTAGCCTTGTCAGATACAGGTTCCTGAGATTGAGTTGATGGAGAAGAAGTGACTGGAGCAAATTCCTTGTCTTGTGAGATCAGAGATTCCTGATCCCCTTCCTTAGCTGCTTCCTCCTCATCATCTGAAACTGGCCTCTGTGCCCTCTGTTTCTTGTACTTCCTTGTTGATTTGGATTCCTTGGGAGTTGCAGGAACCGTCATACGTCTAAGCCTCTTGAGAAGCCTAGAACCCCCAATTGCAGAATCCTTCTGAGAAGTTGCCTTCTCAGCTTCATTTACCACAGGTTCTGAAGATGGAATCTGATCCTCAGAATCTGATTCATCTCTCAAAGTAATCCTCCTCTTCTTTTGAGATGTTTGAGGAACAGTCTTTGTTCTCTTTGGCTTAGAGGATATAGGCTTCACAGTAGGTGCTGAAGAAGAAGGTTGAGCAGTCTGTGAAGTGGAGAGATAGGATTTGAGATAAGTTCTGAGGGTAGGTTGAGTAGAATGAGAGGTAGGGACTGAGGTTGATGGATTTTGGTTATGGTGAGTTGGTTGAACGTTTGAGTAAACAGATTTGTAAGTAGCTGGATCAGCATTTACCAGAATCTGTTTCACAGACTGAGGAATCTGTAATTGTCTCACCATTGATTTCTTTGTGTCAGCATTTATCAGGTCGTTAAAGTACCTTTTTGCAACCTTAAAAGGTGGGGTTTGAGTGCTGACTAACTGGGGTTCAGCAGTACAATACGTATAAATAAGTTGACAGAATCTAGCAAAATAAACAACATCTCGATCCTCTGTCATCCTATCCCCAATAAAACCAATTATTCCAGTTGCAAAATCAAAATGAGTTTGATGGATAATAGCATACCCGATGTGCTGACTCAGAATTGGGATGGCATCAAAATTTGAACACTTGTTGCCAAAAGCCTTGGTGATGCA